>NC_140935.1:97531786-97595380 GCF_014529385.1 Adiantum capillus-veneris
CCCCCCCCCCCCCCCCCCCCCCCCCCCCCCCCCCTTCCTTTCTCTTTCTAATTTTGAGCACAGTATCTCTACCTGTGTCAATATCCCCACGCCGCCACTTCCGAGGTTGAGGTTACCAATTGGGGGTTGTTGTCATGGATTTCAAATAAGGGTGTTCTACAAATTAGGGCACCTTCACTTGCAACTTGAAGGCTTGCGACAAATCAAAAAATAAAGGTCATGGGTACTTTGTTCTTTTGTGTGATTCGGAGTTAGGGTCCAAGGGTTGTTTCAACACTCTTTTAACAATTGAAAAGTGAGAATTTAGTCTCCAATCGCACAATTAGCCATGCTTGAAACTTGAAGCCATGTTGTATTATGCAAGATAGTGATATCATTGAGCATGTACACATTGTAATGTTGTTCATCACACATGAAGTCTTTGAAATGCTTTGGTAGAGATTTACATCAAATGGGGTGTTTTTTTGAAGAAAAAAAAAGGTTTATGATGAGCTATTTTTTGGTCTCTTCGAATCTATAAAACAAGTCCAGGAACACTCGCCCACTTTTAGCGGATGCATAGTGAGAATTCCTCCCCAAATGTTGTCACCTTTGCTAGCACCCTGAAGGCATGTGGCATCACATAACATGTCTGAAGGCGGGTTGTGGTCTCTTGGGATGTATCGATTTTAGGTTATGGGAAAATGGACAAGGCTAGGGAGTAATTGACAACTTTCAACATGTATGACAAATGCGGTGTATATTTGAAGGCTCTTCAAAAGCTTAAGGTGAGAATTTTGTATATACTATGGGGTCTCTTGGGATGCATTGATACAACAATATACCCAATAGAGGCAAATCATGGAAGCATTGGACTATTTTTGTGTGACTGCAAAGTGAAATTTTGTGTGAAAGCCAAAATGTGGGGGATCAAATTGATGAGTACACAATGATGATGCTAAATGGGACTCAGTAGGGAGAAAATAAGGTACAACCGGATAGTGTAAAGGATGGTGAGGATAAACATGTGAATGAGGAAAGTGGGGAGATTCTAATAGTGCATAAAGTTGATGAGCAACTAGGCAAAGTTAAGCTGGTGACCTGTAGGGAAACACATTCATTTGTATGTATTGACAGATGAATGAAACAAGAATGGAGCAAGCAATGCCTCAATAAGTGATGAAGGTCCTTAATAAGTGATGAAGGTCCGAACTAAATTTGCAGGTACATGTATGCAAGGAAGGTGATGTGAAGGTGGACAAATAGAAGAAATTAAGGAGAGGTGATAGCCACAACAAGCGTAGAGTGGCGGTTGTCCTTTGGCTATAGTGCAGTTACTATAGGGTATGGAAATAAACATGAGTAGGGAAAAGAGCCTCTCAAATATTTGCCAAGGATGTAATTAGTGAGAGTGATTGAGAGATGCTTTAAGGGGAACTCGAAGTTAATATGGGATCTTTTTAGAGGAGGTGAAGGCAAAGATCTCTCTCCAAGTGCAATCCACATCTTATGGCATGTGGGATAGTTATCCTCTATTTAATATTATGTTTTTTGTCCCCTTACCTCCACAGAACAGGACCATCTTTCTATTGGGTGGCTGCTCATCAAGTTGTTTTATGAGAGTTTCTAGTTGAAGAACTTATTAGAGCTTTTAGGGATGATCTACTCGCAATTAAAATAGCCAAGATATGATTGCCACTAACTTGTGAGGACATAGAGAATTTTTGCACATGTTTTCACCTTGGGGGTAAGAAGAGGGAGAATGTGTAACCGAATTTGGGCCTTGTTTCTTCTTGCCCATCGCAACGCATGGGTCACATACTAGTTATTTATAGAGAGGTATCATTGAAAGAACTTCAAATTTGTTTATTTTAGAGATTGAACAGGAGGAAAAGGGTGTGTTCAAAAATTCACTGATAAGGCATACCCTTGGAAAGCGTGTGTGTGTGTGTGTGTGTGTGTGTGTGTGTGTGTGTGTGTGTGTCTCTGTGTGTGTGTGTGTGTGTGAGAGAGAGAGAGAGAGCAAGAAGAAACATTGATCCGATGGGGTTTGAACTCAAGAAGTACGAGCTCGTGCATGATTGAATTAATCAATCTTAGAACCCAATTGTCGAGTCATCTTATAGTTCTCGGCAAAACGTTCTTTCCAAATTCCTTTTATTTCCATCTTATATCGCCTCCACTCAATTCGCTTCTTTTCAAGGCTCTTCAAAATAATAGGTGTTGCTTCCACTGCATTTGTCACCAACATTTCCTTCATTTGAGGACCAATTTCCTCCTCTCCATAAATACTCTCAATGAGCCTCAAGTGAATAACTGTGACCAAAAATTACAAACCTTAATTAAGAACAATTGGAAAAAGCAGAGACAATAATTTCCACATTTTGACTTAATTACCTCAACATCATGAGCTTTTGTTTGAGAGGCACCGCATACCTAGCTAGGTACGATTGGGGGCAGGGGAGCGCCGGCCCGGTGGCCTTGCACCCAATCTTACCTAGCTAGGTATGCGCTGCCTCTCAAACAGAAGCTCATGATGTTATGCATTGTATGAAATACACTGAAAAAGACTTTGTTTTTCTACATTAAAAATTTTCTAAATCTTCTTGGGTACATAATTAGAGTGGTCATCAACTGCTATTTAATTTCTATGTGATAGTTACCTGTGAGGTGATCTTCCACTACAATAACCTTGTCTCCTGCCTCTTCCAACAATTTCATTAATTTCTCCAAGGCTTCAATCGTGGAGTTGGTGCGCTCGGAAACCATGTCCACTTCATACCTGCATATCTTAATACATCCAAATGAATCAGAACTTGGAACCTCCAAGAATTGAGCTTAATAGAAGTTTGTGAACAATATGGTTGAATTGAAAATTTGAACTCTTTTGTATCAGCTCTGTAACTACTAGGGAGAAGTGAGCCTCAGCTAATTACAGGTCCACCCATTAAAGAAACCAATATGGTTGATACGCACACACAGGAAGTCCAATGAAGGTCAATCACAAGCTGCTATCTAGGTCAGGGTGTATAAATTGTCTCATTGAACAATGTACTGAGTTTTAATGTCTTTTGCAACAAAGCTAAAGGTAGGAAAATGTGCCTCTCTTTTTCATTGTTTGCAACCATACTATATAACATCACGAGATTCCGCTCCCGGAGGCACCTCATACCTAGCTAGGTGCAACTCAGGGCACGGGACCAAGGGCCCGCCCACTAGGCCGGCAATTGCATATATTGAAAATTAGCATCATCTTACATATACAACAATTACAAAGTGGATGAGGGTGCAATATCTTGAATACTCTTTTTAAGCCCTCTATAATGTGCGTTCAATGCCTAGTTATCTGTACATCCCCTTTGATTGGTACCCTTCTGTGTGTTCAAAATGTTTAAAAGATCAGTCTTAATAGCCCAGTGGAAGCGAGGTACTGACCTTTTTCTTTTATAAGCTTGCAAGAGTAAGAGGAATTTCTGATAATGTCCTTGCAGAGAACTACCTTCAAAAGCTTGCTGAACGTCTTGCAAAAATAACAATAACACTAGTTACTCATACAAACTAATTCCACAAACACAAGGTAAACTTTTCGGTCTCCTTCATGCAGAGGTGTGAAGTCTCTCACACACTTTCCTTTCTTCCTCTAACCACATGTCTTCCTCTACCCAAGTTGCATTGCATGTCCTAAGAGCCTTTTCCCATGTCAAAACCTTCTATTCAAGCATGAAATCTCTACGCTTAGGTCTTCATAACCACATAAAACATGCACTTACTCAATCTTCTTGCTTGTAATGGGCCTTCGTCTCTGCTTTATCACCCATGTGTGCACCTGTAAGCATACACATCACTGCATGTGCCCTCTTCTAGGGTCGACACACTTTGGTTGCACCATCGTTATAATTTAATGAATTTTATATATATGTCCTTCCAAGCTCCCTTGCCTCCTGAGCCATAGTGCGTGGGGTTTTGTCTAGTGCGAGCCTCGCGTTGTTGTCTGTATGATGAGCCCGTCAGCTTGATCACTCTTTTCTTGAAATGTCCACTCCCACTCTGCGTCTGCCATGTTGCCACCGCGAAGCTCCTACCTGGATCTCCGACCTGGTTGGTTGATGCACGTCGCACATTGGACTGCTTGTTTTTTAGAAACGTCTTTATGTAGCCCTCCAACCATTCTTGTGAAAAACGTTGATCGGGAGCATTTGCATCCTGAATGTACCGTGCATGATCGGGGAGTTGATCCCTAAACTTTAAAAAACAGCTCTTATACGTTGAATGTCTAAGAATTTGTAGATGGCATCAAAATTCTCTGCCCTGTGCTGTGCCAAAGTCCATCTCTCCGCCATATTTAATCCGTAGTAGCGTCCATGCGTGTCTAGTACATGTGCGTCAGTATCCTTGTCCTCTGTGTCAGAGACGGCACGCTTTGAAAGTGGGGACTCCGTTCTCCCGCACCTACCAAAACAGGTGAAACCACAAGATTCGTCGTCACTTCATCTCTCACGGCGCTCGCTGCCCTGAGACGAGCGTCAACGCGTGCTGCTAGAGGAAGTTCGTCAATAGTGTTCTAGCGAAGTAGGAGTAGAATGGAGTGGCGTAGGACCATGTAGGCTGTGATGCGATGGGAGTGGAACCCTGCAATGAAAGGAGAGTAGGACCGTGCGATGGAAGGGAAGTAGGATGATAAGAAGGGACTGTAGACTGAGGTGCCGTCAGTGTGAGGCTCTGTAGGTAATGAGTCCCTCCCTGACTCTCCCATGGTGTAGTCTGTGGAGAAATACCGTAGGTCACAAGCTACTGTAAAGTGTAGTGACCAAATAAATTCTTTGTCTTGCGGAGGTACTGATCTCGTAAAGAGAGAGCCTGTTGTAGGTCTGGATCTACGACCGGTGGAGGAACCTGAAAAGGGTAGCTGTAGGATGGCCATGCCTGTAAATAACAAAAATAAACCTATGACACACATGGTTTAGGCTGAACTAGCCAGAAACATTCTTTATTTCTTTGCTTGTTCTCACCGACTTAAGACTCGAGTCCAATGGAGGCAATGGCCACCACGGGTGGGAGCCCACCTGAATGTGAACCAACCAAAAGAAGAGCCAGTTGGCTACTCCACACCATTTGGTTTCTCGTTTGACATCTACATTACAAAGATCAATATAAGATTAAGCTTTCTCCCCTACTCACTCATCTATAAATACGTACACAAGTATATTAGCACACAAACATATAGATACATATACATACTAGTAGACCTATTTAGATATCATCACAGTCTCAACCGTGGTAAAATCAAAGGTACATTGCGGTAATCCATGCATGAATGGATCAATGACTACAATTCCACGTTAAAAAAAGGACTATACCCAAGAGGAAGAGTATAACCTTCGGGTGCTATGCTCTCGTACTTAGTGCCTACATACATGCATAAATAAATAATATGTACACACAAATATATATACATATACATAATGTAGCCATCGTTTTGAGTAGAGATAAAGAGTTATGATTGTAAATGTAGCCATCGTTTTGTGTTGTGTGCAGTGCGAGAGTACTCTTGCTTCTGTAGAGTGCTATAAAGAAGAGCTTCTTTATTGTGCTTCTTGCGCAGCATCTCTTCAAAACAGCTCCTTGTTCGAGGGATTACTTTGCCTCCATTATTCTCAGGTACGATATTGTTAAAAGCTGTCCAACCTAATGCATATTCGGGCAAACAATAATTGGACTCAAGATTTGGGCAACAAAGAGTGTCCCCCCCCCCCCCCCCCCCCCCCCACCCCCCACGCCCCTTTTCCCCTTTCCTCTCTCTTTCTAATTCTCACGCACGGTATCTCTACTTGTGTCAATATCCCCACGCCGCCACTTTCGAGGTTGAGGCTACCAATTGGGGGTTGTTGTCATGGATTTCAAATAAGGGTGTTCTGCAAATTAGGGCACCTACACTTGCAACATGAAGGCTTGCGACAAATGATCAATCAAAAATTAAAGATCGTGGGTACTTTGATTTTTTGTGTAATTCAGAGTTAGGGTCCTAGGGTTGTTTCAACACTCTTTTAACAATTGAAAAGTGAGAATTTAGTCTCCAATCGCACAATTAGCCATGCTTGAAACTTGAAGGCATGTTGTATTATGCAAGATAGTGATATCGTTGAGCATGTACACATTGTAATGTTGTTCATCACGCATGATGAACACTTTGCAATGCTTTGGTAGAGATTTACATCAAATGGGGTGTTCTTTTGAAGAAAAAAAAAAGGTTTATGATGATCTATTTTTTGGTCTCTTCAAATGTATTGATTGCAAGACATACTCAACATCTATAAAACAAGTCCAGGAACACTTGCCTACTTTTAGCGAAAGCATAGTGAGAATTCCTCCCCAAATGTTGTCACCTTTGCTAGCACCTTGAAGGCATGTGTGGGTTGTGGTCTCTTGGAATGTATTGATTTTAGGTTATGGGCAAATGGACAAGGCTAGGGACACTTGACAACTTTCAACATGTATGACAAATGCGGTGTATGTTTGAAGGCTCTTCAAAAGCTTAAGGTGAGAATTTTGTCCATACTATGGGGTCTCTAGGGATGCATTGATACAACAATATACCCAATAGAGGCAAATCATGGAAGCATTGATACAATGATATACCCAATAGAGGCAAATCATGGAAGCATTGGACTATTTTGTGTGAATGCAAAGTGAAATTCTGTGTGAAAGCCTAAATGTGGGGGATCAAATTGATGAGTACACAATGATGATGCCAAATGGGACTAGTAGGGAGAAAATAAGGTACAGGATAGTGTAAAGGATGCTGAGGATAAACATGTGAATGAGGAATGTGGGCAGATTCAAATAGTGCATAAAATTGATGAGCAACTGGGCAGAGTTAAGTTGGTGAGTTGTAGGGCAACACATTCATTTGTATGTATTGACAGATGCATGAAACAAGAATGGAGCAAGCAGTGCCTCAATAAGTGATGAAGGTCTGAACTAAATTTGCAGGTACATGTATGCAAGGAAGGTGACGTGAAGGTGGACAAATAGAACAAATTAAGGAGAGGTGATAGCTACAACAAGCGTAGAGTGGTGGTTGTCCTTTGGCTATAATGCAGTTATTATAGGGTATGGAAATAAACATGAGTAGGGAAAAGAGCCTCTCAAATATTTTCCAAGGATGTAATTAGTGAGAGTGATTGAGAGATGCTTTAAGGGGAACTCGAAGTTGTGGGCTCTTTTTAGAGGAGGTGAAGGTAAAGATCTCTCTCCAGGTGCAATCCACATCTTAAGGCATGTGGGATCATTATCCTCTATTTAATATTATTTTTTTGGTCCCTTACCTCCACAGAACAGGATCGTCTCTCTATTGGGTGGCTGCTCATCAGGTTTTCTTATGAGAGTTTCTAGTTGAAGAACTTATTAGAGCTTTTAGGGATAATCTACTCGTCACAATTAAAATAGCCAAGATATGATTACCACTACCTTGTGAAGGTATAGAGAATTTTTGCACACGTTTTCACCTTGGGAGGGGAGAAGAGGGAGAATGGGTAACCAAATTTAGGCCTTGCAGTTTCTTCTTGGCCATCGCAACGCATGGGTCACATACTAGTTATTTATAGAGAGGTATCATTGAATGAACTTGAAATTTGTTTATTTTAAAGAATTGAACAGGAGGAAAAGGGTGTGTTCAAAAATTCACTGATAAGGCATTTTCAAAATTACCCTGGAAAGCATGTGTGTGTGTGTGTGTGTGTGTGAGAGAGAGAGAGAGAGAGAGAGAGAGAGAGAAGAGAGAGAGAGAGAGAGAGAGAGAGAGAGAGAGAGAGAGATCGAGAGAGAGCAAGAAGAAACATTGATCCGACGGGGTTTGAACTCAAGAAGTACGCGCTCGCGGGTTGAATTGCACCAGCACGATTGAATTAATGAATCTTAGAACCCAATTGCCGAGCCATCTTATAGTTCTCGGAAAAACGTTCTTTCCAAATTCCTTTCATTTCCATCTTATATCGCCTCCACTCAATTCGCTTCTTTTCAAGGCTCTTCAAAATGATAGGTGCTGCTTCCACTGCATTTGTCACCAACATTTCCTTCATTTGAGGACCAATTTCCTCCTCTCCATAAATACTCTCAATGAGCCTCAAGTGAATAGCTGTGACCACAAATTACAAACCTTAATTAAGAACAATTGGAAAAAGCAGACACAAGTTCTAATTAATTAGTTTGAGCTTCTTGCACATATACAAAATAAGTTTTGGACAAATTCTCACAATAATTCCCACATTATGACTGACCTCAACATCATGAGCTTTTGGAGGGAGGTACCGCATACCTAGCTAGGTACGATTTGGGGCAGGGGACCACCGGACTTGCTCCCAATCGTACCTAGGTGTGTGTTGCCTCTCGAACGGAAGCTCATGATGTTATGCATTGTATGAAATACACTGAAAAAGACTTTGTTTTCCTACATTAAAAATTTTCGTAATCTTCTTGTGTATATAATTAGAGTGGTCATCAACTGCTATTTAATATTTATGTGATAGTTACCTGTGAGGTGATCTTCCACTACAATAACCTTGTCTCCTGCCTCTTCCAACAATTTCATTAATTTCTCCAAGGCTTCGATCGTGGAGTTGGCGCGCTCGCAAACCATGTCCGCTTCATACCTGCATATCTTAATACATCCAAATGAATCAAACCTTGGAACCTCCAAGAATTGAGCTTAACAAAAGTTTGTGAACGATATGGTTGAATTGAAAATTTGAACTCTTTTGTATCAGTTGTGTAACTACTAGGGAGAATTAGTGAGCCTCAGCTAATTACAGGTCCACCCGTTAAAGAAACTAATATGGTTGATACGCACACACACACACACAGGAAGTCCAATGAAGGTCAATCACAAGCTGCTTTCTAGGCCAGGGTGTCTAAATTGTCTCATTGAACAATGTACTGAGTATTAATGTCTTTTGCAACAAAGCTAAAGTTAGGAAAATGGGCCGCTCTTTCTCATTGTTTGCAACCGTACAGTATAACATCACGAGACTCCGCTCCCCGAGGCACCTCATACCTTGCTAGGTGCAACTCAGGGCACGGGTCGACCACGAGCCCGCGCCCACCAGGCGGGCAATCGCCTGTCCCCAACCGCACCTAGCTAGTTATGCGATGCCCCCCTCAGTGAAGCTCATGATGTGATGGTAAGTCACAATGTGAGAATTATTGTAGGAATTTTTCCAAAAGCTCTCATGCATGTGTGCATGGTGAGTCTATATAATTATTATTCACAATCATGGCACGTAAGCTCAATGGAAGGTATTATTTTGCCCTATTTTGCATACAACCTTAACATACAGAAGGGTACAAATCAAAGGAAACATACACAGATTGAACTAGAAAATGGTGTGTTATATTCATGAAAAATCTACAGACATGGGGTTTTTAAAATTAAGCTCAAGAGATGGAAGTATACATGTCATCCTCAATGATACAGAGTTTCTGCATATATGCTTTGTTCTTGAACCTGGGCGGCTTGTAGTCAGTATTGCCGCTAAAGTATTGCACCCATTCGTCATTCAGCACTTCCTTATCTTCAGGATTCCGTTTACCAACTGTCGGAAAAGGAAACTGCATGCAATCATCAAAATTTTGAGAGTTATCATTCAAAATGCATCTGATTATAGCTAAGGGCAAGAACATTTAAGTAAAATATATCTATGGCTCCATATTGAGCACAACTGATCAGGACATTTACATCATGTGGTAGTCGTCGATAGCTTCGAGTGCCCTGTTCATACTTTGACAAATCCATCTCTCTGATTGGCCTGCTAGCAAAGATTTTCTGTATCCCCATAACCTCTTCGAACGTGATCCCTCGTTTCTCCATCAGCCTCTTGCTCCTTTTCAGCCCCTCCCCAACTGTACTGGCAACATTGTTTGTTTTGACCTTGATGATTGTTGATTGGTTTGCTTGCTGGCAACCGCCAACTAGAGCCTGCATTTTGCAATCCTGGTTATAAGTATCCACAACCTGACATCTTAGGAAATGAGAATATTGTCTGGCTAGGAGAAACATTCTAAATTTTTGCATTGCTCATAACTCTCATAACTATGTCATATTGAAAAGCTAATAAAAGTGAACCTTGTGTTGCTATGCAAAAGCTAACCGCGTGCAGACTTAATTAGTCAAATTAATTATGCTAGATCAAGCATGAAGAGAACAATTAACTAGATGATTGACCTGATTATTTGAAGTCTGTAGAGAGTTGGTAGCATTAGAATGTATCTGTATCAAGGTGTCCAAAAACTCTTCTAGTTTCACGGTCTCCTCTGACAAAATGCCATTTACAATACTTGAAAAGTCCAAGTTTTCCCTTAGAACTGCAAAGAGTGCATATAGTTCAGTCATGATACACCCATGTCAGATGACATAAATGTAAGTCAGCAATAAATTAAAGGAAAAAACAGACATGGGCGGTCACATACGGCTGAGAATTGGCAAGGAAACCCTTTGGACTTGCTTGTTGCTTTGCAGATCCTCTTTTTCACAATCAGATGGATTAAGAATTCTTTTATTGGTGTGCATGTCCCCTTCCGCTATATACTCCGATCCCTTGATTGACTGCACTTGTACTTTTAGACGCTTCATAGTGTTTTCACAATCAATTTCTTCATGTTTCCTTTTGTTGTGCTTAATGGAATCATCCATCACATCTTCTTGTGTTAGCAAGGTTGTTTGTTTGCAGGTCAAGGTGGGGAGAACATGAAGAATAAGAGACAGTGGCTCAACTTTCAACTAGGTTTGTTGTGTATGTTTCCTCATTAGCGTCCGGTGGTGCCGGTAATCCCATATGGACTGAAAAGTTCATAAGTGCAACAGGATGCTTGGGAAGAAAGCAACAAAACTCTTCCACTAGGTCTGGGCAAGTCTGCCATAGATCAGCAACCTGGTTATGAGCTCAAAAAAAATTTCTTTAGTGCATTGATTGCCCAGGGCGGTCAGTACTTTCCATTTATATATGCAAATACACATATGTATACATTAGATTATCAATATAGAAGTCATAGAATGTATGAGGGACCGGTTTATCTTTAGAGTGTTCAGTGTTGAACACAAGTGATATGGTATATTCAAGAGTAGTGGCCGCCCAGAGAGCCATTGGCGTCATTGTGAAGGATACGAATCGCCCAATACCTGACATGATTCAGAATGAATGCACAACCAAGTATATACCTGGCTTTGAATGTCCCCAGAAGACCGATAAATCCCCTCTCGATAGTTGATCAAAACATTATGGAGTCCTCCGTACAAATTCTCATCTTGATCCTGTGAAAGTAGAGAAGCGTCCATTAATTGGAAATCAAGTATTGTACATATGTAACCATGATATTGCTGAATGTAAGCAAGCTCAAGGATTGATGGACATACTTTGAGTTTCTTGATGAATTCCAACGCTACACTGAATCCCAATGTACTTTCGAAGATTTTTTCAGGAGTCTTTAATGAAAGGAATGTGTTAAAGCCCGACATGAGGTCGGGATGACCTTCAAACAAGGCCTCAACTCTTGTCACTAAATCCGGCACATCGAGACTGTACAAACATCATCAATAACATGGATACCATCACTTAAGGTATGTACAGAAAGTGGATGACAGTGTGGGGCTGGTAGCATATATTGAAAATTAGCATCATCTTACATATACAGCAATTACAAAGTGGATGAGTGTGCAATATCTTGAATACTCTTTTTAAGCCCTCTATAATGTGCGTTTAATGCATAGTTATCTGTAGATTTTTCATGAATATAACACATTCTTTATTCAATCTATGTACATCCCCTTTGATTGGTACCCTTCTGTGTGTTCAAAATGTGTAAAAGATCAGGCTAAATAGCCCGGTGGAAGCGAGGTACTGACCTTTTTCTTTTATAAGCTTGCAAGAGTAAGAGGAATTTCTGATAATGTCCTTGCAGAGAACTACCTTCGAAAGCTTTCTGAACATCTCGCAAAAATGCTTGGGGATCCATCTCTGGAACTCTATTGTGTGGGCAAATTATATCACATGCAAAACATAGTTGTGTTCATTTGAAGTCATAATATGGTGATCTGCTGTCGACCAGTACTGGCCATCGACCGATGATCAGCGGCCGACCATGAGTACCCATCGATCGGCCATAATTAGAGAGCCTTGAATGGAACTAGTAACATCAACAATATTGTGTATGATCAAGATCAACTTACTAGATTAACATATAAACATGTCCATATTAAACTTAAAAGCACTTACAATCAATAGTATATTCTGCATGTTTTTGTAGTACTCATCTTCAACTGGTAAAGAATCAGACTCAGCAGCTTGACCTTGCCACAGTTCTGTGCTCTGGTTCGATGTAACGAGTATCCGCCGAAGGTTCTAGCAAGTGAGAAGTATCGTCAGTACTACTTATACTGTCTTCACCTTCAACATGGACATCTCTCTCTCTCTCTCTCTCTCTCTCTCTCTCTCACACACACACACACACACAAAGAAAAAAACACACATTCCACGTCCACTCTTACATACACTCACACACGTCCACGTCCACGTCCACGCATAAACGCACACTCTTACACACACACTGCTTCGAGAAACTTACCGGGTTAACGTACTGATCGGATAAGAATGGGTGCAATAGATCGACGTAGCAGCTGCAGCCTGCAAGTAAATGGCAAAGCTTTGGAGGTCTAATGTAGACGAGCTGGCAGCTTTCGTTTGACGCTGCACAAAAAAATGGTAAAAAGAAATAGCCGAAATATAGCTGGTAGAAGAGGGCAGACGCAGCCCTATAAGTCAAGAAGTATAGTCGGGTTGAGTACGGATTGCCCTACTTAGCAATTAGATTGCGCAATATAGTCGGGTTGACGGATTGCACTGCAATGCGAGGACTGGGAGCGCACTAAATTTCATAAAATTGGACGATTTTCTCATAATTTCTTTTTATGATTCTTCAAAGTGGAAATTTGAGGTTTTTACTCACACTAGTTTAACCTCTCTCTCTCTCTCTCTCTCTCTCTCTCTCTCTATATCCCCGGCTAGATTGGTTATGCCATTTCCCTCTTGAATAACAGGTCTTGAGTTCAACTTAGATAACAGGTCTCTTGGGATAGTTTCCTACGAGTTAAAATCCTCTTCTTCTTCTTCTCCTTCTTCTTCTTCTTCTTCTTCTTCTCTCTCTCTATCACCCAAGTATGGTAGATTGGTTATGCCATTTCCCTCTTGAATAACAGGTCGTGAGTTCAACTCTCGTCGGATAGATCTTTGAAGTCTCGTGGGATGGCTTCCTACGACGTTAAAATTCTCTTCTTCTTCTTCTCGGCTGTGTCGCCGGGTTGCAAGCTACACTTGTCAGAGCAAGCAAATGTTTCCACGTGGTCATGGTCAGAATTCCTCCCGCTTTATTGATTTACTCACATTTTGACACTTCATCTCTAAAATTTTAGAATTTGCCTCTTGCTTCTAACCGCCTATTTTGGATTTTCATGTGTTCTGAGTGTAAGCCTAAACACACCTTTCCATATGGCACTCTCTCCAATCCACCACTAATAGCAAAACAAGCCATCCTAATTATCTTCAAGCAAGTAGGTGGTCACGATGACTCATTAAAGCAAACCTAAGGAGATTCGCCTGCCAAAACTTTCTACTCTCTTTCTCTTTTGGCTTGACGCCTCTCTCGGGAAACTCGTTTTTTAAGTCCGCTAGGTTTTTGCATCCCAAAAACACTACAAACTTTGGAAATGGCTTGTCCCCAAATAGCTTGCATGTAACTTGTTAGGTTTAGGTATGTAAGTCGTGTGTGAGCTCACATGCGCAAATGATTCACGGAGAAGCTACTTCTGAAGTCCGCTACATTTTTATGTCTTCAAAAACGTCTTGCCCGCGAGCCGTTTCTGCATGTGAGCTTGCATGTAGCTTCCATGGGTTTAGTTATGTAGTCGTTTGCAAGCTCACATGCGCAAACAACTCACAAAAACGTTGTTTCTGAAGTCCGATGTATTTCGCATCCCAAGGATCGAGCATGGTTGGAGAATCTGAAGTAGTTTACACTAGGGTAGGGTTTTCCCCACTACATGCATTGTATATTGGGAACCTGCACAATCGGTATGGATGACGCTATAGGCGTCTATATAGGGGTCACTATATAATGACGCTTATAGCGGCGTCCATAGCGACGATCTTGTTGGGACTCTCATAGCGACGGCCTTAGTGACATCAGGGATAAAAATATCCCCTTGTATTTTCGTCGTTAAGGCCATCACAAACCTAAATTAACACTAGTTTGGTACCAAATAGGACACTTTAGTGTCCTTTTTTCATGAATTTAAATAAAATGGTACATAAAATCTTGAACACATCTCAACAAATGCTTCTGCAAAACTTAGAAAATGATATTCAAAGTACTCATAGAAATTATAATCCCTCACTTTTGATCATAACCTCAATAATAACTACACTCATGAAAAGAACCTACGCAAAACAGCATTCAATGTTTCATTAAAACTCGTACTCTAACCTAAGAAAAAAATGAGCAGGGTGCATGCAATAATCCGTGGTAGCTATTTATATGTGTTTGATATTTTTGCAATTGTCATGTGAGAAAAAACTTCTTTGTGACTAGAATTAAATATAGAAAGTCTCGTGGGTCAAATATCCAACATTCACAAATTCAATTAACAGTTACAAAAAACAATTAGTTCATCTAAATTTACAATTTCTTATGATGCATATATACTAGATCTATGACTCGATTACATAAGATGATAATTTTTAATTGTTATGCAAGCCCTATTTGGTGATTTATGGCATATCCAAAAAAGTGCGCATTTTGTAATTATGATTTTTTATTTATCAAAGATAAGCCTTAAAATAAAGTCCACTTTTGGATTTTTTCGTTCATCTCACTTACTTGTATACAAATACCTCATATGGACATAATTGGTAGATTCATATACACACTTCCATTAGTTTTTCATAGCAATATAATTTTTGCAAGAAATTACGCACTACAAATTTTTTTTATGAGCTTAAATTACAAGATGCCTATGAGTTTGCACCCTTGAAAAATGCTTAGTTGATGGTTATTGACCTATATATACATTATACACCTTAGGTTTTGGCCCATAACCTCATCATATTAATGAAAGAGGCCTTGAAAGACCAAAATTTTCCTCTTTATCAGCATTTTCAAGATTTTGGTCTTTTGATTATAAAAAAAAAATAGTCCCATAATTAGGTTATGAAGCTCAATTTCTTGCTAAAATAAGTTTTTTCCTATCCATACACCTTGAAATCTATGTAAAATCTTATTTTGATGAGAAGTTATATTCAATTTATAAATTTTTTGTTAAAACTGCACTAAATTTCTATGATCTTTTCATCTTAAAACTTATCATTATAATCCTAATTTGGTATTAATTTTGTCAAAAGTAAAATTTGGCAATGTTCTTCACCTCATAGCTGACCTAAGATATGAATGTGACCTATGAATTTTTTTTCTAGATTCACCAAATAATTATGACAAGTTGCTATAAAAACAGAACACTTTAGTGTCTCAGGACATTTGAGTGTCCGATTACGGAACTAGTGTTAAGCATGTCTTGTAGCTAGTGCCAGCCTTTAATTTCAATCAATGGAAGAGAATATTGGCACAAGTAAAACGCAGTCTAGAAAAAAAAAATCCCTTGGAAAAGAGTGGGGTTTTATAAACAGCATATGCAATCGATATGTAAAGTAACAATGTAAACTATGCATGATCACAAAATCAGATATGACTCTGCGTATCAGAGAGGCTTTCAGTAGCCCAAAAAAGGGTTGTCATGTATGCACACGTCCTTAAGCACTCGTAGCTCCAAAGCATTTCAGAGAAGAGTTTGAGATGGAGTTGAGAAGAAGGGTGGCAAGAGACGCTAGATAGAGAGGTTTGTTATGAATGTGTATCAAGAGCAGAAAGAGGTCAATTCCAATCATGTGGTAACGCCAACGAGCACTACAGAACAACATGCTCAATCAGGCATAATGCCTAGTAGTGTTTCTTCTTAGCATGACAACGAACAAATATGGCAAGACCTTTGTACCAAAGCTTTCAAACTCAGATGTTGAAAGAGGTTCAAGTTGCACTTGTAAATGCACTTTTCACTACAACAAAAATAGGTGCCTTCGACACAGATTTCGACGCGAGCCGTTGAAAACTGCGTTGAAATCTTCGTCCCAATGAAACCGTCAAAATATGTGTCGATATCTTCGTCAAACGAACCTGTTTTCGACGCCTATATCGACGCGTATTTCGACGACCATATCAGGAAAAAAAAATCTTGGGCAGAGGACAGGCAATCTGGCCTGTGCCCAGTGAAAAGATGGACACAGCCACAGCTAGACTGCCTGTCCTCTGCCCAAGAAAGCGAGCAGCACCAAAATCAACCGTGCTTCCGCAGAAATTTCGGGAGAGTTCCCTTCGTTTTAACATAAACTTTTCAAAAAAAACCATATGTATACGCCTCCTATATGATATCCATGTAGGATCTCACATGAGATTTAAGGCACAACTTGATGGAAGAAATAAAACGAACTTTGTGCAAAACCATAACCAAATTAAAATCATAACCATAACCATATTGATCAAAACCATAACGATAACCATAACCATAAACAAAACAATAACCATAACCATAACGTTCATAAACAATAAACAATAACCATAACCATGTCTATACCAGAAAGAAACACAGAGATGTGTCTGTGTCTCACAAAACATATATAGAAATCCACTGATGACTCGTGCATCACAACCTGCACATAAAGGGATAAATCATAAAATTAGTATGATATTACTTCACATATACTTAATTAATTAATTCAACTCACACATATTATTTTTCTCGAGCAAACGTCTCACCTCAATCGATCAGCGAGAGTCTAAGGCCTCCCAGACTACAGGCTCTCTCGCGGGCAGCAAGATCATTCAATACTTCATAAATGCCTCTCCGATATCCATCTGTCTCCTCCTGGCATGTCGAGGCTCTCGATGCATTGCAAGATTGTACATTTATACAAAAACCAAAGTAGTTAAGAATACATGATTCATCGCTCTTGAAAAAGAATGCCATAGCTAGGATTGGATTGGAAACTCACAAACTCATAGCGAAAGATGTTGAAGCCTCCGTTGCCAAGATGAGATGTGCCCCTGGTCATCCTACGTACCTCCATGGTGAGACGCTGCTGTCTGAACCTCGTGTCCGCTGTGTGCTCATCCTCCCTGATATGCTGCCACGACTCGTGTGAGATGCCTGAAGGCTTCGACGAGCCCTGCCTGAAAGCCCGACGAGCTGCATCTCGACGATGTTTCACAGTGTCCCGTGCAACATTCATGATCGACCTCCTCGGAAGCTCCTCTAAACCCAAAGCAAGCTGATACTCTCTCATGATGGTCTCCGCTATATAATTGATTTTGCTGCGATCTTGATTAGTCCATGATGTCATGATGGTGGTAGAAAACTGCAGCTCCGCGAGTTGGCGAACCCATTGTCTCATCTCAGTCCCGACACTATCCATGTCAACTTGTCCATCTGCCCGTACAATATAGACCTTGGAGGCACTAGGATCGTGTGCCCCCCAAGGTGTCCAAGGTGTGCTAAGAGGTGTGCTAAGAGGTGTGTCCAATTTTAAATCAACGTCTTCACACAAACACTTACAGGCCTCAACTAGTGAGGCATCATCGATAAGATCTTGCACCGTATCATCGTCTATCTCTAACTGTAGACATAACTCTACCCCCAACTCGTTCTGGTGGATTGTCTTCGTCCATTCCATCTTCATCTACAAGTGTCATATCTGCCTCGTCTACGTCATCCCTCGTATATCTGTCAGCTTCCTCTGCCATACATTCTTCCATCTCATCTAATGTCACAATAGTATCTGCGTCGTCTGGCCAACTTTCCTCCAGGAGCTCTTGCTTCGCTCGGGGAGAGAAAATGTGTCGCTCGCATCTGTCCAAACCTTTGTAGAATCTATCTGCACAACCTTGTTTCCAACTCTGCGTACCGTTGCATTGCGACCAGAAGTAATCACCTTGAACCACTTCACATCCAACAAAAACATCTCAAACCGTTTGAAGCTGACTTTCAAGATATCTGACACTAGACCACAGTAATCCAGGTTGCTAGTGCTCTCATTCGTGTCTCTGGCACTGGCCCTGCTCTTTTGCATGAAACTAACCATTACCCACTGTCAAACGTGTTTCTTCTACTATCAATTTATTGTGTTTTGAAATGCTTTCCATGAGACCACAGTGCCATGTATGTAAGATACCTCCAGTCATACCCAGTAGCCAACTCTTCCTCTTCTGGAGATATGGGTTCTCCGATCTGTCGAGCTGCTCTCACTGTCTTGTCCAACCATGCCATTGTAGAGAATTCAGGAAGAGGAGCGAAACAGTCTGGCAAGGGTAAGCCTCTAGTTGTTCGGCTTTCCCTGAAATCGTGTCGCTTCTTATTGCGTCTCTCTTTCGCTTCTTCGTACCTTTCAAGCCATTTTTACATCGGCTCTGAATTTAGTATACAGAACTTCATGATCTTTTCTCGCATGGCACCATCCATTTTCTTCGGCACCCCTTGCCCCTGCGGCTCCTCTCCCACTAATCTTGCATCCTCCTCATCGCTCCATACTCGAGGCATTTTTGGGTCAGAAACGGATAGAAATTCGGTCATCGAGACAAGAGATTCTTGCACCCTCTATCCTTCTGCCATGCTCCCCTCTGGACGTGCTTTTTGGCGAACAAAACCCTTAAGTGTTTTCATGAACCGCTCTAGAAAGAACATCCAACGGCTATGGACTGTACCTACCACTACAACCTCATCTACTACATGGACGAGCAAGTGCATTTGGATAGTTAGGCAACTCGTGGGTAGATACTTCTCAATCGTGCAAATTATCTCAATGGAGTTAG
This sequence comes from Adiantum capillus-veneris, assembly GCF_014529385.1. Lineage (NCBI taxonomy): Eukaryota > Viridiplantae > Streptophyta > Polypodiopsida > Polypodiales > Pteridaceae > Adiantum > Adiantum capillus-veneris. The sequence continues at coordinate 97,550,720 of NC_140935.1, forward strand.
CCCTTGAGACTGCAATGGATTCCTCTCGTATCTCCTTGGAAGAGATCCACCGCACTAGCTCTGAAATCTTGTATATACAGGACCGCACTTCCTCCGTTAAACACCCCTTGATCGCAATTGGAAGAATAAATTGCAAGAACTTATGCCGGTCATGCGATTTCAGTCCTGACAGTTGATCGTCATGGGTGAATGTTGTCTTGAGACATCTCATGCATCCTGTTGGCTACCTGAACTCTGAAATCATCCTTTTGACTTGTCATTCCTTGCTTTTTAGCAATACCCATGGCGCTCTTGGAAGCTTTTTTTGGCCCACTGCATTGGTGAAAGGCCACAGCTTTGGCATCTTTCCAACTGACTCCAAATCATCTCGTGAAGCTCGATTGTCTTTCATTCCCATGATTGTCTTCCAGAGGAGCTCTCCCACATTCTTGAATATATGCATTGGATCTAGCAAATGGTTAATTAATAGATCACCCCAGTACGGCAACGTATGGAGAATGGACAAACGTTTCATTCCTGGAACAGGTTGCCCCTCATGTTGCTCCCATCGGCGACGCCACTCTTGTACATGCATAGGACAACATTCGACACGACCAAGCTGACCTTCGCACAAGTGATGGCCATCTGGACGATAAAGATGGTGGCCTTGATAAATTGTCTTTCGAAGCGAGGCAGAATAGCGCACATCCAAAGACGGCCCGCAAATTGGACATGCATTGTATCCCGAAGTTGTAAGCCCTGCATATATTAAAGCATGATTCAGTACTACACAAAGTGCTTGCGAATAGCGAGAATTGTGTAAATCATCCACCATTACCAGAAGCTTCACCGTATCCTGGCCAATCATGCATAGTCCACATAAGAAGTCCATGGATCCTTGCATGTTGTTGTCCTGCTGGTTCAACCGCATCTGCTATGTCTATCCCATGCCATAACTCCTGGAGCTTGTCAACTAGTGGTGCTAGATAAACATCCATGTTTTTTGCCTTGAACTTACCAGACACAATCAAGCCTAATATCAAATATATGACCCTTCTTGATGGCAAGCCACGACGGGAGGTTGTAATTGACAAGGCACACAGGCCAAGTGCTCCATGACGAGCTTCTCAAGCCAAGTAGATTGACTCCATCCATTGCCATGCCCAAATGCAAATTGTGTGGTTCACTCTTAAAATGTGGCCAGGTATCTTCAATGTGCCTCCAAGCCTTTGAATCAGCGGGCACCCTAAATGTTGCGTCAGTGGATCTATTCGTAGAATGCCACCGCATCAACTTTGCAATGGAACCACAACGAAACATGCTTTTTATCCTCGGAATAATAGGGAAATGCCGCAACACTTTAGTTGGCACTGACTCGCCAACCGCATCTTGTTTGTAGCGCATTGCTCCGGACTTAGGACACGACAAACAATCTGCGAATTCATTGCAAAAAAGAATGCAATCATTTGGACATGCATGAATCTTGCTGTAGTCCAAGCCAACTGAGGTCAATACTCGCTTTGCGTCTGGCCTGGAGGGAGGCATTTCATTGCCAGCCACGAGTACTTGCTCTCGCAACAACCTATTTAAGCCACACTAAATTAAAAGCTCCCCAAGCATGTCACCGTTGCAATCGGAAAATCTCTTTTGTAAGTTACGTACCTAAACAAAGCAGTGATGCTTGCATCTGACCACCCGTACACTGACTGGAGATTCAAAAACGACAGACAAGTACGAAGCACAGATATTTTGGCGCCTTCATAGATTGGTTGACGTGCCAACTTTCTCAACATGTCTTCAAGAGATAGGCGCACGTCTTCTGGTGCTACTTCGTTAGCGTTCTCCTCACTTGTGTGGAAGAAGGCATCCAGCATCTCCTCCATGCCAGCGTCTTCTGTTTGTAAGCCCTCCTCTGCTTCCATCTTTGGCTCTAGATTGGTCGGACCTTCACGCACAATCCTTTTTCTCTCTCTCTCTCAGATGTAGGTGTTCTGTAGGAGTCGTATCATAGATTCTGTACGGTTTCTCTAGCAAACTCTCCGTACTTGTGCACATGCTCATTACATATCCTACGCTTGCGCAGGATTTGATACTTGCAGAGCGTGCATGAGCATGCAATCTTCTCCTCCATGTTAGTTGATGACGTTGCCATCTACAATGATTATGAATGTTGTTTCAATATATATACTCTCCACAATGTAAACTACCTCGCATTCTCTAGCCTTGGCCGATATCCGCACACCTCGGTCCAGAGGTGTACGAAGATCCGGACCACTGGGTCAAAATATCGTCTTTATTGGTCAAATCCTATATGGGTAGACACATACGTGCTCTCCTAGGTGTACATGACAAATGCATGTAGCGGGCAAAACCCCTTTGCCTCTTTTAGTTCCATAGTTTCTTATAGAGGGAGAGGGAGAGAGAGAGATAGAGAGAGTTTCTGTCCTTTTCACACAATTGGTTAGCCAAGCTAACTCTTTCACCACTACTTTCTCTATCTACTACTATCTCTCTCTCTCTCTCTCTCTCTATATATATATATATATATATATATATAGATATATTCATCTCCGTAGCTATCTCTAGTTAATTCTCTCTTTTTCTCTACCTCTATCTCTGGCTCTCTCTCTCTCTATTTCTCTCTCTCTCTCTCTCTCTCTCTCTCTCTCTCTCTCTCTCTCTCTCTCTTTTTAATTTCTTACACACACACACACTTTCTCTCTCTCTTTCTCTCTTTAATTTTCTACACACACATTCCTCTCTCTCTCTCTCTCTCTCTCTCTCTCTCTTTCCTACACACACAATGTAGCTTGAGAGAGAGAGAGAAGGGGGGGGGGGGGGGGGGGGGGGGGGGGGGGGGGGGGGGGGGGGGGGGGGGAGAGAACAATACTTGCGCTGCAAGTTTCCAAAGGCTAGATTTGTGCGCACGCTCGCAGGCGAAAATGACCGCCTGCGTGCAGATTTGGTTTTTTTTCCCAAATTTTTTATGTGGATATACACGTGGAAAGACACGTAGAAATACGCGCCTTTCGATAGGCATTGCCACGTGTATTACCACGTCTATATCGAAACGTATATCGACGAGGGGTATGTCTGTCGAAATGCACGTGGAAAGGTACGGTGCGTCGAGATATGGTTCGTCGAAAAACGCGTAACATGTTGTAGTGTTTCTTCATTGGAAGTGCATTAGTTATGGTTGAGAGCAATCATGAAAATATGCATGGAAGAAAATTGGTGAGTACGGTCCAAGATTTCTAGCCCCTTCATAACACATGATAAGGAATGATCTCTTGGATAAATGTTGCATCGAAGTCATAGCGCGTGTTTCCAAAATCATTCTTAGCAATATATCGCTCTCAATATGCACAATTGTTAGTGATGGTTGGTCTACTATTCAAACAAGACCATTGATCAATGTATGTTGGTGTGTCCAAGAGCAGAGACACATTCATAAAAGCTATTGACACTTCTAGTGCTTATATTAAAAGTGGTTCTTATATATATTGCTAGTGTGGAGACCGTTGTAATTAAAGAAATAGGTGCTCAACATGTCATTCAAGTAGTCATGGACAGTGTAAAGAATTGTGAATGATGGTAATATGATTAAAAGATGCTTTCTCCACATTTCTGCCAATGGTTGCAATACTCACAGTTTAAACTTGGTGCTAAAAGATTGGGACACCAGTGAAAGCATCACATGGTTTGCAAAATAATCTGACACGTTTGGTTGTACATCATTTGACGAATGACAGCTTGAAAATAGTCTAAACAAGTGAAAGAGAAGGTTAGGAATTTGCGAGGATCCCTAAACAGACCTAATTGGTGGAGTATAATGTCCATGCATATCATGTAATGATGTCTGTTATGTTTGCGATTCACAACCTTAATCCAAAAGCACCAAACCTAGGGAAAGTATGGATGACTTAGTGGACTGTCCAACAAAGTTCAAAAAAACATGAGAAGTTAAAAGAGTCTATAGTGATTGTACTAGACAATAACTTGCAATGCAATTTATGTTGCAATGTACAGCAAATGCGTGCTCCAAGAGACATTGGAGCATGTATAAGTACGTTCATAGTACATTTCACAATAGATAATTAGCAAATAGAGCTAAAAAATTATATTACATGTTCTACAGTAAAAAGATATTGCATGAGATTGAAGTGTTGGTACTGACGAGGCACAAATATCTAATTGATTGTACAATTGTCAAGCTGAAGATGAAGGTGAGTTCAACATATTGACGATTATTTTGCATTAGTCTAGAATTAAGCAAATGAGATGGTAATAGTGACCACACGCCAATGTGTAGAAACCACTCTATCCATCAAAAAATTTGTAGCAAACTAGGCATTGAGAGGACAAAGTTGCATCTGAGTTTGATGCGAGGACTAACTTCGGATGGACAATCAGGTGACTTATGTGTGTTTCTTGGACAAGCGAGGGATTTACTTGTTGTGTTAAGTTCTAAATGTTTTGGCTAAGATGTTGGGAAGATGGGCGCATCTCCCTAGTTGACCACCTCATGAAGCCATAATTTTTTTATGTCTCATAATTATATTTTCAAAAAGCCTTGTAAATATGAGAGATTTCGATTTTTAGCCAAATGATCTCTGAACCAACCTGTGTAAAATTTAAGTTGTAAAGTTTGATTCTGAGTATGAGCCTTGTAAGCTGACCGCTAGCCGTTAGCTGAGAGAATCCCTAGCTATTAGACCCAATTTTATAAGTTTGAAAATTATAATCTTCATTATCAAAGTTTTTGGAGTTTGAAGCGTACAACTGAGAGCAGCTACTCTCTCACGCATTGTAATCCATTTTTCTTGAGCTTTGGTAATCCAAATTTGTTTTCAATAATTGCATTGTGTTGCTACTACTCTTTAATTGAAGTGTGACCATTGTCAGCTTTATTGTGGTTTGCGACGACCTATCTGTGAGCTAATTTGGTTGTTTTGAGTGCATTAATGGTTGTTTTTTTATGTTTTGACCATAGGAGAGTGTTACTAGACCATAGGGAGACCTTTCTAAATTGTTATGTTGTAGTTTTCAAGACCTTGATCATGATGGATCGTGATTTTGGTACCTTATCAGATTGCAACCAAACTTAGTAGGATAGTGCCCCTAGGTGTCTTGGACCTCTTCCCAAAGTTTCGTTGCATTTGGACTTCATTTGAGTGTCAAAATGGCATGATGACCGAGAGCGGTGAGAAAGGACATAGGCAAATTGTCGAAGTAGAGAGTGGTAGATTTGCTAGTGCTAGAGATGGCTTCATTCTATAGGTTCACTTCTTGAGGTTGACACCCTCAAAGAGTCTCCATGCCTCATCCGAGTCGCTTTTTTGCGTATTGACATGATATTAGTGCCAGAGAGCTATGCTACAGACATCCGATCGTGGAGACCCCCCGCTAACATTGGTGTCATTTCCGAGAATAGTGATCCTTAGGTGGTGAGTGACCTAGTCATAGCTTTTATTTTTGAGACCTTCGATTTTGATTTGCATTCTGTCTACACCTTAGTAGTCAAGCAGCTCGACGTGGGGTTTAGTGCTTGGTAGAGGCTAGAAGTTGGGAATGTGCTAGGTCTACTCTTGATAGGCATAGGGAGTTGTGAGTGAGATACTAAAATCATTTCATTCAGCATTTTTTCTTATGATTTGAAAGTATTGTTCCATAATTCATTTTACTTTCAGTTTTATATTGTTTGTTTTTTTTTGGTACCTAGGATTCATTTCAACACATAGAAGTAGGTTAGGTGACATCCAAAACCATCAAATTGGGCTGAGAAGTTCAAGGGAAAAAGATGCAAAAACCATATTTTGGCAAGTGAGACCATAAACTCTAAAAATTTGAAAATTTGATGCTCAGAACCCAAAAGCTGATCTATACCCAAAAATAATTGCAAAAAAGAGATAACTAAACTACAGAGAATCGATCTAAAAATTTTCACTCAATTGGGTGCGGGGACATGGATAGCAATCCATGTCTCCCTGTGAGAGTTTGAGCAGAAAGTGGCACCACTTGCGTGCATATGCAATTAAAGACGTTTCATGAGTTTTGAAGCCCTTACGGTTTGAAAAGATTAGAAGTACAAGGAGAAGCAAGGGTTTCTCAAGCCAGAATTTATGTCAGTATAGCTCTCAAGGAGGGCAAAGTAATTTTGTAGTGTGGAAGCAAGGCTTCTAATTATGAGATCCACGTTGCATGTGGAAGATGTAAATTTGTATGTGGAAGCAAGGCTTCTAATTATGAGATCCACGTTGCATGAGTGAAATCACACCAAGTGGTGCTACAACTTTTGATGCCAAGAGTGGAGATCCCAGAAAGTGAGTTTGGCAATTAAGATGAAATTTGATAGCTAAGATTCCTAACATATTTTATTCAATATTGGGCAATCTACAAATTCTCAAACTAAAAAGTACGCTTCGAGAAGACCGATTCTCTATGTAAACTCGACATGCCTCGCATAAACTAGGAAGATATTGTCTTAGAGCTGCATACCTACCATGGAACTGTCTTCTTCGACGACGAAGAAAGTCATCCTTTTCAGCAATCCATGAATGTAAACAAAAGAAGTGTTTGTGTGTGTGTGTGTGTGTGTGTGTGTGTGTGTGTGAGTGAGAGAGAGAGAGAGAGAGAGAGAGAGAGAGAGAGAGAGAGAGAGAGAGAGATGGGGGGAGGGGCAGGATTTTATACCATGAAACTCTCATCTTGCAAAAAAAACTCATCCTACCATAGGTTGACTGATCTGGTTGACTCCTGCATTGGTCGCTTAAAGCAATCCTCCATGTCTTGTTTACTAGTTGATGGCTTAAGATTATTTCGAATAGTTTGAAATGTGGCTTCATCAGGAAGGCTTTCTTTATACTTTTTTGCCTTTTCAAAGCAGAGTTTAAGGCATTCCAGTGGTTTATTGGAGATCTCCATTGCCTCGTCATCACTATTGTCATCTAAAACAAATCCATTCCTCTCCTCCTGATACTTGGAGATAGTGGCCAGTGCTAAGTCCTCGCACAAACAAAAAATACTTTGTATATCATGAAGGAAAATGTATGACCTATCTCCAAATTTAAACTCTGGCACTCCTGGTAGCATTAAGGTGGCTTGCCGCTCATTAAAACCTGACACATCTAGAGGTAGCTTGATATCTGAGGTTTTCACTGAGAGAAGATTGCTTCATTTCACCTCTTTTACTTCTTCTTCAAGATCAATGGACTCCTCTATCTCTGTCACTTTAATATATTACTCATTCTTTTCCTCTTTTTCATCTGCTGGTAAATCTTGTTCCTCCATGACCTCCTTAGGATCTTTCATAAGACTCGTAAATAATCCATTTAAAAATATTAGAAATCCAAAGGATTCTTGAATTAGCTTGCACTCCCGTTCACGTAAGCTGCACCAATGGGGCATGTACATAAGAGACAGTTGATTATACTTCTTGTAAGACTATCTTTTAGGATCACAGTCTTTTAAATGGACTACCACCATTTCACCAACATTAACCCTGCCCCTTGAGTGTGAAGCTCAAACTTCTCTCGTTCCAGCTTCAAGTGTTCACTCTGTTCAGCTATAAACACATCAAGATGAAATGGAGCATTAGAAATACAGGAGACCAAATAAAACTTATCACCAGTCCCAGACAAAACTACAAAATCTAAAAGACTTTCATCAGTCACTGTAGGGTCTTCATAAATAATTGTCTCTTTTTTCTTTTGGAGGTGCTGAAAAATCCACTTCTCTCTTAAGTGAGTTGGGTAAAGTAAATTTTGGAGTAGAAGGGGAATCCATTTCTATAGATGGGTTAGTATCAGGCTCCTCCAAACCTAGAGTAGGCCTCCAAACTAATGGCAGGCTCTGCAGCAGATATATCAATGGGTTCTGTAAAGTCTACATTCCTCTTCATTGATGTTTTTAATAGCTCCGACAGTCTTCTCGGAAGGTTTCCTTGGCCAACAATGCGCTCGGGATCTATTTTTTGCCTCTTCCTCCTATGTGATCTTAAACCTGCCATTTATTTCATACTCATAAATATAAGATTCATCAAACATATATAAAAAGGAGAGCACCAAATGATCATATAAGTTTTGAACAAATGATAGCTAGGTATCTCACAATTACTACCAACTAATCATATAGACTATAAAATAAGATGATTAGTATGGATAAAATGTAAAACTGGGTTATATTTGTGAAAAGTAAAAGCCATACAAGTGGATCATGGCACACAGAGTACATAAACAAAAATCCACACAGCTACATGCGCGTCGTGATCCACTTAATGGGCTTTCATAAAATAGAATAGCTGACAAAACATCAATGAAATTTTATTTTCAAAAAAAACGTTGGTACAATATCAAAAGAGGATCACGTCGCGTGGAGTATGTAAACTAACGTCAACAACTCTGTTGGCGTGTCGTGATCCACTTAACAGGCTTTCATGCATTGAAATACCTACAATATTATTCTACAAAAAAATCCTTTGTAAATATCAAAAGAGGATCACGGTGCGCGGAGTATGAAAACGAATCGCCATAATGTTACCGGCGCGCCGTGATCCAATGATGGTTTATGAATGGTGAAATGGTCTTTTACATTTTGAAGCACAATCCCTAACACAACTAAACTAAGGACATAATGAAACTGAATAGATTGACTTTACCTTTGCTAGGACTAAACATTGTTGTTGGAGTAGAGGTTTAGGACAGGAAATGTAGTTTTGGGTCTTCAAGATTCTGATTCCTGCACCTTGAAGAAGGCAGAGACCTTCTTAGGTGTCTCTTTCTCACTCCCTCACTCTCTCTCTCTCTCTCTCTCTCTCTCTCAAGCCTCTATCTCTCTCTCTCGAGGTCTGTAATTAGCTTGACCACACGAGTTATTCTCTCTCTCTCTCTCTCTCTCTCTCTCTCTCTCTCTCTCTCTCTCTCTCTCTCTCTCACACACACACACACACACACTCACTCTCTCTCTCCCTCTCTCTCTCTCGCCTCTCTCTCTCTCTCTCTCTCTCTCTCTCTCTCTCTCTCTCTCTCTCTCTCTCCCTTTTCATACAATAATAGATAGTACTGTTGGCATTTTTAACGAAGCGAGTCGCATATATTGAACACGTGTTACAAGGACATGCATTTAATGGGTGGTACGACCAAATAAGTAATTTTTAAGAACCCAAAAATACGTGTACATTTATATATAGTAACAAATGCACACTTGAATTCATGATAAGAGAGAGAGAGAGAGAGAGAGAGAGAGAGAGAGAGAGAGAGAGAGAGAGAAGGCGACATAGATGACCTCTGCAAGAAGAAGAGAGAGACAGCTAACAAAAAAGACGACCTCTGCAAGAGATAGAGAGAGAGAGAGAGAGAGAGAGAGAGACCTACATCCAAGGCATCCTCTGCAACCAAGGCGCAAGGCTCCTACACGAGTTTTCTTCCATTTGAATTCCACCAAGAGAGGTATTTCCATAGTGGTTTTTCAAGATGAAGAGAGAGAGAAGAGAGAGAGAGAGAGAGAGAGAGAGAGAGAGAGAGAGAGAGAGAGAGAGGGAGGGAGGGAGAGAGAGAGAGCTAGAGTTTCTAATTGTCTATTGTTTTTGAAAGAGCAAGACAGAGAGAGATCGAGAGAGAGAGAGAGAGAGTGAGAGATAGTGTTTTTGAAGCCTTGCTTGGTTTGAAAGAGGAAGATACATGGAGAGAGAGAGAGACAAAGAGAGAGAAAGAGAGTGTTGTCACAAAATGGATCACGACGAATGATGGACAGCTCTATTTGCTTGTTTTTGTGCACCGTGATCCATACAAAGAGAGAGAGAGAGAGAGAGAGAGAGAGAGAGAGAGAGAGAGAGAGAGAGAGAGAGAGAGAGAAAGTGTCCTACAAAATTTTTGAGGCTTGTTGCTTAAAAGGCATGAAATAGATTACAAAATTTTCTCCATCCTCTTGTGGATCACGACGTGCAATAAGCTACGAGGCTGGCTTAAAGATGAGCCCGTGCACCGTGATCCACAGAAAAAGGGGGGGGGGGAGAGAGAGAGAGACAGAGAGAGAGAGAGAGAGAGAGAGAGAGAGAGAGAGAGAGAGAGAGAGAGAGAGAGAGAGAGAGAGAGAGAGAGATAGATAGATAGATAGATAGTTCTATTATCGTCCTGGGAGGTCAAATATGACCTATGGGACCAAATGAACATGTCACGTGGTGTGAGTGGAGTTCATAAGTGAATCTCGATGCTCAAAAATGGCTGAAATGAGCGTCGCAATAGAGAGTCCACATCGTGGTTGGGAGAGGAAGGTATGTAGGGAGAGATCATGGCTGAATATATGGGGAAAAGAGGACCTAATGTGGTCAAAAGCTGAGCACTCAAGTAGTGTGTGGTACTCACTCTCTCACACTTGACGAGGGCATAAGGTGCAAAGTCGATGACTCTCCTCGCTAGTGCCCCAAGGTCCTGTCTCGCAGCGTAGAGAATGGGAGCTAAGACGAATAGAGGCAATAATGCGGATCGCACTCAACGGGATGGGCTCAAGGATGTAGGAATGGGTTCAGTTACCTCGTTCCGAGAAGAAGAGAGATTTGTAGTTTGGGGCAACGTGTGTGGTGTAATGGCTGAAGCGAGAACCTTCGGATTTCTCCCAAGCCGTGATACATTGGCGTTGTAAGAAGGCCTCATTAACTTGGGAGTCGATCGACGCATCCTTGACCAAGTGACATGCATCCCATCTTCCAAACCATTTCTTGATATCAAGCATCCACCCCAAACTTAGTATTTTGCTCTTGCATGTCTTTTGAACCATTTGACTTGCTTCATATGCGATTCTAGGAAGTCGATGCAAAGGGCTACGTTGTGTCTTACGCATGTACTCCACAACCCTTTGCATGCCCAAGACCTCAATGGGAAGCAATCCGGACTCAAGAAGTAAGAGCATGTAAGGTGTTTGTGTCTTGACTTGGAGAAAGTTGGTGAGAAAACGCTTTTGGACATTCTCAAACTCTTTCCAAGTAGACTTCCCGATGCTTCCACCCCACACCTCCACTCCATAAAGAAGCACCGGTGTCACCAATGTGTCAAAGAGGTACTTTTTGAGAGCCCAACACTTGATCTCTCCTGCATTTCACATGTTCTCAAATGCATAATAGGCACTCTTTCCGGCTTCCAAGCGACGCATTGCACAATCCTTCCATTTATGATTGGATGGAACCTCAAGGCCAAGGTACTTGAAGTGATCTACCACTTCAAGTTTCTCATTGTTATATACAATGCATGGATTTTCATCATTGAGGGTCTTTACAAGCATAACCTTGGTTTTGGATCCATTCACGATCAACCCGCTATGTAGGCAAAAGCGTTCCAAGACACTCATAAGCTTTTGTGCAGGGGGTATCATTCGCATTGCAGTGTAGTTAAGTGAGACAAACAGAGCCAGTGGGCATGAGGTTTAACACTAGGTTGGTAACCTAACAGGACATAAAAGTGTCCTTTCAGGGTTTTGAAAAAAACCTCCAAAACCATAGTAGATCCACTCATTTTGTAAAATCCTTTCATGAGGTTATAGTTCAAGGCCTACTAAACATGAAAAAAATAATAAACTTGTAAAATTTCTCATCTTTTGGTCACACAAAGCCTCCAAAGTTTATGGACCAGTGAATTTTCATCAAAACAATCATTTCTTACGTTTTGTTGCATAAAAATAAGATTAGGGATTTTTGTAGGACTTGAGATAAATTCCCTAGTTAACTTCAATGGGTTGGTGATCAAAACATATGATTGCTTCTCACTCACTATTTTTTGTTTTGCCAAAATAAATAGGTACAAAAAAGTTGAATTTTTACCATTCTGCAAACCTATCATCAAAGTTTCTATAGCCACGCTCAATACAAATAATATATGCATGTTTTCTTAGTTCCCTATTGTCCTTTATGTTCATAAGGAGCCATGGAGCATGTCAAAAGAATAATACATCTCTTACCAAGGGGAATCTTGGGGACAAAGATGAAGTGTTAAATACAGCAAACATGGAAAAACTGGGCTCAACATTATGACTTGTAGAATCCCATAGAAACTATTCAATATCTAGCCAAATTTGATCCTTATGACTAGATATGGTTACTACCTACAAAATGCATGTAGTTGTCACAAGAAACTACAATATTGAAAAAGCTATACTTGATATACTATAATGTTTCGTTTTCTTCTATAATTGAAAAAATCAACCATCGTTGTGTACTATGCAAAATAGGGTATTAGGTGCCCCAAAACTCAAGGAATGTTAGCTTTATGTTACAATATGAGACAGAAAATCAAAAATGCATTTGGATATCATGAAATCCACCAAAAAATCATAAAAGAGCTAAAATTGGCTAAAAAACAGGATTTGACAATTTTTGTGATTTGGTCATAACTTACAACTTTAATATTTATGTCTCCCTAGAAGCATCAGGACATGTTGAGGACTACTAAAGATAGTTCCCTAGCATTATAGACCTCACAAACATGAATTCTAGAGTGGTATAGTTGCAAAAAGTTGAAAAAAGCCAAAAACAGGACCCGTTTTTTCACACATTTTAGGTTGTGAAATGTTGTGCAAGGACAATGTTAAAGATGGAATTGATTTTCCAAAAAAATCTCGAGTTTTTTTCAGCTCATGAAACAACTTTCTAGATAGATATCACCTCAAAATCCATTTTGAAACTCTTGACATAATTCAAGGAAAATGGTCACTTAACAGAACATAAAAGTGTCCCATTACCAACCTAGTGTTAAGGTAATGAAAGCCACTACCTCAAAAAATCTCCTATGGGGTGGGTTCCCATGGGGTGTTTAGAAGGAGGAGGGTTACCCTCCAATTTTCCTCAAAAAAACCCACACCGACTAATTCTGTTTCCAAATTGAAAAAATATTTCCATAAGGAATGTGTGTATGAAAAAACTATATGTTTTTTTTGTTTCTATAATCAAACTACTATGTAGGTATACATGTGTGTGTGTGTGTGTGTGTGTTCCAATAACAATATAACATATACACCAAAGAATCCTTACAAATTACAAAAGACACCACAAACTATGTCAATGAAAACGTGGTATAATTCCCATTTCACAGTACAAAACAGTATTTATACACAAGTACAAGAGAATCACGAGCCTGAAGATATATAAGTCCGCCATCTTCAAGCCAAGGAACTTTGAAAACCATAGTTGAGAAGGTAACCCTCACTTGCACCCATGAAAACAACACAACATATAGTTAGCATTGGCACCGTATGCAGTTGATGCATGGGTATCCCACATGTCATAGATGTCACCCAAATAGATTTCTTTCAAAGACAAATAATAATAAAGGTAAAGCTAACCATAGCATATATGATATATTCAAAGATGGTTTCATTTACAAGGGGTTGCAGGGAAACCATGTGGAGCCCCTTGTGCTTTGCAAGCTCTCATGAGAGAAGGCCGGAGACGAGTTTTATGAGGCTTTTTAGGCCCAAAGTGGGCCACATATACCTGCTTCTTAACCTTATAGATTTTGGCATTAATTGCTGCTATTTTTTGGGTCAGTAATAGTGCTCATGCATGCAATCAATCTATACTTTAGAGCCGCCTGTAACACAAAGAGATGTTAGTAAGTATGTACTACACCTTCCTAGATGGAGTCAAAAAAACCACATGAAAGGTAGTAAGTATGAATGCTCAATTCCCCTTAATCATAAACACGTAGAGGTGGGATATTCCAAAATCCCCTAGTTGCTTCAAAGGCCAAGGGAGTGTGCTGCCAAGGCCCATAACATAAAATTTATGCAGTAAGAAACCATCTACAGCCACATGAGCAGCTATAAGGTAACCATTCACAACCATATTCGGCCATATTTCACAACCCTTCACAACCATGTTTGGCCTCACCCATTCTCAACCATAATCACAACCAACCACGTTCAGCCACATGAGCAATTTTGCCAAAGATTTGGTACACAACAATCAACAGGCATATACCGTATTTGAGCAAGAAAGGTAGGCTCAATAACAAACCCCAGAGACATCTCATCAAAAAAATAACCACATCAGCTGCCCCAGTAAAATAGACCAGGCCGCTAATCATATCTAGGGAGTGGCAACGAGCCACTCCTATATATCAGAAGGAGTTAAACTGTGTATAAACAACAACATGTGTGTGTGTGTGTGTGTGTGTGTAGCTGTTAAATCTTAGATAATAAGACATAATTGAATTTTTACATTCAAAAGACAACTGGCAATGGAACAAGGAATAGATAAGTACAAAAACAACTCAGTATTAGAATTATTTAAGTACAATGTTTGTAGGAAAGAGATCCCCTTTCAGTATGCAGAGAGTAAAGGAACTTCCCAAGTCATAAGTGAGTGTTCCATCCAGCAGAGTGAGATAGCTTGCCAAAGTCAAAAAAAACCCTCCAAGATAAGATAGAGTCCTTACCTGCATCCATCCAAACAAGACAACAATTCAGTTAGCCTTGGATGTGTTTTAGGTATTAATGGACAATACCAGTTGTTATCCATGTCCATCCTAAAAATAAAAATACCTTTTACAAGCTATGTCCAAAGTAAATCAATTATATATATTTTCACAGTGTTTTCTAGTCAAAGAGAACCTAAATCTCTTCTAATCCAAGTATTAGATCACCCTCTTTTTACACCACAAGTGGTATATCCCTTCAAGAAACAAAATACTTGAGTCATACTCTCTTCGAATAATGAGGTTTTACCAGCAACTAAGCCTAAATATTTTATAACGAGTAGGTTCTAAGATAAGAACTGATATTTTTTTTTTGTTTTTTAAAAGATGGAGTTCACTACTTCCCAAAAACACCATCACAATTTCATACCTAGCGAAAAAGGTAGCGGCATAGCCCGTCTAAAATCAGTAACTAAAAAGTGAATGCCCATATCGTATTACCTTGTCTCAAAAAATACCAAAATAGTATAGATCAGGTCTTATGAATTCCACGGAACCAAATTCCTGACAAGGTTTAGAGAGAGTAACCAACTTACCTTGTTCAATGGTCAAAAAGAGTATATTGTTTCTTTTCCCCAAAAAAAATTCCATATGCCGCACTTACAGTGGGTTTAAATAGATTGCAAAAGGTACAACCAGTAAAAAAACCCCGTCGTACCAACTTTAGTACCATTTGTAGGATATAATACACATTCAAGTTGTATCCTTTTCAAGCCCAGATCAGATGTTCAAATGTGAAGCAAAAAGGCCGTATACTTACCTTCAATTAGTGCACCAGAGCAGTGGGATTTTCCAATCACACGGCAATAGTAGTATATGATAAAAACCATAGTTTCGACTCAGATGCCCAGTATCCCATATTCTTCGATGCTTCTAGTGTCAAAACTGCCAAGATCACCCCCATTTTATCTCTTTTTTTTTTTAACCAGTAAGATGGTATTAACCGACACAGTCTGCAAACAAAAAGCCTTCAGAAGCTAAGAATTTCCAAAGTACCATAGTAACACCCAGACCACCTATCCATCATAGGAGTAGTATTAACACCTATTGTGCACAGTGTGACAACATGAACCAACATAGTCTGCAAACGAAAAAAGCCTGCAGAAAATCCAACGTACCATAGTAATACCACGACCACCTATCATTCATAAGAGTAATATAAACTCCTGTTGCGCATAGTGTGACAACCAAAATAGTTAACGACAGCCATAAACAAACCCATCCTACCACAATATGATCAAGCAATATACGCCTAAAGCAAGGCATTTTGAGCAGGGTATACACCGCCACCATGCTATTGTCCGACAAACATAAACCACTTACCTTACTGTGCCAACTAATAACAATTGAATGCTCACTGTAGAACAATAGCAAAAAATTCCAACACAATCAGTAGTGAGGCAAGCAAGGGTAGAAAAGAACCTGAGACACCTGAGTAGTGAGCTCCATAGCTCCCTTTGTAAAGCAAGCACTCAGTCTTCTCAGAAAAAACACGGCTGAACAATATTGTGTAAGTGAGGGGTAGAGATGCACCCTCACCTGTTTAAATAGTGGAAGGAGGAGGGACTGCCAGTCCTTTGAGCGGGAGCCATGAGTGATCCGGGTTGCCTTGTTGAAGAGTGTGGGTGTGTGTGGTACCACTAATTGGCACGCAGATACCCATGAGTGGGGAGATCCACAGCAAAATAGGAGAGGCCACCTTCATGACGTAATGAAGAAGGGGAACATAATCACGCTTAGCACGCCAGAGAGATATTTTCTTTAGATCATCAGTTAAATAATCAAGGGCTATGTCCCATAGTCTCTAAAAAGTAATGGCATTTCTGAAGTAGTAACCCGAAAGTGACCCAGTTGTTTCTGGGTTAGAACAAAGTGGTGGTGGGGGAGGGGGGGGGGGGTTACAACAAGAATACCATAGTACCATGTGTGTGTGTGTGTGTGTGTGTGTGTGTGTGTGTGTGTGTGTGTGTGTGTGTGTGTGTGTGTGTGTGTGTGTACCACCCTAACCCAGGCGCCATACACAATGGGTTTGTAGTAGGCCCATTGTGTATGGGCCTACTACCTAATTAGAGAAATGAGATTCTCCAGTTTAAAGTGTAACCCAAGCCAACTATGTTGGGTGAGAGCTCATGTAATAGTGTTACAGATCTGGTTTCAATTAAACCCTTAATGCAATATTTTTTTATTAGTGAAAAAACCTCCTTCCAGGCAAGAAAAGAGTTAGAGGAAGAATAGAAAATTAAGTGTAGTAGGCTGATACAAGAGCTAATAGCTGCCTTGTAAGGCCTATTGCTATTCTTTTTTATGAATTCTCTAAGTGGTAGTTTCAAGAGTTCCCTTTTCCACACAGACCTTAGGTCATACCCACCAACAGTTGGAATATGAAGGGAGATAGAGAGGTTAAAGAATTGAACAGATGTGAAGAAAGCCCCATTGGTTGTGATGATCTCATGGAGAGAGGTAGGTTCAATTTTAAGGCAGTGAGGGTAAATCAGACAAATTTCATTGGGTAAGTCTCTATTATTGACACTAAGTAGTTTCTGTAAGATTCCATGGTCTTGAGACACCACTTGTATTCAAAGAAAGCAAGGTAAATATTATATGCAAGTGGAGAGCATGAGAATCCCATGGGGATGCCTAAGCATTGGTTAAAGCAAAGAGCGCCTGAAACTATAGTGCAGTTACTCAGCAGCTAGGAGATGTAAGAGCAAAGCTTAGCTTCATTAAAGTGTAAGGAGTGTATAGAGTGAGCTAGGTTAATCCACTTGGGTTTTTTGGAAAGAGAGATGTAAAAAAGCTTCTTCTTTCTAGCATTGGAGAAAGCTAAATTAATCACCTTGGCAAGAATAGTCTTAAGGCCAAGATCCCCTTCAAGGGGAATGTTTTCGTAACATTGTGTAATGTCATCAGCAAAAATGTGGAAGATATGCTGAGGAAGGTTAAGCGAGACCTCTGTACAATATTTTGTAAGCCAAAAAGGATTTTCTTGAATATGTAAGAAGTCCTGGCAGATTTTCTGTTTAGTGGCACAAATAAGCTCAAATTCATATAATATAAGGTCAAGGCAAAAAGTAATATTCTTGGTGATATCAATAAAGATACTATTGGAGGCATCAAATATCCACCTGAACTTATGCTTATGAATTTTATAAGTGGTAAATAACACAGGTAACTTAGTGTACCAAGAACACCTATCCATCATAGGAGTAGTATTAACACCTGCTGCGCATAGTGTGACAACATGAACTGACATAGTCTGCAAATGAAAAAAGCCTGCAGAAATTCCAAGGTACCACAGTAATACGAAGACCACCTGTCATTCATAAGAGTAATATAAACTCCTGATGCGCATAGTGTGACAACCAAAACAGTTAACAACAGCCGTAAACAAACCCATCCTACCACAATATGATCAAGTAGGATATGCCTGAGGCAAGGAATGTTGAGCAGGGTATACACCGCCACCATGCTATTGTCAGACAAACATTAACCACTTACCTTACTATGCCAACTAATAACAATTGAATGCTCACTGTAGAACAATAGCGAAAAATTCCAACACAACTAGTAGAGAGGCAAGCAAGGGTAGAAAAGAACCTAGGACACCTGAGTAGTGACCTCCATAGCTCACTTTGTGAAGCAAGCAGTCAGTCTTCTCAGAAAAAACACGACTAAACAATACTGGCTAAGTGAGGGGCAGAGATGCGCCCTCATCTATTTAAATAGTGGAAGGAGGATGGACTACCAGTCCTCTGAGCGGGAGCCATGAGTGAGCGAGCTGCTGATCCGAGCCTATCACAAATTTTTGTTTATCATATTTTGTTGGTTTTCCTTGCTTCTAGAGGTTTACAATAAAAGAAAGAGTGAGAACAACCTCTTGGAAAAATTTATTAAAAAAATGATTTGATAGGAATTTTTTCTTGACTAGTTCACCGGAGGTGAAAGGTAGAGGGAGAACCTAGTGGTAAAGGGAAGGGAAAATATGTAAATGTGAAAAGAAAAGATATGATGTGGTTGTGGAGCCATGCACCCATGATTCAAGGGTCATGAGTGGCTCATATCATCATGGCTTTGGAGCCATATGATGATTCAAACAAATGGGACCCAAGTGGAAGACTTGGTAAAGGAAGGAACTAGACACATGATTTTGCTGAATTTTTAAAAAATACTTCCACTCCGATCCAAGAAAATTTGTCTTCATCAAAGTTGTAGCTGATGAGCTGGAGATTCTGGCCATATTTTTTTAATAATTTTTGCATCTACGGTCTAGGAGATATGGCCAAAATGGAGGACGCCAGTTTTTTCAACTGTGATGGAGACCACCCCCTGTACCTTTACACACACACACCCTTCCTTTTCTACATTGAGACCTTCTCTAAAAACCAGCCATTAGTCTTCTCACCCTCCTCTCCGTCCTTCTCTCTCTCAAGCTCAAAAACCCATCAAAATTCCTCTTCTAATCACCTCTCAAGTCATGCTTAATCTTGTTGTAATTCATAAGTTCTCATTCAACCCCTTTTCTATTATTACTAGATATGTATTGATTTTATGTAGATTCTTTACATTTTAAAATAAAGAAGCTCTTGGACTCAAGTTATGGAGGAAGGAGTGAAGACAACACAAATGATGATGGAGCTAATTGGTCAACAAATCACTTGGAAGGAGCTTCTTCATTGGTTGAATGTCCCTAATCAAGCTTCATTTGTACAAATTACACTTGGATCTTAACCTCACTCGTAATCACTCTCTTTCCTATATAAAGAGGCCTTCCCCTTTGTAATTTCAAGCCTCCCTCATCCCCATTGAGTCTTTGTATCACTCACCATGAGCCCATAAGCTCATTCATTCACTCTATTCTTGCACATTCTAGAGTGCAAATTGTTTCATGCTAGTAACCTCTCCTCCTCTTACTTATGTTAATTAAGAGAAATCTTTTATATGTGTGTGAGAGTGCTTGATGTGATCTTGGCTAATCCTTGAGTGGTTGTTTGGTAATCTACATGACTATTTGTGTTGGGAGTGTTTGAAGTCATCCATTCCTTGTACACACACTAAGGTTAATGTTTCATTCATAGTGATCTTTCTCTCTCTCTCTCTCTCTCTCTCTCTCTCTCTCTCTCTCTCTCTCTCTCTCTCTCTCTTTGTGTAACGGTCCTAGCCCACGCTTCCAAGACTAGGTGGTGCCCTTATCTCATTTCCCTTGTGGCGCAATGGAGTTTGTTTTGGTGTAGAGGCCGCCATTCCAAATTTCCTTCGTCATAAATTGGTGCCCCCACGGAGGAGTTCTCAAGCAGTGCTCTGTCAATCCTATGAAGGAAGATCCATCAAATTCTCCGAGACTTCCACTATGGTCTCCCCAGGAAGCTCGAGAAAAGAAGCATCTTTATCGACAAACAACACGTATGCGGGTAAAGAGAGTTAACTACACACACCCTTCTTTGCTTCAAGGAAAATCTTGTAGTCATCAAGTCCCTAGGTCAAAAAATTGTGTTGAGTGCTTTGTGGCTAGTGTGAAGACACTTCCTTTGAAGCCTCGACTTCAGGTGGTGAAAGCACTCTCAAACTCGGGAATTAACAAGTTTTTGGAGGGGGAGCTACACATCAATGGGGTGCGGTATTGGCAAGAGGCTACATATGGTGATGCACTCCAACTACTACTAGCAAGAAGGCTCAAGGTGGTTGAGAGGGTAGCCATCGAACCCTATGAACTCTACAGTATCTTTTGATGTTCACATCTTCATCTTTCTTTAAGCATACTCCATGAATCATAGGGATTTATATGGACCTTTCCAACCTCTTGCTAGACAAACTGTGCATATAATAGCTAGCACAAAGCTTATGTTCCAAAACATCATAAGGAACTTACTAGCCCCTCGTCGTCTAGCTGAGATTAATGCATCTATCAATCCATTTATTCTACCCTTAATAAGATATGATTTGGGCCTAGAAGTTTTCATCTTTGTGCTGTATTGAGAGGAAGGCAACCCACTTTTATGATGGCTTTCCCAAATTTTTTTGGGCATAGTGGGGAAAATGCTGGGAATTTTTTGGATAACTTGGAGATGGCTTTCCTTGTCTCTGGGAGGGATGATGAAGCATTGAAATTGAGAGCTTTTCCTTTGGTGCTCAAAGAAGAAGCTAGGGTATGGTTCCAGGCTCTAGATCCAACCCAAAGAATTGATTGGTAGGGATTGAAGGCGGCTTTCCTACGAAGATTTCAACGAGCCAATTCGGCAGAAGAACTATGGCAACGACTTCTGGCCCTTCATCAAGTTGACCCTCATGGTTATGCAACCTATGAGGAAGGTTTTCTGAAACTTTGGGGGCAATGGTCAGACTCACTAAACCCTGGTGAGGGAGCTCCCAATTGCCTCCAAAAGGATCGATTTATCTCAGGTTTGTACCCCTTGCTAAGGGAGAAGGTAAAGAGAAAATTTCCAAATGCTTTTGAAGATGCCTTAAGAATTGCTAGGGAAAAGAATAGAAAGATTCTCTATCAAGCCCAAGCTGGCCAGCTAGCTTTGGGAGGCAATATCACAACTATGGAAGCTTCTCACATACCTCCAAATCTGTCTAATGCACCAGACCTCAATAGAGGTCAACAAGAAGATATGCTCCAACAAATAAACAATCTCACAAACCAGCTAGAGGGGTCGAGAGTAAATCTTGTGCAGGGTGCAAGAAGGCCTATTGAGGGAAATGGTGGGAATCGGCCACCAATGTGACGTCAAGCAAGGGAAATGTTGTGTTACAATTGTGGGGAAAATGGCCACGGCATGTATAATTGCCCTCATCCCAGAAGATATGACTACCCTGTCAGAGGTCCTCGACAACAAGTAAGTCCTCCCCGTGCTAGAGCTCAAGCACAAGAGCAACCGCAACCTCAAATTTTGCAGCCACCTCGTGCTCAAGCTCAAGCCCCTGCTACTCAACCAAATGTGAGCATCATAAGGATGGAGGAGGTCCTCAAGGGCAGAAGCAACCAGGAAGAAATAGCTGAAGGGAAGATGAAGATAGATGAAGTGGCTAAAATGCCTATCAAACGTGCGCGTGTCCAAGATGAAGTAGGTAAAGAAACAAGCAAGTATGCAAGCAATGAAGCAAGTACATCTCGGGCAACTAAAGATGAAGCCAAGAAGAGAAAGACCCGTACTAGGTCTCAAATTGACATCTCTGATTTCCCTATGGGATCTCGGACACAACCTTATGACTTGACAGCTGATGTGAGTTCTCAAGGACCAAAGATTACTTGGCCACAACTACTTCATATCTCCCCAAAGCTTCGACGACAATGGTCAAAAATGGTGAGCACGAGGGCAAAGCGAAGTAAGCTAGTAAGTGTAATCAAAGCATATGGTCTCAAGGACATAGTGCCTTTGGTGGAGGCTCAAATCAAGGGACAACGGATTCCAAAAACTTACATTGACAGTGGAGCAGAGGTTTGTGTCATGACAGAAAAGCTAATGCATCAATTGGGTTTAGAGGTAATGGAATCATCAAACTTTAGGGCAAAAATGGCCAATAATGTCTCTGTCACTTGTGTGGGTGTAGTGAAAGCTTTGAGAGTTTCTGTTTTTGGAATCACTACAGAGGTTGATGCTTATGTGATGCCAGTAAAGGGAGAAGGATACCCCATTATTTTAGGATGACCTTGGCTCATGGGTATAGGAGCTAGGCAAGATTGGGCAACAGGAGACTTGGAGTTGAGGCCTCGCATGGGTGGCCATAGTCGGAAGGTGGTTTATAACCTAAAGAATGGGCGACAAGAGAACCTTGAACTAGAGACGTCAGCTGATGAGTGGAGCTCAAGTGAAGAGAGTAATAGCACTCTCGAAGTCATGGGCGTCACCATAAAGGAAACTACCTCATCAGAAGACAACCCAAGGATCGATCCAAATGGAGAATGTGTGGGATGCCAGCCTAGAGGAGATGTTATCCAAGGATATAAAGGAAGAAGAAAAGGAGGGTTATGTAAATGTTCTCAAGAAGCATGCATCATTGTTTATTTCTGATTACACTCACATTACAGGTGTCACTGCAGTGAAGCATCATATCCATCTAAAAGAAGGGAGCAAGCCAGTAGTACAAAAACTAAGAAGATTAGGAGTTGTGCAACAAAATGCAATGTTGTCTGAGGTGAAGAGACTCTTAGAAGCAGGATTCATATACCCAGTAGAAGATTCAAAATGGGTCTCCCCAGTAGTGGTGAGGCCAAAGAAGAATGGTAAATGGCGAGTGTGCGTGGATTACAAGCCACTAAATGCTGCAACAAAGAGGGACCACTTCCCTCTCCCATTTCAAGATGAGATTCTAAATGAAGTAGCGGGCCATGAGAGATACACAGTGTGTGATGGCTACTCTGGCTACTTTCAAATACGCATTGCAGAGGAGGACCAGAAAAAGACTACTTTCATCACACCATGGGGATGTTTTGCATTTCGAGTCATGCCTTTTGGTCTCACCAACTTTCAACGATTCATGAACATGGTCTTACAACCTTACTTTGGTAAGTCCATAAGGGTTTTCATAGATGACTTTTGTATTTACAGCTCCAAAAGTATGCATCTCGGCAAGATTGATGAAGGATTTACTCGTTTAGCTAAGCTGGGTGGACAACTAAACAAGGACAAATGTCACATTGGGGAAAGCAAGGTTACACTATTAGGGCATGTAGTGTCCATTGATGGAATCGAGGTAGATCCTGAAAAGATAGAAACATTGCTAAATCTACCTTCCCCAACTTCTATCAAACAATTCATCTCTTTCTTGCAAAAGCTAAGATATTTGAGTAGATTCATACACTTACTCTCCCAAGTGATATTTCCTCTACAACAGCTGACTCGTCAAGAGACGCTTGTTTGGAGTGAAGAAAGTGAAGGGCATTTTAGAGAGATTAAAAAAATGTTAGGGTCACTCCCTGTAATCCTCCAACCTTGTTGGGAAGAAACATTCTTTGTAAACCCTAGTGTGGGAGAAGAGGCCATTGGTGCTGCCCTCCTACAAAAAGATCCAAAAACATTCTTTATGAGGCCTGTGTATTTTGCTAGCCGCCTCATGGAAAACACAGAGAAGGCCTACACCCTGATGGAACAGCTAGTGTTAGCCCTCATGTTTGCGGTAACCAAATTTCGGCCATACTTGCTGCCGAAGAGGTTTGTAATTATCACTGTGGAGGATATGTTTCCCTATGCACTACAACATATGGAAGTCTCTGACAAAATAGCAAAGTGGGTGGTGCGACTTCAAGAGTTTGATTATACAATACAGGTTGAAAGAACAACTCGAGCATGCTTAGCCGACATTTTAACAAACAAGTGCTATGAAAAAGTTTTCCATTTGAAGAGAAAGGAACTTCCACCACCTCCAGCTCCAGAGGCTTTGGTCAATGCTTATAGCCTCTACTTTGATGGAGCATACAAGAGAACCAAGGATAAGGCAACTGCAGGCATCGTGGTCTTATCTCCATTGGGAGAGAGGATCCATGGTGAAGGGATCACTCTAGAAGATGTCCACTCCAACAATGAAGCAGAATATCATGCTCTAATTCATGGCCTTTGTTGGTGCCTCGATAATTCAATTAAGAGATTAAACGCTTTTGGTGACTCCATGCTTTTGGTAAGGCAAATGCAAGGTACATGGGCTTGCAAAAAAGCCCATCTCTCTACTAAAATGAGAGAAGCCAAAGCTCTTATGAGGAGATTTAGGGAGGCACAAGTACATCATGTGCCAAGAGACCAGAACAAGGATGCAGACCACCTAGCATGATCAAAGTTAATTGAGTTAATAGTGGAAGCAGTGGCCATCAAACTTCCACTTCAGCAAGGCAAGGAGGACTTGGAAGATATTATGCACATTCTGGAGCAAGGAGAGGCTCCTAAACACTTGAATGCAGGGGAAAGGCGATGGTTAGCTAGGAAGGCTACCAGGTATCCCATAGAATATGTAAGAAGTCCTGGCAGATTTTCTGTTTAGTGGCACAAATAAGCTCAAATTCATATAATATAAGGTCAAGGCAAAAAGTAATATTCTTGGTGATATCAATAAAGATACTATTGGAGGCATCAAATATCCACCTGAACTTATGCTTATGAATTTTATAAGTGGTAAATAACACAGGTAACTTAGTGTACCAAGAACACCTATCCATCATAGGAGTAGTATTAACACCTGCTGCGCATAGTGTGACAACATGAACTGACATAGTCTGCAAACGGAAAAAGCCTGCAGAAATTCCAAGGTACCACAATAATACCAACACCACCTATCATTCATAAGAGTAATATAAACTCCTGATGCACATAGTGTGACAACCAAAACAGTTAACAACAGCCGTAAACAAACCCATCCTACCACAATATGATCAAGTAGGATACGCCTGAGGCAAGGAATTTTGAGCAGGGTATACACCGCCACCATGCTATTGTCAGACAAACATTAACCACTTACCTTACTATGCCAACTAATAACAATTGAATGCTCACTGTAGAACAATAGCGAAAAATTCCAACACAACCAGTAGAGAGGCAAGCAAGGGTAGAAAAGAACCTAGGACACTTGAGTAGTGACTTCCATAGCTCACTTTGTGAAGCAAGCAGTCAGTCTTCTCAGAAAAAACACGACTAAACAATACTAGCTAAGTGCAGAGATGCGCCCTCATCTATTTAAATAGTGGAAGGAGGATGGACTACCAGTCCTCTGAGCGGGAGCCATGAGTGAGCCGAGCTGCTGATCCGAGCCTATCACAAATTTTTGTTATCATATTTTGTTGGTTTTCCTTGCTTCTAGAGGTTTACAATAAAAGAAAGAGTGAGAACAACCTCTTGGAAAAATTTATTAAAAAAATGATTTGATAGGAATTTTTTCTTGACTAGTTCACCGGAGGTGAAAGGTAGAGGGAGAACCTAGTGGTAAAGGGAAGGGAAAATATGTAAATGTGAAAAGAAAAGATATGATGTGGTTGTGGAGCCATGCACCCATGATTCAAGGGTCATGAGTGGCTCATATCATCATGGCTTTGGAGCCATATGATGATTCAAACAAATGGGACCCAAGTGGAAGACTTGGTAAAGGAAGGAACCAGACACATGATTTTGCTGAATTTTTAAAAAATACTTCCACTCCGATCCAAGAAAATTTGTCTTCATCAAAGTTGTAGCTGATGAGCTGGAGATTCTGGCCATATTTTTTTAATAATTTTTGCATCTACGGTCTAGGAGATATGGCCAAAATGGAGGACGCCAGTTTTTTCAACTGTGATGGAGACCACCCCCTGTACCTTTACACACACACACCCTTCCTTTTCTACATTGAGACCTTCTCTAAAAACCAGCCATTAGTCTTCTCACCCTCCTCTCCGTCCTTCTCTCTCTCAAGCTCAAAAACCCATCAAAATTCCTCTTCTAATCACCTCTCAAGTCATGCTTAATCTTGTTGTAATTCATAAGTTCTCATTCAACCCCTTTTCTATTATTACTAGATATGTATTGATTTTATGTAGATTCTTTACATTTTAAAATAAGGAAGCTCTTGGACTCAAGCTATGGAGGAAGGAGTGAAGACAACACAAATGATGATGGAGCTAATTGGTCAACAAATCACTTGGAAGGAGCTTCTTCATAGGTTGAATGTCCCTAATCAAGCTTCATTTGTACAAATTACACTTGGATCTTAACCTCACTCCTAATCACTCTCTTTCCTATATAAAGAGGCCTTCCCCTTTGTAATTTCAAGCCTCCCTCATCCCCATTGAGTCTTTGTATCACTCACCATGAGCCCATAAGCTCATTCATTCACTCTATTCTTGCACATTCTAGAGTGCAAATTGTTTCATGCTAGTAACCTCTCCTCCTCTTACTTATGTTAATTAAGAGAAATCTTTTATATGTGTGTGAGAGTGCTTGATGTGATCTTGGCTAATCCTTGAGTGGTTGTTTGGTAATCTACATGACTATTTGTGTTGGGAGTGTTTGAAGTCATCCATTCCTTGTACACACACTAAGGTTAATGCTTCATTCATAGTGATCTCTCTCTCTCTCTCTCTCTCTCTCTCTCTCTCTCTCTCTCTCTCTCTCTCTCTCTCTCTCTCTCTCTTTGTGTAGCGGTCCTAGCCCACGCTTCCAAGACTAGGTGGTGCCCTTATCTCATTTCCCTTGTGGCGCAATGGAGTTTGTTTTGGTGTAGAGGCCGCCATTCCAAATTTCCTTCGTCACTACCTTCCTGAAGAGTGTGTGAATGTGTGTGGTAGCACTAATCGGCACGCAGATACCCATGAGTGGGGAGATCCACAGCAAAATAGGAGAGGCCACCTTCACGGTGTAATGAAGAAGGGGAACGTAATCATGCTCGGCACGCCAGAGAGATATTTTCTTTAGATCATTAGTTAAGTAATCAAGGGCTATGCCCCATGGTCTCTAAAAAGTAATGACATTTCTGAAGTAGTAACCCTAAAGTGACCCAATTGTTTCTGGTGGGTTAGAACAAAGTGGTGGGGGGGGGGGGGGGGGGGGGGGGGGGGGGGGGGGGGGGGGGGGGGGGTGGGGGGGGGTTGGTTTACAACCAGAATACCATAGTACCACAGTATCTGTGTGTGTGTGTGTGTGTGTGTGTGTGTGTGTGTGTGTGTGTGTGTGTATGTGTGTGTGTGTGTGTGTGTGTGTGTGTGTGAGAGAGAGAGAGAGAGAGAGTGTTATCGTAGCTCACAAACAAAAAGCAGAGAGAAATAGAGAGGAAATTGCAGCATAATACATTGATTGCAACCTCATTACAAACTTGCATGTACAATAGTCTATTCATGCCAACAACTGCTGAAGCATTTTAAGCTCTCTCTTGAGTCTCACTCACTCACACACACACACACACACACACACAACCGACTCTCACGATAGGGGCTAGAACATTAACCTTTCATCATATTCAAGATTTAATGTAGCCACAAGCACAAAAGAAGGCAAAGAATTCCATAAGCCTACAATTCAGACTTTGTCTATTGGGATTATTCCGCCTGCCTTAAAACTTATCCTCTGCATCTTCTTCTTCTTCTTCTTCTTCTTCTTCTCTCTCTCTCTCTCTCTCTCTCACACACACACACACACACACACACAGCTTTGTCATTTACTTGACCATGCATAGTTGCTCAAAGCATATATGTGGGTTGGGGGGGGGTAGAGAGAGAGAGAGAGAGAGAGAGAGAGAGAGAGAGAGAGAGAGAGAGAGAGAGAGAGAGAGAGCACTAGTCGAGAAGAAGGGATTTCATAGATCAGTTGTGGTGGAAAGAGTTGGAAGCATAGGTTTGATGAGTAAGAGTTATCAAAAATTTGGGGCTAGTTTAAGTAACCTAGCCAACCCACAAGTCGCAGCTCCAAAGTCCAACATGAGGGGTGAGCCCACATATATCAGTTTGAGAATCCAAACCTTGGTGGTGTGTCTGATGCCTGATGCCTACAAATCAAGGTGTCTCAAGCAAGTGGCAATTGATTGCAAGGTGGGTTTGGAATCATTTTGGTTGAGTTGCAGGGCTGGGAGCTACACGCACAGTGGATGGCCGTCAATCTTAGTATCGTAAAAGGCAAAGAGAAATTCCAAAGTGACTAAATGCCACTAATGAAAACGGGAGAGAAGAGCATGAGGCTACATTTGCAACCTCATGTTTCCTGGATCCCTCTCTCCTTTATCGATAATATCTCTCACAGTGGATGAAACACTCGACTAAATGGAGGGACACCCACATCCCGTGAGCTTCCACATGAGGGAATTGTGCCCATGTCAAGGAGGTCCAACAAATGTGGAGTGTAGGATGAGGCAGGCGAGCTTGCAGATTGCTACATTAAGATTGTCGACGAAGTGTCCACATACAACTGTGGTGAGAGAAGAAGCCAAAGTGTACGAGTAAGAGGACATGTTGTCTGAAGGAACGATATCTTTTACCATGGAGATGTAGCTGTAATGGGAGGAGTTGGAGGATGGGAAGCTTCAAGGAGAAACACACTCAGGAAGCTTCGAGCAATTTTGCATGAGCGTAGTTCCACCCTCGCCCATGAACGTCAACAAACAAAGCTTACAATACCCAACTCTCTCGATTTCCGTAGAGTGAGAAAACCCTATCTTCTACCCCCGCCTCTTAGATCGCTAAATATTTCACATGTGTTGCTGATTCTAGCGAGTTAAATACAATGCATCAAAAGTACGGCTTAACGACTGGCTAAGGTTCTACCCGACGTGCCCTTGTCTAGAGGAAGGGGGGTGGAGAGGAGGCTTTTCGATAGCACTATTCATGCATGATGATGGAAGAGAAACCATAAGACGACAAAAATGTAATAATGGATGGCAACTAGGCTCTCAACGTAGTGGTGGCTATACACTGCAAACAATAATCTGACTCAAAATTTGGGCAACAAAGAGTGTCCCCCCCCCCCCCCCTTTCCTTTCTCCTTCTAATTTTGACGCACGGTATCTCTACCTGTGTCAATATCCCCACGCCGCCACTTCCGAGGTTGAGGTTACCGATTGGGGGCTGTTGTCATGGATTTCAAATAAGGGTGTTCTACAAATTAGGGCACATGCACTCGCAACTTAAAGGCTTGCGACAAATCAAAAAAAAAAGCTCATGGGTACTTTGTTCTTTTGTGTGATTCGGAGTTAGGGTCCAAGGGTTGTTTCAACACTCTTTTAACAATTGAAAAGTGAGAATTTAGTCTCCAATCGCACAATTAGCCATGCTTGAAACTTGAAGGCATGTTGTATTATGCAAGATAGTGATATCATTGAGCATGTACACATTGTAATGTTGTTCATCACACATGAAGTCTTTGCAATGCTTTGGTAGAGATTTACATCAAATGGGGTGTTCTTTTGAAGAAAAAAAAAGTTTTATGATGAGCTATTTTTTGGTCTCTTCGAATGTATTGATTTCAAGACATGCTCAACATCTATAAAACAAGTCCAGGAACACTCGCCTACTTTTAGCGGATGCATAGTGAGAATTCCTCCCCAAATGTTGTCACCTTTGCTAGCACCCTGAAGGCATGTGGCATCACATAACATGTCTGAAGGCGGGTTGTGGTCTCTTGGGATGTATTGATTTCAGGTTATGGGCAAATGGACAAGGCTAGGGAGCACTTGACAACTTTCAACATGTATGACAAATGCGGTGTATATTTGAAGGCTCTTCAAAAGCTTAAGGTGAGAATTTTGTATATACTATGGGGTCTCTTGGGATGCAATGATACAACAATATACCCAATAGAGGCAAATCATGGAAGCATTGGACTATTTTTGTGTGACTGCAAAGTGAAATTTTGTGTGAAAGCCAAAATGTGGGGGATCAAATTGATGAGTACACAATGATGATGCTAAATGGGACTCAGTAGGGAGAAAAAAAGGTACAACCGGATAGTGTAAAGGATGGTGAGGATAAACATGTGAATGAGGAAAGTGGGGAGATTCTAATAGTGCATAAAGTTGATGAGCAACTAGGCAAAGTTAAGCTGGTGACCTGTAGGGAAACACATTCATTTGTATGTATTGACAGATGAATGAAACAAGAATGGAGCAAGCAATGCCTCAATAAGTGATGAAGGTCCGAACTAAACAGGTACATGTATGCAAGGAAGGTGATGTGAAGGTGGACAAATAGAAGAAATTAAGGAGAGGTGATAGCCACAACAAGCGTAGAGTGGCGGTTGTCCTTTGGCTATAGTGCAGTTATTATAGGGTATGGAAATAAACATGAGTAGGGAAAAGAGCCTCTCAAATATTTGCCAAGGATGTAATTAGTGAGAGTGATTGAGAGATGCTTTAAGGGGAACTTGAAGTTAATGTGGGATCTTTTTAGAGGAGGTGAAGGCAAAGATCTCTCTCCAAGTGCAATCCACATCTTATGGCATGTGGGATAGTTATCCTCTATTTAATATTATTTTTTTGTCCCCTTACCTCCACAAAACAGGACCATCTCTCTATTGGGTGGCTGCTCATCAAGTTGTTTTATGAGAGTTTCTAGTTGAAGAACTTATTAGAGCTTTTAGGGATGATCTACTCGCAATTAAAATAGCCAAGATATGATTGCCACTACCTTGTGAAGACATAGAGAATTTTTGCACATGTTTTCACCTTGGGGGGAAGAAGAGGGAGAATGGGTAACCGAATTTGGGCCTTGTTTCTTCTTGCCCATCGCAACGCATGGGTCACATACTAGTTATTTATAGAGAGGTATCATTGAAAGAACTTCAAATTTGTTTATTTTAGAGATTGAACAGGAGGAAAAGGGTGTCTTCAAAAATTCACTGATAAGGCATACCTTGGAAAGCGTGTGTGTGAGTGTGTGTATGTGTGTGTGTGTGTGTGTGTGTGAGAGAGAGAGAGAGAGAGAGCAAGAAGAAACATTGATCCGATAGGGTTTGAACTCAAGAAGTACGCGCTCGTGCATGATTGAATTAATCAATCTTAGAACCCAATTGTCGAGTCATCTTATAGTTCTCGGCAAAACGTTCTTTCCAAATTCCTTTTATTTCCATCTTATATCGCCTACACTCAATTCGCTTCTTTTCAAGGCTCTTCAAAATAATAGGTGTTGCTTCCACTGCATTTTTCACCAACATTTCCTTCATTTGAGGACCAATTTCCTCCTCTCCATAAATACTCTCAATGAGCCTCAAGTGAATGGATGTGACCAAAAATTACAAACCTTAATTAAGAACAATTGGAAAAAGCAGAGACAAGTTCTAATTAATTAGATTGAGCTTCTTGCACATATATACAATAAGTTCTTGACAAATTCTCACAATAATTTCCACATTTTGACTTAATTACCTCAACATCATGAGCTTTTGTTTGAGAGGCACCGCATACCTAGCTAGGTACGATTGGGGGCAGGGGAGCGCCGGCCCCGGTGGCCTTGCCCCCAATCTTACCTAGCTAGGTATGCGCTGCCTCTCAAACAGAAGCTCATGATGTTATGCATTGTATGACATACACTGAAAAAGACTTTGTTTTTCTACATTAAAAATTTTCTAAATCTTCTTGTGTACATAATTAGAGTGGTCATATATCAACTGCTATTTAATTTCTATGTGATAGTTACCTGTGAGGTGATCTTCCACTACAATAACCTTGTCTCCTGCCTCTTCCAACAATTTCATTAATTTCTCCAAGGCTTCAATCGTGGAGTTGGTGCGCTCGGAAACCATGTCCACTTCATACCTGCATATCTTAATACATCCAAATGAATCAGAACTTGGAACCTCCAAGAATTGATCTTAACAGAAGTTTGTGAACAATATGGTTGAATTGAAAATTTGAACTCTTTTGTATCAGCTCTGTAACTACTAGGGAGAAGTGAGCCTCAGCTAATTACAGGTCCACCCATTAAAGAAACCAATATGGTTGATACGCACACAAAGGAAGTCAATGAAGGTCAATCACAAGCTGCTATCTAGGTCAGGGTGTATAAATTGTCTCATTGAACAATGTACTGAGTATTAATGTCTTTTGCAACAAAGCTAAAGGTAGGAAAATGTGCCTCTCTTTCTCATTGTTTGCAACCATACTATATAACATCACGAGATTCCGCTCCCGGGGGCACCTCATACCTAGCTAGGTGCAACTCAGGGCACGGGACCAAGGGCCCGCCCAGTAGGCCGGCAATTGCATATATTGAAAATTAGCATCATCTTACATATACAACAATTACAAAGTGGATGAGGGTGCAATATCTTGAATACTCTTTTTAAGCCCTCTATAATGTGCGTTCAATGCCTAGTTATCTATAGATTTTTCATGAATATAACACATTCTTTATTCAATCTATGTACATCCCCTTTGAATTGGTACCCTTCTGTGTGTTCAAAATGTGTAAAAGATCAGGCTAAATAGCCTGTGGAAGCGAGGTACTGACCTTTTTCTTTTATAAGCTTGCAAGAGTAAGAGGAATTTCTGATAATGTCCTTGCAGAGAACTACCTTTGAAAGCTTGCTGAACGTCTCGCAAAAATAACAATAACACTAGTTACTCATACAAACTAATTCCACAAACACAAGGTAAACAATAACACCTTCAATCTATGTACATCCCCTTTGATGGGTACCTTTCTGTGTGTTCAAAATGTTTTAAAAAGATCAGTCTTAATAGCCCAGTGGAAGCGAGGTACTGACCTTTTTCTTTTATAAGCTTGCAAGAGTAAGAGGAATTTCTGATAATGTCCTTGCAGAGAACTACCTTCAAAAGCTTGCTGAACGTCTTGCAAAAATAACAATAACACTAGTTACTCATACAAACTAATTCCACAAACACAAGGTAAACTTTTCGGTCTCCTTCATGCAGAGGTGTGAACTCTCTCACACACTTTCCTTTCTTCCTGTAACCACATGTCTTCCTCTACCCAAGTTGCATTGCATGTCCTAAGAGCCTTTTCCCATGTCAAAACCTTCTATTCAAGCATGAAATCTCTACGCTTAGGTCTTCATAACCACATAAAACATGCACTTACTCAATCTTCTTGCTTGTAATGGGCCTTCGTATCTGCTTTATCACCCATGTGTGCACCTGTAAGCATACACATCACTGCATGTGCCCTCTTCTAGGGTCGACACACTTTGGTTGCACCATCGTTATAATTTAATGAATTTTATATATATGTCCTTCCAAGCTCCCTTGCCTCCTGAGCCATAGTGCGTGGGGTTTTGTCTGGTGCGAGCCTCGCGTTGTTGTCTGTATGATGAGCCCGTCAGCTTGATCACTCTTTTCTTGAAATGTCCACTCCCACTCTGCGTCTGCCATGTTGCCACCGCGATAGCTCCTTCCTGGATCTCCGACCTGGTTGGTTGCTGCACGTCGCACATTGGACTGCTTGTCTTTTAGAAACGTCTTTATGTAGCCCTCCAACCATTGTTGTGAAAAACGTTGATCGGGAGCATTTGCATCCTGAATGTACCGTGCATGATCGGGGAGTTGATCCCTAAACTTTAAAAAACAGCTCTTATACGTTGAATGTCTAAGAATTTGTAGATGGTATCAAAACTCTCTACCCTGTGATGTGCCAAAATCCATCTCTCCGCCATATTTAATCCGTAGTAGCGTCCATGCGTGTCAGTATCCTCGTCCTCTGTGTCAGGGACGGCACGCTTTGAAAGTGGGGACTCCGTTCTCCCGCCACTACCAAAACAGGTGAAAACACAAGATCCGTCGTCACTTCATCTCTCACGGCGCTCGCTGCCCTGAGACGAGCGTGAACGCGTGCTGCTAGAGGAAGTTCGTCAATAGTG
This sequence comes from Adiantum capillus-veneris, assembly GCF_014529385.1. NCBI lineage: Eukaryota > Viridiplantae > Streptophyta > Polypodiopsida > Polypodiales > Pteridaceae > Adiantum > Adiantum capillus-veneris. The sequence goes on from NC_140935.1 coordinate 97,584,411, forward strand.
TTCTAGCGAAGTAGGAGTGGAATGGAGTGGCGTAGGACCATGTAGGCTGTGATGCGATGGGAGTGGAACCCTGCGATGAAAGGAGAGTAGGACCGTGTGATGGAAGGGAAGTAGGATGATAAGAAGGGACTGTAGACTGAGGTGCCGTCAGTGTGAGGCTCTGTAGGTAATGAGTCCCTCCCTGACTCTCCCATGGTGTAGTCTGTGGAGAAATACCGTAGGTCACAAGCTACTGTAAAGTGTAGTGACCAAATAAATTCTTTGTCTCGCGGAGGTAGTGATCTCGTAAAGAGAGAGCCCGTTGTAGGTCTGGATCTACGACCGGTGGAGGAACCTGAAAAGGGTAGCTGTAGGATGGCCATGCCTGTAAATAACAAAAATAAACCTATGACACACATGGTTTAGGCTTAACATATTATTTAATATTATTTTTTTGGTCCCTTACCTCCACAGAACAGGATCGTCTCTCTATTGGGTGGCTGCTCATCAGGTTTTCTTATAAGAGTTTCTAGTTGAAGAACTTATTAGAGCTTTTAGGGATAATCTACTCGTCACAATTAAAATAGCGAAGATATGATTACCACTACCTTGTGAAGGTATAGAGAATTTTTGCACACGTTTTCACCTTGGGAGGGGAGAAGAGGGAGAATGGGTAACCAAATTTAGGCCTTGCAGTTTCTTCTTGGCCATCGCAACGCATGGGTCACATACTAGTTATTTATAGAGAGGTATCATTGAAAGAACTTGAAATTTGTTTATTTTAAAGAATTGAAAAGGAGGAAAAGGGTGTGTTCAAAAATTCACTGATAAGGCATTTTCAAAATAACCCTGGAAAGCATGTGTGTGTGTGTGTGTGTGTGTGTGTGTGTGTGTGAGAGGAGAGAGAGAGAGAGAGAGAGAGAGAGAGAGAGAGAGAGAGATCGAGAGAGAGCAAGAAGAAATATTGATCCGACGGGGTTTGAACTCAAGAAGTACGCGCTCGCGCGTTGAATTGCACCAGCACGATTGAATTAATGAATCTTAGAACCCAATTACCGAGCCAACTTATAGTTCTCGGCAAAACGTTCTTTCCAAATTCCTTTCATTTCCATCTTATATCGCCTCCACTCAATTCGCTTCTTTTCAAGGCTCTTCAAAATGATAGGTGCTGCTTCCACTGCATTTGTCACCAACATTTCCTTCATTTGAGGACCAATTTCCTCCTCTCCATAAATACTCTCAATGAGCCTCAAGTGAATAGCTGTGACCACAAATTACAAACCTTAATTAAGAACAATTGGAAAAAGCAGAGACAAGTTCTAATTAATTAGTTTGAGCTTCTTGCACATATACAAAATAAGTTTTGGACAAATTCTCACAATAATTCCCACATTATGACTTACCTCAACATCATGAGCTTTTGGAGGGAGGTACCGCATACCTAGCTAGGTACGATTTGGGGCAGGGGACCGCCGGACTTGCTCCCAATCGTACCTAGGTGTGCGTTGCCTCTCGAACGGAAGCCCATGATGTTATGCATTGTACGAAATACACTGAAAAAGACTTTGTTTTCCTACATTAAAAATTTTCGTAATCTTCTTGTGTATATAATTAGAGTGGTCATCAAATGCTATTTAATATTTATGTGATAGTTACCTGTGAGGTGATCTTCCACTACAATAACCTTGTCTCCTGCCTCTTCCAACAATTTCATTAATTTCTCCAAGGCTTCGATCGTGGAGTTGGCGCGCTCGCAAACCATGTCCGCTTCATACCTGCATATCTTAATACATCCAAATGAATCAAACCTTGGAACCTCCAAGAATTGAGCTTAACAGAAGTTTGTGAACGATATGGTTGAATTGAAAATTTGAACTCTTTTGTATCAGCTGTGTAACTACTAGGGAGAATTAGTGAGCCTCAGCTAATTACAGGTCCACCCGTTAAAGAAACTAATATGGTTGATACGCACACACACACACAGGAAGTCCAATGAAGGTCAATCACAAGCTGCTTTCTAGGCCAGGGTGTCTAAATTGTATCATTGAACAATGTACTGAGTATTAATGTCTTTTGCAACAAAGCTAAGTTAGGAAAATGGGCCGCTCTTTCTCATTGTTTGCAACCGTACTGTATAACATCACGAGACAGCTCCGCTCCCCGGGGCACCTCATACCTTGCTAGGTGCAACTCAGGGCACGGGTCGACCACGAGCCCGCGCCCACCAGGCCGGCAATCGCCTGTCCCAACCGCACCTAGCTAGTTATGCGATGCCCCCCTCAGTGAAGCTCATGATGTGATGGTAAGTCACAATGTGAGAATTATTGTAGGAATTTGTCCAAAAGCTCTCATGCATGTGTGCATGGTGAGTCTATATAATTATTATTCACAATCATGGCACGTAAGCTCAATGGAAGGTACTATTTTGCCCTATTTTTCATACAACCTTAACATACAGAAGGGTACAAATCAGAGGAAACATACACAGATTGAACTAGAAAATGGTGTGTTATATTCATGAAAAATCTACAGACATGGGGTTTTTAAAATTAAGCTCAAGAGATGGAAGTATACATGTCATCCTCAATGATACTGAGTTTCTGCATATATGCTTTGTTCTTGAACCTGGGCGGCTTGTAGTCAGTATTGCCGCTAAAGTATTGCACCCATTCGTCATTCAGCACTTCCTTATCTTCAGGATTCCGTTTACCAACTGTCGGAAAAGGAAACTGCATGCAATCATCAAAATTTTGAGAGTTATCATTCAAAATGCATCTGATTATAGCTAAGGGCAAGAACATTTAAGTAAAATATATCTATGGCTCCATATTGAGCACAACTGATCAGGACATTTACATCATGTGGTAGTCGTCGATAGCTTCGAGTGCCCTGTTCATACTTTGACAAATCCATCTCTCTGATTGGCCTGCTAGCAAAGATTTTCTGTATCCCCATAACCTCTTCGAACGTGATCCCTCGTTTCTCCATCAGCCTCTTGCTCCTTTTCAGCCCCTCCCCAACTGTACTGGCAACATTGTTTGTTTTGACCTTGATGATTGTTGATTGGTCTACTTGATGGCCACCGCCAACTAGAGCCTGCATTTTGCAATCCTGGTTATAAGTATCCACAACCTGACATCTTAGGAAATGAGAATATTGTCTGGCTAGGAGAAACATTCTAAATTTTTGCATTGCTCATAACTCTCATAACTATGTCATATTGAAAAGCTAATAAAAGTGAACCTTGTGTTGCTATGCAAAAGCTAACCGCGTGCAGACTTAATTAGTCAAATTAATTATGCTAGATCAAGCATGAAGAGAACAATTAACTAGATGATTGACCTGATTATTTGAAGTCTGTAGAGAGCTGATAGCATTAGAATGTATCTGTATCAAGGTGTCCAAAAACTCTTCTAGTTTCACGGTCTCCTCTGACAAAATGCCATTTACAATACTTGAAAAGTCCAGGTTTTCCCTTAGAACTGCAAAGAGTGCATATAGTTCAGTCATGATACACCCATGTCAGCTGACATAAATGTAAGTCAGCAATAAATTAAAGGAAAAAACAGACATGGGCGGTCACATACGGCTGAGAATTGGCAAGGAAACCCTTTGGACTTGCTTGTTGCTTTGGAGATCCTCTTTTCCACAATCAGATGGATTAAGAATTCTTTTATTGGTGTGCATGTCCCCTTCCGCTATATACTCCGATCCCTTGATTGACTGCACTTGTACTTTTAGACGCTTCATAGTGTTTTCACAATCAATTTCTTCATGTTTCCTTTTGTTGTGCTTAATGGAATCATCCATCACATCTTCTTGTGTTAGCAAGGTTGTTTGTTTGCAGGTCAAGGTGGGGAGAACATGAAGAATAAGAGACAGTGGCTCAACTTTCAACTAGGTTTGTTGTGTATGTTTCCTCATTAGCGTCCGGTGGTGCCGGTAATCCCATATGGACTGAAAAGTTCATAAGTGCAACAGGATGCTTGGGAAGAAAGCAACAAAACTCTTCCACTAGGTCTGGGCAAGTCTGCATAGATCAGCAACCTGGTTATGAGCTCAAAAAAAAATTTCTTTAGTGCATTGATTGCCCAGGGCGGTCAGTACTTTCCATTTATATATGCAAATACACATATGTATACATTAGATTATCAATATAGAAGTCATAGAATGTATGAGGGACCGGTTTATCTTTAGAGTGTTCAGTGTTGAACACAAGTGATATGGTATATTCAAGAGTAGTGGCGCCCAGAGAGCCATTGGCGTCATTGTGAAGGATACGAATCGCCCAATACCTGACATGATTCAGAATGAATGCACAACCAAGTATATACCTGGCTTTGAATGTCCCCAGAAGACCGATAAATCCCCTCTCGATAGTTGATCAAAACATTATGGAGTCCTCCGTACAAATTCTCATCTTGATCCTGTGAAAGTAGAGAAGCGTCCATTAATTGGAAATCAAGTATTGTACATATGTAACCATGATATTGCTGAATGTAAGCAAGCTCAAGGATTGATGGACATACTTTGAGTTTCTTGATGAATTCCAACGCTACACTGAATCCCAATGTACTTTCGAAGATTTTTTCAGGAGTCTTTAATGAAAGGAATGTGTTAAAGCCCGACATGAGGTCGGGATGACCTTCAAACAAGGCCTCAACTCTTGTCACTAAATCCGGCACATCGAGACTGTACAAACATCATCAATAACATGGATACCATCACTTAAGGTATGTACAGAAAGTGGATGACAGTGTGGGGCTGGTAGCATATATTGAAAATTAGCATCATCTTACATATACAGCAATTACAAAGTGGATGAGAGTGTGCAATATCTTGAATACTCTTTTTAAGCCCTCTATAATGTGCGTTTAATGCATAGTTATCTATAGATTTTTCATGAATATAACACATTCTTTATTCAATCTATGTACATCCCCTTTGATTGGTACCCTTCTGTGTGTTCAAAATGTGTAAAAGATCAGGCTAAATAGCCGGTGGAAGCGAGGTACTGACCTTTTTCTTTTATAAGCTTGCAAGAGTAAGAGGAATTTCTGATAATGTCCTTGCAGAGAACTACCTTCGAAAGCTTTCTGAACATCTCGCAAAAATGCTTGGGGATCCATCTCTGGCACTCTATTGTGTGGGCAAATTATACACATGCAAAACATAGTTGTGTTCATTTGAAGTCATAATATGGTGATCTGCTGTCGACCAGTACTGGCCATCGACCGATGATCAGCGGCCGACCATGAGTACCATCGATCGGCCATAATTAGAGAGCTTGAATGGAACTAGTAACATCAACAATATTGTGTATGATCAAGATCAACTTACTAGATTAACATATAAACATGTCCATATTAAACTTAAAAGCACTTACAATCAATAGTATATTCTGCATGTTTTTGTAGTACTCATCTTCAACTGGTAAAGAATCAGACTCAGCAGCTTGACCTTGCCACAGTTCTGTGCTCTGGTTCGATGTAACGAGTATCCGCCGAAGGTTCTAGCAAGTGAGAAGTATCGTCAGTACATACTTATACTGTCTTCACCTTCAACATGGACATCTCTCTCTCTCTCTCTCTCTCTCTCTCTCTCTCTCTCTCTCTCACACACACACACACAAAGAAAAAAACACACATTCCACGTCCACTCTTACATACACTCACACACGTCCACGTCCACGTCCACGCATAAACGCACACTCTTACACACACACTGCTTCGAGAAACTTACCGGGTTAACGTACTGATCGGATAAGAATGGGTGCAATAGATCGACGTAGCAGCTGCAGCCTGCAAGTAAATGGCAAAGCTTTGGAGGTCTAATGTAGACGAGCTGGCAGCTTTCGTTTGACGCTGCACAAAAAAATGGTAAAAAGAAATAGCCGAAATATAGCTGGTAGAAGAGGGCAGACGCAGCCCTATAAGTCAAGAAGTATAGTCGGGTTGAGTACGGATTGCCCTACTTAGCAATTAGATTGCGCAATATAGTCGGGTTGACGGATTGCACTGCAATGCGAGGACTGGGAGCGCACTAAATTTCATAAAATTGGACGATTTTCTCATAATTTCTTTTTATGATTCTTCAAAGTGGAAATTTGAGGTTTATACTCACACTAGTTTAACCTCTCTCTCTCTCTCTCTCTCTCTCTCTCTCTCTCTCTCTATATCCCCGGCTAGATTGGTTATGCCATTTCCCTCTTGAATAACAGGTCTTGAGTTCAACTTAGATAACAGGTCTTTGGGATAGTTTCCTACGAGTTAAAATCCTCTTCTCCTTCTTCTTCTTCTTCTTCTTCTTCTCTCTCTCTATCACCCAAGTATGGTAGATTGGTTATGCCATTTCCCTCTTGAATAACAGGTCGTGAGTTCAACTCTCGTCGGATAGATCTTTGAAGTCTCGTGGGATAGCTTCCTACGACGTTAAAATTCTCTTCTTCTTCTTCTCGGCTGTGTCGCCGGGTTGCAAGCTACACTTGTCAGAGCAAGCAAATGTTTCCACGTGGTCATGGTCAGAATTCCTCCCGCTTTATTGATTTACTCACATTTTGACACTTCATCTCTAAAATTTTAGAATTTGCCTCTTGCTTCTAACCGCCTATTTTGGATTTTCATGTGTTCTGAGTGTAAGCCTAAACCACACCTTTCCATATGGCACTCTCTGCAATCCACCACTAATAGCAAAACAAGCCATCCTAATTATCTTCAAGCAAGTAGGTGGTCACGATGACTCATTAAAGCAAACCTAAGGAGATTCGCCTGCCCAAACTTTCTACTCTCTTTCTCTTTTGGCTTGACGCCTCTCTCGGGAAACTCGTTTTTTTAAGTCCGCTAGGTTTTTGCATCCCAAAAACACTACAAACTTTGGAAATGGCTTGTCCCCAAATAGCTTGCATGTAACTTGTTAGGTTTAGGTATGTAAGTCGTGTGTGAGCTCACATGCTCAAATGATTCACGGGGAAGCTACTTCTGAAGTCCGCTACATTTTTATGTCTTCAAAAACGTCTTGCCCGCGAGCCACTTCTGCATGTGAGCTTGCATGTAGCTTCCATGGGTTTAGTTATGTAGTCGTTTGCAAGCTCACATGCGCAAACAACTCACAAAAACGTTGTTTCTGAAGTCGACCGATGTATTTCGCATCCCAGGGATCGAGCATGGTTGGAGAATCTGAAGTAGTTTACACTAGGGTAGGGTTTTCCCCACTACATACATTGTATATTGGGAACCTGCACAATCGGTATGGATGACGCTATAGGCGTCTATATAGGGGTCACTATATAATGACGCTTATAGCGACGCCCATAGGGACGATCTTAGTGTGACTCTCATAGCGACGGCCTTAGTGACATCAGGGATAAAAATATCCCTTGTATTTTCGTCGTTAAGGCCATCACGAACCTTAAATTAACACTAGTTTGGTACGAAATAGGACACTTTAGTGTCCTTTTTTCTGAATTTAAATAAAATGGTACATAAAATCTTGAACACATCTCAAGAAATGCTTCTGCAAAACTTAGAAAATGATATTCAAAGTACTCATAGAAATTATAATCCCTCACTTTTGATCATACCTCAATAATAACTACACTCATGAAAAGAACCTACGCAAAACAGCATTCAATGTTTCATTAAAACTCGTACTCTAACCTAAGAAAAAAAATGAGCAGGGTGCATGCAATAATCCGTGGTAGCTATTTATATGTGTTTGATATTTTTGCAATTAATTGTCATGTGAGAAAAAACTTCTTTGTGACTAGAATTAAATATAGAAAGTCTCGTGGGTCAAATATCCAACATTCACAAATTCAATTAACAGTTACAAAAAACAATTAGTTCATCTAAATTTACAATTTCTATGATTGCATATATACTAGATCTATGACTCGATTACATAAGATGATAATTTTTAATTGTTATGCAAGCCCTATTTGGTGATTTATGGCATATCAAAAAAGTGCGCATGTTGTGATTATGATTTTTTATTTATCAAAGATAAGCCTTAAAATAAAGTCCACTTTTGGATTTTTTCGTTCATCTCACTTACTTGTATACAAATACCTCATATGGACATAATTGGGAGATTCATATACACACTTCCATTAGTTTTTCATAGCAATATAATTTTGCAAGAAATTACGCACTACAAATTTTTTTATGAGCTTAAATTACAAGATGCCTATGAGTTTGCACCTTGAAAATGCTTAGTTGATGGTTATTGACCTATATATACATTATACACCTTAGGTTTTGTCCCATAACCTCATCATATTAATGAAAGAGGCCTTGAAAGACCAAAATTTTCCTCTTTATCAGCATTTTCAAGATTTTGGTCTTTTGATTATAAAAAAAAATTAGTCCCATAATTAGGTTATGAAGCTCAATTTCTTGCTAAAATAAGTTTTTTCCTATCCATACACCTTGAAATTATCTATGTAAAATCTTATTTTGATGAGAAGTTATATTCAATTTATAAATTTTTTGTTAAAAACTGCACTAAATTTATATGATCTTTCATCTTAAAACTTATCATTATAATCTAATTTGGTATTAATTTTGTCAAAAGTAAAATTTGGCAATGTTCTTCACCTCATAGCTGACCTAAGATATGAATGTGACCTATGAATTTTTTTTCTAGATTCACCAAATAATTATGACAAGTTGCTATAAAAACAGGACACTTTTGTGTCTCAGGACATTTGAGTGTCGATTACGGAACTAGTGTTAAGCATGTCTTGTAGCTAGTGCCAGCCTTTAATTTCAATCAATGGAAGAGAATATTGGCACAAGTAAAACGCAGTCTAGAAAAAACAAATCCCTTGGAAAAGAGTGGGGTTTTATAAACAGCATATGCAATCAATATGTAAAGTAACAATGTAAACTATGCATGATCGCAAAATCAGATATGACTCTGCGTATCAGAGAGCCTTTGCATGAGTAGCCCAGAAAACGGTTGTCACGTATGCACACGTCCTTAAGCACTCGTAGCTCCAAAGCATTTCAGAGAAGAGTTTGAGATGGAGTTGAGAAGAAGGGTGGCAAGAGACACTAGATAGAGAGGTTTGTTATGAATGTGTATCAAGAGCAGAAAGAGGTCAATTCCAATCATGTGGTAACGCCAACGAGCACTACAGAACAACATGCTCAATCAGGCATAATGCCCAATAGTGTTTCTTCTTAGCATGACAACGAACAAATATGGCAAGACCTTTGTACCAAAGCTTTCAAACTCAGATGTTGAAAGAGGTTCAACTTGCACTTGTAAATGCACTTTTCACTAAACACCCTTGATCGCAATTGGAAGAATAAATTGCAAGAACTTATGCCGTTCATGCGATTTCAGTCGTGACAGTTGATCGTCATGGTGAATGTTGTCTTGAGACATCTCATGCATCCTGTTGGCTACCTGAACTCTGAAATCATCCTTTTGACTTGTCATTCCTTGCTTTTTAGCAATACCCATGGCGCTCTTGGAAGCTTTTTTTGGCCCACTGCATTGGTGAAAGGCCACAGCTCTGGCATCTTTCAACTGGCTGCAAATCATCTCGTGAAGCTCGATTGTCTTTCATTCCCATGATTGTCTTCCAGAGGAGCTCTCCCACATTCTTGAATTATGCATTGGATCTAGCAAATGGTTAATTAATATATCACCCCAGTACGGCAACGTATAGAGAATGGACAAACGTTTCATTCCTGGAACAGGTTGCCCCTCATGTTGCTCCCATCGGCGACGCCACTCTTGTACATGCATAGGACAACATTCGACATGACCAAGCTGACCTTCGCACAAGTGATGGCCATCTGGAAGATAAAGATGGTGGCCTTGATAAATTGTCTTTCGAAGCGAGGCAGAATAGCGCACATCCAAAGACGGCCCGCAAAATTGGACATGCATTGTATCCCGAAGTTGTAAGCCCTGCATATATTAAAGCATGATTCAGTACTACACAAAGTGCTTGCGAATAGCGAGAATTGTGTAAATCATCCACCATTACCAGAAGCTTCACCGTATCCTGGCCAATCATGCATAGTCCACATAAGAAGTCCATGGATCCTTGCATGTTGTTGTCCTGCTGGTTTCAACCGCATCTGCTATGTCTATCCCATGCCATAACTCCTGGAGCTTGTCAACTAGTGGTGAAAGATAAACATCCATGTTTTTTGCCTTGAAACTTACCAGGCACAATCAAGCCTAATATCAAATATATGACCCTTCTTGATGGCAAGCCACGACGGGAGGTTTGTAATTGACAAGGCACACAGGCCAAGTGCTCCATGACGAGCTTCTCAAGCCAAGTAGATTGACTCCATCCATTGCCATGCCCAAACGCAAATTGCGTGGTTCACTCTTAAAATGTGGCCAGGTATCTTCAATGTGCCTCCAAGCCTTTGAATCAGCGGGCACCCTAAATGTTGCGTCAGTGGATCGATTCGTAGAATGCCACCGCATCAACTTTGCAATGGAACCACAACGAACATGCTTTTTATCCTCAGAAATATAGGGAAATGCCGCAACACTTTAGCTTGCACTAAATCGCCAACCGCATCTTGTTTGTAGTGCATTGCTTCGGACTTAGGAACGACAAACAATCTGCGAATTCATTGAAAAAAAGAATGCAATCATTGGACATGCATGAATCTTGTTGTAGTCCAAGCCAACTGAGGTCAATAGTTGCTTTGCGTCTGGCCTGGAGGGGGGCATTTCATTGCTAGCCACAAGTAGTTGCTCTCGCAACAACCTATTAAAGCCACACTAAATTAAAAAGCTCCCCAAGCACGTCACCGTTGCAATCGGAAAATCTCTTTTGTAAGTTACGTACCTAAACAAAGCAGTGATGCTTGCATCTGACCACCCGTACACTGACTGGAGATTCAAAAACGATAGACAAGTACAAAGCACAGATATTTTGGCGCCTTCATAGATTGGTTGACGTGCCAACTTCTCAACATATCTTCAGGAGATAGGCGCACGTCTTTGGTGCTGCT
>NC_140935.1:97595580-97598080 GCF_014529385.1 Adiantum capillus-veneris
GTTCACTACTTCCCAAAAACACCAACACAATTTCATACCTAGCGAAAAAGGTAGCGGCATAGCCCGTCTAAAATCAATAACTAAAAAGTGAATGCCCATATCGTATTACCTTGTCTCAAAAAATACCAAAATAGTATAGATCAGGTCTTATGAATTCCACGGAACCAAATTCCTAACAAGGTTTAGAGAGCTAGAGTAACCAACTTACCTTGTTCAATGGTCAAAAGAGTATATTGTTTCTTTTTTCCCCCCCAAAAAATTTCATATGCTGCACTTACAGTGGTTTAAATAGATTGCAAAAGGTACAACCAGTAAAAAAAACCCCTCATACCAACTTTAGTACCATTTGTAGGATATAATACACATTCAAGTTGTATCCTTTTCAAGCCCAGATCAGATGTTCAAATGTCAAGCAAAAAGTCAGTATACTTTACCTTCAATTAGTGCACCAGAGCAGTGGGATTTTCCAATCACACGACAATAGTAGTATATGATAAAAACCATAGTTTCGACTCAGATGCCCAGTATCCCATATTCTTCGATGCTTCCAATGTCAAAACTGCCAAGATCACCCCCATTTTATCTCTTTTTTTTAAAAACCAGTAAGATGGTATGAACCGACACAGTCTGCAAACAAAAAGCCTTCAGAAGCTAAGAATTTCCAAAGTACCATAGTAACACCAAGACCACCTATCCATCATAGGAGTAGTATTAACACCTATTGCGCACAGTGTGACAACATGAACCAACATAGTCTGCAAACGGAAAAAGCCTGCAGAAAATCCAAGGTACCATAGTAATACCACGACCACCTATCATTCATAAGAGTAATATAAACTCCTGTTGCGCATAGTGTGACAACAAAAATAGTTAACGATAGCCATAAACAAACCCATCCTACCACAATATGATCAAGCAATATACGCCTAAAGCAAGGCATTTTGAGTAGGGTATACACCGCCACCATGCTATTGTCCGACAAACATTAACCACTTACCTTACTGTGCCAACTAATAACAATTGAATGCTCACTGTAGAACAACAGCAAAAAATTCCAACACAATCAGTAGTGAGGCAAGCAAGGGTAGAAAAGAACCTGAGACACCTAAGTAGTGAGCTCCATAGCTCCCTTTGTAAAGCAAGCACTCAGTCTTCTCAGAAAAAACACGGCTGAACAATACTGTGTAAGTGAGGGGTAGAGATGCACCCTCACCTGTTTAAATAGTGGAAGGAGGAGGGACTGCCAGTCCTTTGAGCGGGAGCCATGAGTGATCCTGGTTGCCTTTTTGAAGAGTGTGGTGTGTGCGTGTACCACTAATTGGCACGCAGATACCCATAGTGGGGAGATCCACAGTAAAATAGGAGGAGGCCACCTTCACGACGTAATGAAGAAGGGAACATAATCAACGCTTGGCACGCCAGAGAGATATTTTCTTTAGATCATCAGTTAAATAATCAAGGGCTATGTCCCATAGTCTCTAAAAGGTAAAGGCATTTCTGAAGTAGTAACCCGAAAGTGACCCAGTTGTTTCTGGGTTAGAACAAAGTGGTGGTGGGGGAGTGGGGGGGGGGGGGGGTTAACAACAAGAATACCATAGTACCGTGTGTGTGTGTGGTGTTTGTGTGTGTGTGTGTGTGTATGTGTGTGTGTGTGTGTGTGTGTGTGTGTGTTGTGTGTGTTGTGTGTGTTGTGTGTGTTGTGTGAGTACCACCCAACCCCAGGCGCCATACACAATGGGTTTTGTAGTAGGCCCATTGTGTATGGGCCTACTACCTAATTAGAGAAATGAGATTCTCCAGTTTAAGCGTAACCCAAGCCAACTATGTTGGGTGAGAGCTCGTGTAATAGTGTTACAGATCTGGTTTCTATTAAACCCTTAATGAAATATTTTTTTATTAGTGAAAAAACCTCCTTCCAGGCAAGAAAAGAGTTAGAGGAAGAATAGAAAATAAGTGTAGTAGGCTGATACAAGAGCTAATAGCTGCCTTGTAAGCCTATTGCTATTCTTTTTTATGAATTCTCTAAGTGGTTAGTTTCAAGAGATCCCTTTTTCTCACATAGACCTTAGGTCATACCCACCAACAGTTGGAATATGAAGGGAGATAGAGAGGTTAAAGAATTGAACAGATGTGAAGAAAGCCCCATTGGTTGTGATGATCTCATGGAGAGAGGTAGGTTCATTTTAAGGCAGTGAGGGTAAATCGAAAAATTTTCATTGGGTAAGTCTCTATTATTGACACTAAGTAGTTTCTGTAAGATTCCATGTTTTGAGACACCACTTGTATTCAAAGAAAGCAAGGTAAATATATATGCAAGTGGAGATCATGAGATCCCATGGGATGCCTAAGCATTCGTTAAAGCAAAGAGCGCCTGAAACTATAGTGCAGTTACTCAGAAGCCAGGAGATGTAAGGGCAAAGCTTAGCTTCATTAAAGTGTAAGGAGTGTACAGAGTGAGATACTTAATCCACTGGGTTTTTGGAAAGAGAGATGTAAAAAG
>NC_140935.1:97603080-97642316 GCF_014529385.1 Adiantum capillus-veneris
TTAGAGCTTTTAGGAATGATTTACTTGCAATTAAAATAGCCAAGATATGATTGCCAGTACCTTGTGAAGACATAGAGAATTTTTGCACATGTTTTCACCTTGGGGGTAAGAAGAGGGAGAATGGGTAACCGAATTTGGGCCTTGTTTCTTCTTGCCCATTGCAACGCATGGGTCACATACTAGTTATTTATAGAGAGGTATCATTGAAAGAACTTCAAATTTGTTTATTTTAGAGATTGAATAGGAGGAAAAGGGTGTGTTCAAAAATTCACTGATAAGAAATACCCTTGGAAAGCGTGTGTGTGTGTGTGTGTGTGTGTGTGTGTGTGTGAGAGAGAGAGAGAGAGAGAGAGAGAGCAAGAAGAAACATTGATCCGATGGGGTTTGAACTCAAGAAGTACGCGCTCGTGCATGATTGAATTAATCAATCTTAGAACCCAATTGTCGAGTCATCTTATAGTTCTCGGCAAAACGTTCTTTCCAAATTCCTTTTATTTCCATCTTATATCGCCTCCACTCAATTCGCTTCTTTTCAAGGCTCTTCAAAATAATAGGTGTTGCTTCCACTGCATTTGTCACCAACATTTCCTTCATTTGAGGACCAATTTCCTCCTCTGCATAAATACTCTCAATGAGCCTCAAGTGAATAGCTGTGACCAAAAATTACAAACCTTAATTAAGAACAATTGGAAAAAGCAGAGACAAGTTCTAATTAATTAGATTGAGCTTCTTGCACATATATACAATAAGTTCTTGATAAATTCTCACAATAATTTCCACATTTTGACTTAATTACCTCAACATCATGAGCTTTTGTTTGAGAGGCACCACATACCTAGCTACGTACGATTGGGGGCAGGGGAGCGCCGGCCCGGTGGCCTTGCCCCCAATCTTACCTAGCTAGGTATGCGCTGCCTCTCAAACAGAAGCTCATGATGTTATGCATTGTATGAAATACACTGAAAAAGACTTTGTTTTTCTATATTAAGAATTTTCTAAATCTTCTTGTGTACATAATTAGAGTGGTCATCAACTGCTATTTAATTTCTATGTGATAGTTACCTGTGAGGTGATCTTCCACTACAATAACCTTGTCTCCTGCCTCTTCCAAAAATTTCATTAATTTCTCCAAGGCTTCAATCGTGGAGTTGGTGCGCTCGGAAACCATGTCCACTTCATACCTGCATATCTTAATACATCCAAATGAATCAGAACTTGGAACCTCCAAGAATTGAGCTTAACAGAAGTTTGTGAACAATATGGTTGAATTGAAAATTTGAACTCTTTTGTATCAACTGTGTAACTACTAGGGAGAAGTGAGCCTCAGCTAATTACAGGTCCACCCATTAAAGAAACCAATATGGTTGATACGCACACACAGGAAGTCCAATGAAGGTCAATCACAAGCTGCTATCTAGGTCAGGGTGTATAAATTGTCTCATTGAACAATGTACTGAGTATTAATGTCTTTTGCAACAAAGCTAAAGGTAGGAAAATGTGCCTCTCTTTCTCATTGTTTGCAACCATACTATATAACATCACGAGATTCCGCTCCCGGGGGCACCTCATACCTAGCTAGGTGCAACTCAGGGCACGGGACCAAGGGCCCGCCCACTAGGCCGGTAATCGCATATATTGAAAAGTAGCATCATCTTACATATACAACAATTACAAAGTGGATGAGGGTGCAATATCTTGAATACTCTTTTTAAGCCCTCTATAATGTGCGTTCAATGCCTAGTTATCTGTAGATTTTTCATGAATATAACACATTCTTTATTCAATCTATGTACATCCCCTTTGAATTGGTACCCTTCTGTGTGTTCAAAATGTGTAAAAGATCAGGCTAAATAGCCTGTGGAAGCGAGGTACTGACCTTTTTCTTTTATAAGCTTGCAAGAGTAAGAGGAATTTCTGATAATGTCCTTGCAGAGAACTACCTTTGAAAGCTTGTTGAACGTCTCGCAAAAATAACAATAACACTAGTTACTCATACAAACTAATTCCACAAACACAAGGTAAACAATAACACCTTCAATCTATGTACATCCCCTTTGATTGGTACCCTTCTGTGTGTTCAAAATGTTTAAAAGATCAGTCTTAATAGCCCAGTGGAAGCGAGGTACTGACCTTTTTCTTTTATAAGCTTGCAAGAGTAAGAGGAATTTCTGATAATGTCCTTCCAAGCTCCCTTGCCTCCTGAGCCATAGTGCGTGGGAGTTTTTCTTGTGCGAGCCTCGCGTTGTTGTCTGTATGATGAGCCCGTCAGCTTGATCACTCTTTTCTTGAAATGTCCACTCCCACTCCGCGTCTGCCATGTTGCCACCGCGATAGCTCCTACCTAGATCTCCGACCTGGTTGGTTGCTGCACGTCGCACATTGGACTGCTTGTTTTTTAGAAATGTCTTTATGTAGCCCTCCAACCATTGTTGTGAAAAACGTTGATCGGGAGCATTTGCATCCTGAATGTACCCTGCATGATCGGGGAGTTGATCCCTAAACTTTAAAAAACAATTCTTATACGTTGAATGTCTAAGAATTTGTAGATGGCATCAAAATTCTCTGCCCTGTGCTGTGCCAAAGTCCATCTCTCTACCATATTTAATCCGTAGTAGCGTCCATGGGTGTCTAGTACATGTGCGTCAGTATCCTCGTCCTCTGTGTCAGGGACGGCACGCTTTGAAAGTGGGGACTCCGTTCTCCCGCCACTACCAAAACAGGTGAAACCACAAGATCCGTCGTCACTTCGTCTCTCACGGCGCTCGCTGCCCTGAGACGAGCGTCAACGCGTGCTGCTAGAGGAAGTTCTTCAATAGTGTTCTAGCGAAGTAGGAGTGGAATGGAGTGGCGTAGGACCATGTAGGATGTGATGCGATGGGAGTGGATCCCTGCGATGAAAGGAGAGTAGGACCGTGCGATGGAAGGGAAGTAGGATGATAAGAAGGGACTGTAGACTGAGGTGTCGTCAGTGTGAGGCTCTGTAGGTAATGAGTCCCTCACTGACTCTCCCATGGTGTAGTCTGTGGAGAAATACACTACAAGAGGTCCTTCAATGTAGCGACGCTCAAATGGGAAAAAGCCCGGCGTCGCTATATAACAAAGACTATAGAGATGCTCATAGAGACGCTTATAGCGACGCTCATAGAGACGCTTATAGCGACGCGCATAGAGACGCTTATAGCGACGCGCATAGAGACGCTTATAGCGACGTTCATAGAGACGCTTATAGCGACGCTCATAGAGACGCCGACCCTGTAAAAATAATTTGAGGGCACCCGAAACTCAGATCTGTAGATCTGAGTTTCGGCGCTCTCTGCACAATAGGTATACCTATCCCCCCTGCCCCCCCCCCCCCGCTCTCTCTCTCTCTCTCACACACACACACACACACACACATGAAGAGAGGAGGGAGAGCCAGTTATGCTCCCTCCCTCTCCTCTCTCTTATGTTTCCTTCCCCTCTTTCATTCTCTCTCTCTCTCTCTACACTGTGTGTGTGTGTGTGTGTGTGTGTGTGTGTGTGAGAGAGAGAGAGAGAGAGAGAGAGAGAGAGAGAGAGAGAGAGAATGTACACACACATGTGTAAACAAAGAACACACACATACACATTGAGAGAGAGAGAGAGAGAGATAAAGAAATGAAATGAAATGATATATTTAACGTCTTCAAAATGCCAAAATGACTTATGAGACCAATCCGATAAACTCCTCGTGGATCTAGTCTAATGTCTAGGTACAAACATAAAAGTGAAGTGGAAGACTAAAATCATCATCATCTTCATCAATTTCCAACATTGGGCATTGTCTGAGAAAGTAGTGCATCGGTCGGTGAAGAGCTTCGTCAATGTACGCCTTTGTAAATAGATGTAATTGGTATCTCCCATATCGCGCTAGAGTAGACTTGATTCTCTGATGGAGCCTCGATTGATATCGTGGACGTCTAGCTCTGCCGAGCTCAATGGCTCTTTCAACTAGTATTTTAGTAAGAGAGAGAGAGAGAGAGAGAGAGAGAGAGAGAGAGATTGAATTATCGTCCACGGAGGTCATATATGACCCATGAGAATAAAAACACAACATTACAACAATTGCTTCTCAGTGCGGGCTGATACATATCAGTTAAGGACTGAGGGTCCATCAAGAGGGTAGAGTAGGGAAAAAGAGAGAACAAAAACCTAAGGGTCACCTGAGAGGAGAGGTTTGGGTTTTTGAAATTCCTGGATGATCGCTTTGCCACCTTGGTAGACTGCCCATTTGCCTTGCTTGCATGCTTTTTGCATTTTCTTGAGCTTGCTTGCTTTACTCTTGAGTTGATTCATGGTCCATTCTTCTGCATTCCAAAGCTTTTTTCCCTTGAGAAGACGAGATTCACGTAGCAACTTCATACGCTCATCTTTGTCCTTGAAAGTGAGTATGCAATGCTTGGGTGGCACATGTCTATGTGTATCATTGATCCAAGCAACAGTTTCAGGCTTGATGTAGATAGGTTGAAGAATTTCATTGAGCTTGGTGATTTCTTCCTGAAGGGTGTCCTCTGTGGTACACCACGATAAGTGTAGCCCCCCAATGCTGACCTTGAGGCCAAGAGATTCTTGTAGCCGACATTCTTGTAGGGCCGCCTATATCTTGGTGTCAATCTTCTTATGTGTTGTTTCATGTGATTCTTTCTCCACTGCCACTTCGACTGCGTGTTCTTTTTCAAGCAGAGCTTGGCTCTCTTCTTCCTTCGCATCTTCAAGCTTTCGTAAACATTCTTTAAGACTCTCCTTTATGTCTCCAAACTTTTGACTTTACAACGCTATATACAAAGCTAAATTTTGGAGGACCTTAAATTTAGAGTCAAGTCTCTTATTTCAAAAGTTTTTGCGTACAAGCTTGAGAAGGATAGGTACAAGTCATTGCTAGTAAAAAAGACAGCCTTGAACTTATGACTTCTTATGACTTCTTCTTGTCCTTGCTAACACTTGCCCAATATTTTTGCACAAGTTATGCAATGTAAGACGCTTTGTAGATTTTCTTTTTGTCCTTGACGTTCCTTCTTTTCAAGATTTTATGTACTTGAATTCGAGTTCTATAGGTGGAGGAATTTATCCCAAGGAGTTTTGTGAACTTAACTGTACCACAAAGAGTGATTGTTGTGCCTTTTTAGACCTTAATATTTTTCACTCCCTTGGGATTAGAAGTTTCTAAACTAATCTAAAAATCATCCATATGGGCAAGCGCACGAGCTGTTTCTAAAGTCCATTTGCGTTTTTCCATAGACAAACTTCAAAAACGGCTTGTATATATGGCGTTTCTTCTTGCGGTTTTTTCTACGGCTTGCCATGCGCGCTCTTGACTTTGCCTAAAGCTTACCTAATCAACTATAAATGGTTTGGGCAAGCACACAAACCATTTCCGAAGTCCATTTGCGTTTCCAAAGTCCGTTTGTAATTTTTCGTAGAAAAACGAGAACGGACTTTAGAAACGGCTGATATATTTGGCGTTTCTTCTTGTGGTTTTGTCTACCGCTTACCATACGCGCTCTTGACTTAGCTTAAAACTTACCTAATCAACTATGGATGATTTGGACAAGCCGTAGACAAAATCTCAAGAAGAAACGCCAAATATACAAGCTGTTTTTGAAGTCCGTTTTCCCAAACCATTTATAGTTGATTAAGTGAGCTTTAGGCAAAGTCAAGAGCGCATATGGCAAGCCATAGATAAAACTGCAAGAAGAAACACCAAATATACAAGTAGTTTCTGAAGTCCGTTTGCGCTTTTTTGCAAAAAAACGCGGACTTAAGAAATAACTTTTGTGTTTGGCGTTTCTTCTTGAAAATTTGCCTACGGCTTGCTATATGCGATATTGACTTTTCCTAAAGCTTACCTAATCAACTATGGATGGTTTGGGCAAGCGCACAAGCCGTTTCTGAAGTCTGTTTGCGTTTTTCCATAGAAAAATGCAAACGGACTTCAGAAACGGCTTATGTATTTAGCGCTTCATCTTATATTAACTATGTCTAAAGCTTACCTAATAACCTATGGATAGTTTGGGCAAGTGTTGAAGCCTTTTTTGAAGTCCGTCTGTGTTTTTTCGTGGAAAAATACGAAGGACTTCAGAAACGGTTTGTACATTTAGCGTTTCATCTTGCGGTTTTGCCTACAGCTTGCCATACATGATATTGACTTTGCCTAAAGCTTACCTAATCAACTATGGATCGTTTGGGCAAGTGTTGAAGCCGTTTCCGAAGTTTGTTTGCGTTTTTTTGTAGAAAAACGCAAACGGACTTCAGAAACGGCTTGTATATTTGGCGTTTTTTCTTACGGTTTTATCTACGGCTTGCCATACGCGCTCTTGAATTTGCCTAAACTTTACCTAATGACTTATGAATAGTTTGGACAAGCACACAAGACGTTTTTGAAGTCCGTTTGTATTTTTTTGTAAAAAAACACGGACGGACTTAAGAAACGGCTTGTATGTTTGGCGTTTCTTCTTGCGGTTTTGCCTACGGCTTGCCATACAAGCTCTTGACACTACCTAAAGCTTACCTAATCAACTATGGATGGTTTGTGTTTTTCGTAGAAAAACGTGAACGGACTTCTGAAACGGGTTGTATATTTTTGTCGTTTCTTCTCACGGTTTTTTTCTATCGCTTGCCAAACGCGCTATCGACTTTGCCGAAAGCTTACCTAATCACCTATGGATGGTTTGGGCAAGTGTTGAAGCCGTTTTTTATGTCTGTTTAAGTTTTTTCATAGAAAAACGAAAATGAACTTCCGAAACGGCTTGTGTGTTTGGCGTTTCTTCTTGCGGTTTTGCCTACTGCTTGACATACGCGCTCTTGACATTGCATAAAGCTTACCTAATCAACTATGGATGGTTTGGACAAGCGCACAAGCCGTTTCTAAAGTTCGTTTGTGTTTTTCCGTAGAAAAATACAAATGGACTTCAGAAACGGCTTGTGTATTTAGCGTTTCATCTTGCCGTTTTGCTTATGGCTTGCCATACGCACTATTAGCTTTGTCTAAAGATTACCTAATCAACTATGGATGGTTTGGGCAAGTGTTGAAGCCTTTTCGGAAGTCCGTTTGCATTTTTTCGTGGAAAAACACGAAGGACTTCAGAAACGGTTTGTAGATTTAGCGTTTTATCTTGCGGTTTTGCCTACAGCTTGCCATACACGCTATTGACTTTGCCTAAAGCTTACCTAATCAACTATGGATGGTTTGGGCAAGTGTTGAAGCCGTTTCCGAAGTTCGTTTGTGTTTTTTTGTAGAAAAACGAGAACGGACTTCAGAAACGGCTTGTATATTTGGCATTTCTTCTTGCGGTTTTATCTATGGCTTTCCATACATGCTCTTGACTTTGCCTAAACTTTACCTAATCACCTATGAATGGTTTGGACAAGCACACAAGCCATTTTTTAAGTCCGTTTGTATTTTTTCGTAAAAAAACACGAACGGACTTAAGAAACGGCTTGTATGTTTAGCGTTTCTTCTTGCGGTTTTGCCTACGGCTTGCCATACATGCTCTTGACATTACCTAAAGCTTACCTAATCAACTATGGATGGTTTATGTTTTTCGTAGAAAAACGTGAACGGACTTCTGAAACGGATTGTATATTTTTGTCGTTTCTTCTCACGGTTTTTCCTATCGCTAGCTCGGTCTGCTCAGAATTTTGATTTGGGCTCATTTCGGCCACCGTTTCCACTACGGGCAGTACTGCACAGGTTATTTCGTCATTTTGTGCAGATTTTCTGTCAGTGCCGTTTTCTGCATAACAGGTGCCTTATAGTCTTCTACGGTTTGTGCTATATAGCACAAGTTGTTCCCGCTCCATTTCTCCTATTTTCGGGCAGTTTTCACATCAGGTGCAGCATTTACCATGGCTGACAACAACAACACAGATGTGTTCAAGATGTTTGCTGCTGAGGACAGGTTGGATGGGGACAACTACCCTATGTGGGCTTATATGATGCAACACGTTCTTGTGTCAAAAGGTGTCTGGAACATTGTGCAGGGCATTGATGTACGTCCTGGTTCTGAAGATGTAGGCGATATTGAGGATGTTGCAGGTCTTGCTGCAAGGATTGCAGCTGTTAGAGTTGTTTTGCCTACAGCAGAACAAGCTCGTTGGGATGTTAAGGATGCGCAGGCTCATGCATTGATTGCGTTGTCTGTGAAGCGCACCATTATTCCTCACATCCGTTCAGCAAAATCTGCAAAACAGGCTTGGGATATTCTAGCAGGTCTTTATGCAAGCCGCAATGAGGCTAAAATTGCTTTGCTGCGTAAAGAGCTAGAGTCGAAGATTATGCATGAGGAAGATGATATGGACACTTTCCTTGCTAGTGTCAAGGATATCAATGAGCAACTCATTTCTGCAGGTGAAGTCATTTCTGACAGTTCCCTTGTGCAGACTGTTCTTGATGCCTTACCAGATTCCTACCAGACTTTTGCTAGTACTTGGAGACTGATGACCCAAGGAAATCCTGAAGTTGTCAAGTTTGATGCATTATGCACATTGCTGTTGCAAGAGTCACTTTCTAGAAAAAACAGGACTAGGCAGCGTGCAGTTGAACAGGCTTTTATTGCTTCTCAAAGAAAGGGTGGTAACAGTAATGCAGCCACTTCTTATGGTTCTGCTGCGAGTGGCAAAAATTTTGTTCCTAATGCTTCTGCTGGCAGCACTTCGTCTGGCAATTCTGGTGATAAGGGCAAAAAGAAGATGCGTTGCCATTATTGTAAAGCCAATGATCACTTGATCAAGTCGTGTCCTAAGTTGAAGGCCAAAGAGGCTAAGAAGAAAGAGGGTGGTTCCACTGCAAATGCTGGTTCCACTACAAATGCAGCCATTGTTGAGTCTTCTGTGAAAGGAGATTGTGATGCTGATGTTGATGCAGAATGGGCTTTTAGCGCAGAGTGCACTTACAATCCTGCTGTCCATGATGCATGCTTGTCAGTTGCTGCAGATTCACATGTGTGGTATTTCGACAGTGGTGCTACAAAGCACATTACCTCACATCGTGAATTGTTTACCTCTCTCGAGTCTGTCCCTCATGGGAATTCAGTCACTTGTGCCAACAACGCCTCTTATCCAGTTCAGGGAGTTGGAAAGATTGTGCTCACTGCTGCTAATGGCAGTTCCTTCACACTTGTTGATGCACTTTATGTACCTGGGATCAGGAAGAATCTCTTGTCTGTATCCGCACTTGCTAGACTTGGACTTGTAGTCAAATTTATGGATGACAGATGTACAGTTCATGATCTCAGTTTTGGTGATGAAATTGTTGCATCTGGGCTTTTGTGCCGTGGGCTGTATAAGCTCACTTTGTATGACAAGTGTGGACAAAATTTTGCAAATGCTGTTGCAGATTCAAGGGCTATTTCAGATGCAAAACTTTGGCATGCACGTTTTGGTCATCTGAATTTTGCCAGTTTGCTGCGTTTGCAGAAATCTGATATGGTTGCTTCTTTGCCGCCTCTTGAAGCACCTATCAAACATGTTTGTGAAGGCTGTATTCTGGGTAAAATGCAGCGTTCTAAGTTTCCAAAGGATGGTTCAGTTAGGGCCACATGCAGGTTGCAGCTTGTGCATAGTGACGTTTGTGGGCCCATGCAAACTCCGTCCTTGGGCAATTACCTGTACTTCGTGACTTTCATTGATGATTACTCCAGGCATGCGTGGGTATTTCCGCTTAAAGCGAAGTCCGAAGTTTTTATGTGCTTCAAACAATTTTTGGCTATGGCTGAAAATGTCTCAAAATGTACTATGGGCACCCTCCGTTCCGATCGAGGGGGGGAGTATATGTCTCATGAATTTAATGCATTTCTGGCTAGTCGTGGGATAAAACACCAATGTACAGTGCCTTATACACCTCAGCAAAATGGTGTTGCTGAGAGGAAAAACAGGTCACTAACGGAAATGGCACGATGTATGGTCAAAAGTCAAGCTTTGCCGCATTCTTTTTGGCTTGAGGCCATCATGTGTGCCACTTATGTACTTAACAGGTGTCCTACGAAAGCTTTGCAGTCTATTACTCCATATGAAGCATGGCATGATAGAAAACCTTCTATTGAGCACATGCGTGTTTTTGGCTGTTTGGCATATGCTTTGGTGCCACAAGTGCAGCGCAGAAAATTGGATGATAAGGCTGTCAAATGTATTTTTGTTGGTTATAGTGCTGAAAGCAAAGGTTACAGGTTGTATCATCCGCAAACAAAACGTATTTTGGTTTCACGGGATGTAGTGTTTGTGGAAGATTCTGTTCAACCCTTGCTGTCATGTACTAGAGACAGTAATGTAAGCTCACAGGACATTTATGACACTTTGTTGCCTCTTTTCAGTGGTGGAAATACGATTGTAAGTTCCAATGAGGCAAATGTACAGCCTATGGGGGTTTCTGAAAATGTTTTAGAACAGCCTATTACTGATGCAGATGTACATGATGTACTTGATGAGGAAAGGGCTGAAAATGAGCAGGCTAGAGGTATGCCAAAATGGCTGGTGCACACTTTGCGTGACAGTAAATTGGATGCACCTTTATCTAGTCGTACTCGTTCAGGCTCTCGCCATGCATCTTATGCATCAGATTGTTATGCTTTGGCTGTGTCTAGTTTACATGATGTTGAGGAGCCTCTGTCTTTTGATGAAGCACAGAATTCAGAAAATTGGATTGCTGCCATGAAATCAGAATATGATGCACTTATAGAGAATGACACATGGACTTTATGTGATTTGCCTCCTGGCAAAAAGGCCATTGGTACGAAGTGGGTTTACAAGTTGAAACGCAAGCCGGATGGTGAGATCGATCGCCATAAGGCTCGACTTGTTGCAAAGGGTTATGCACAACAAAAAGGCATAGATTATGAAGAGACTTTTGCTCCCACTTGTCGTATGACTACTGTGCGTTTTCTATGTGCATTGGCAGCTCATTTTGGTTGGGATGTACATCAATCAGACATTGTTACTGCTTTCTTGAATGGTGACATATTTGAGGAAGTTTATGTAACGCAGCCTCGCGGTTTTGTCATAAAAGGACAAGAGGACAAAGTGTGCAAATGTAAGAAGGCTTTGTATGGGTTGAAGCAATCTCCTCGTGCTTGGTATGAGAAAGCTGACACTCATTTGGTTAAACGAGGCTTTCGTAACAGTCCAACAGAAAGCACATTGTATGTAAAGCGTGAGGATGATGTATTTCTCATTGTGGTTCTTTATGTTGATGATTTGCTGATCACTGGACCAAATGAGAGACATATTGCTGAATTTAAGGCTGATTTGAATGCTACTTTCAAGATGAAAGATTTGGGGCTGTTGCATCATTACTTGGGTATACATTTAAGCAGTGTGATGGTGGTATTGCCTTGTGTCAGAAAAGTTACATAGAGACATTGCTATGTAAGTTTGGACTTGAGGATTGCAAACCTATTGCCACTCCCATGGAAACAGGTTTGAAGTTGAGTCTACATGATGCTGGCGATCCTGCTGATGTCACTCTTTACCAAACTGCTGTTGGCTGCCTCATTTATGTATGCAACACGAGGCCAGATATTCAGTTTGCAGTCTCGCAGGTCAGCAGATTTATGCATAGCCCAGGGTCTAAGCATTGGCAGGCTGTCAAGAGGATTTTCCGCTACCTTAGTGGCACTTTACATCTTGGCTTGTTTTATCCCAAGGGGGGATCATTGCCGCCAGACTTACATGCTTTTTCGGACTCAGATTGGGCTGGTTGTTTTGACACGCGAGTGTCCACAAGTGGTTTTTGTTTCATGCTTGGCAGTTCATGTATATCATGGTTGAGCAAGAAGCAACCTACTGTGGCCACTTCGAGTTGTGAGGCTGAGTACAGGGCAGTCTTCACAGCTACGGTTGAGTGTGTATGGCTCAGACGCCTTATGGCTGACTTGGGTGTTGGACAGGACACTGCCAACACTATCTACACTGACAGTCAGAGCGCATTGGCAGTTGCGAGGAACCCAGTTTTTCATGCTCGCACAAAGCACATTGAGGTGCATTACCACTATGTCAGGGAGAGGCTCTCAGCAGGAGAGATCAGCTTGGCTTATGTGCCAACACAGGACAACCTTGCAGATCTTTTCACAAAGGCATTGTCTCGTGAGAAGCTTGAAGCTTTCCGCAAAGCTTTGGGCTTACTCCCCTTTGTGGACTGATCCTGTCCTCAGGGCATGGCACTTCCCTTTACTCATGTGCCAGCTCTCGTTCACCGCATCACTCCAGGGGGGATTTGTTACCATATACATGTGGTAGTGATGTGTGTGAACACACTAGGACCGCCGGGGCATTTTTTCCCTCTTTAGGAGGTTTTTTCCCCCGTGCATTGTATATACGCCCATCACTCTAGGGCTATCTATCTTTCCATTGCACACTAAGTAACACACTCTCTATTGTGTGCCTTGAGCTTCCTTCGTCTTCTCCAAGCTGTGTGTGTTTCTCTGCAACCCTAATTCCAACACAAACGCGCTACTGACTTTGCCAAAATCTTACCTAATCAGCTATGGATGGTTTGGGCAAGTGTTGAAGCCATTTTCTAAGTCTGTTTACGTTTTTTCCGTAGAAAAACACAAACGAACTTCAGAAACGGCTTGTGTGTTTGGCGTTTCTTCTTGCTGTTTTGCATACGGCTTGACATACACGCTCTTGACATTGCATAAAGCTTACCTAATCAACTATGGATGGTTTGGACAAGCGCACAGGCCGTTTCTGAAGTTTGTTTCCATTTTTCCGTAGAAAAATACAAACGGACTTCAGAAAATTAAGGCTTGTGTATTTAGCGTTTCATCTTGCCGTTTTCGCTACGGCTTGCCATATGCACTATTAACTTTGTATAAAGCTTACCTAATCAACTATGGATGGTTTGGGCAAGTATTGAAGCCGTTACCGAAGTTCGTTTGCGTTTTTTTGTAGAAAAACGCGAAGGACTTCAAAAACGGCTTGTATATTTGGCGTTTTTTCTTACGGTTTTATCTACGGCTTGCCATACGCGCTCTTGAATTTGCCTAAACTTTACCTAATGACCTATGAATAGTTTGGACAAGCACACAAGACGTTTTTGAAGTCCGTTTGTATTTTTTTGTAAAAAAACACGAACGGACTTAAGAAACGGCTTGTATGTTTGGCGTTTCTTCTTGCGGTTTTGCCTACGGCTTGCCATACAAGCTCTTGAGACTACCTAAAGCTTACCTAATCAACTATGGATGGTTTGTGTTTTTCGTAGAAAAACGTGAACGGACTTCTGAAACGGGTTGTATATTTTTGTCGTTTCTTCTCACGGTTTTTTTCTATCGCTTGCCAAACGCGCTATCGACTTTGCCGAAAGCTTACTTAATCAACTATGGATGGTTTGGGCAAGTGTTCAAGCCGTTTTCTATGTCTGTTTAAGTTTTTTCATAGAAAAACGAAAATGAACTTCCGAAACGGCTTGTGTGTTTGGCGTTTCTTCTTGCGGTTTTGCTTACTGCTTGACATACGCGCTCTTGACATTGCATAAAGCTTACCTAATCAACTATGGATGGTTTGGACAAGCGCACAAGCCGTTTCTAAAGTTCGTTTGTGTTTTTTCGTAGAAAAATACAAACGGACTTCAGAAACGGCTTGTGTATTTAGCGTTTCATCTTGCCGTTTTGCTTATGGCTTGCCATACGCACTATTAGCTTTGTCTAAAGCTTACCTAATCAACTATGGATGGTTTGGGCAAGTGTTGAAGCCTTTTCGGAAGTCCGTTTGCATTTTTTCGTGGAAAAACACGAAGGACTTCAGAAACGGTTTGTAGATTTAGCGTTTCATCTTGCGGTTTTGCCTACAGCTTGCCATACACGCTATTGACTTTGCCTAAAGCTTACCTAATCAACTATGGATGGTTTAGGCAAGTGTTGAAGCCGTTTCCGAAGTTCGTTTGTGTTTTTTTGTAGAAAAACGAGAACGAACTTCAGAAATGGCTTGTATATTTGGCATTTCTTCTTGCAGTTTTATCTATGGCTTGCCATACATGCTCTTGACACCTATAATTGGTTTGGACAAGAGCACAAGCCATTTTTTAAGTCCGTTTGTATTTTTTCGTTAAAAAACACGAACGGACTTAAGAAACGGCTTGTATGTTTAGCGTTTCTTCTTGCGGTTTTGCCTACGGCTTGCCATACAGGCTCTTGAAATTACCTAAAGCTTACCTAATCAACTATAGATGGTTTGTGTTTTTCGTAGAAAAACGTGAACGGACTTCTGAAACGGGTTGTATATTTTTGTCGTTTCTTCTCACGGTTTTTCCTATCGCTTGCCAAACGCGCTACTGACTTTGCCAAAATCTTACCTAATCAACTATGGATGGTTTGGGCAAGTGTTGAAGCCATTTTTAAGTCTGTTTACGTTTTTCCGTAGAAAAACACAAACGAACTTCAGAAACGGCTTGTGTGTTTGGCGTTTCTTCTTGTTGTTTTGCATACGGCTTGACATACACGCTCTTGACATTGCATAAAGCTTACCTAATCAACTATGGATGGTTTGGACAAGCGCACAGGCCGTTTCTAAAGTTCGTTTCCATTTTTCCGTAGAAAAATACAAACAGACTTCAAAAAATTAAGGCTTGTGTATTTAGCGTTTCATCTTGCCGTTTTGGCTACGTCTTGCCATATGCACTATTAACTTTGTCTAAAGCTTACCTAATCAACTATGGATGGTTTGGGTAAGTGTTGAAGCCGTTTCCAAAGTCCGTTTGCATTTTTTTGTAGAAAAACGCGAAGGACTTCAAAAACGGCTTGTATATTTGGCGTTTCTTCTTACGGTTTTATCTACGGCTTGCCATACGCGCTCTTGACAGTGGTCGATGATTGGACATGAACCCACACCATACAAGCGCGAGTACGCGGACAAAAAGGGCTTAAATGTTCTTATGGACATTCAAAGTTATCGCTCCGACTTGGGCAATATTTAACCTTACACTCTTACATTTGTTATATTTTAATAATAAGCTAAACATTAGATTGTTTTGTAATTATTTATTTATACTTACATAAAGTCTTATTGTGTTTTTTTTTTTAAACAGTATCCGACAGATGTGCCGCTCGGACGCGATGAGACCTCAGATTAGTTGGCATCAAAGTAGCCGTAGCTAGATAGCACTAGTTTTATTTTTTTCACAGCGTATATTAGGAGATGACGTGTGTACGTCAATTTTTTAACTATTGGCCAACAATGTATTTTTTCAATAATTAATGACAACTGCGTTGTAGCTAGTACATTTTAATCAAAGCTTAATAATCAAGTTATTTTGCCTATGATGTGTATAATTTTGTCAATTTGTTACTTTGTCAATTCACTTTTATCGATATACTTTTGTCAGTTTTGCATCTTAGTTTTGGAAACTTTATGTTCAAAATGGTTGATGGGGTGGTAGGGTAATGCCACCAAAAAAAAATATTCTCGGGCGTCGCTATATACGTCGCTATTTTTGGACTTGCAGCGTCGCTATTTTCGTCTCTATTTGCGTCTCTATTTGCGTCTCTATATGCGTCGCTATTAGCGTCTCTATATGCGTCTCTACTTGCGTCTCTATATGCGTCGCTATTAGCGTGTCTATATACGTCTCTATTTGCGTCTCTATTTGCGTCTCTATATGCGTCGCTATTAGCGTCTCTATATGCGTCTCTATTTGCGTCGCTATTAGCGTCTCTATATACGTCTCTATTTGCGTCTCTATTTGCGTCGCTATTTGCGTCTCTATTTGCGTCTCTATATGCGTCGCTATTAGCGTCTCTATATGCGTCGCTATTTGCGTATAGAGACGCGTATAGAGACGCAAATAGAGACGCATATAGAGACGTTAATAGCGACGCAAATAGCGACACTCTCTTTTCAACGCGCATAGCGACGCTTATAGTGACGCCGGGGATAAAAAAATCCCCGTGTATTTCCGTCGCTAAGGCCGTCACAACTGTGAAGAACCTCTTGTAGTGATACCGTAGGTCACAAGCTACTGTAAAGTGTAGTGACCAAATAAATTCTTTGTCTCGCGGAGATACTGATCTCGTAAAGAGAGAGCCCGTTGTAGGTCTGGATCTACGACCGGTGGAGGAACCTGAAAAGGGTAGCTGTAGGATGGCCATGCCTGTAAATAACAAAAATAAGCCTATGACACACATGGTTTAGGCTTAACTAGCCAGAAACATTCTTTATTTCTTTGCTTGTTCTCACCAACTTAAGACTCGAGTCCAATGGAGGCAATGGCCACCATGGGTGGGAGCCCACCTGAATGTGAACCAACCAAAAGAAGAGCCAGTTGGCTACTCCACACCATTTGGTTTCTCGTCTGACATCTACATTACAAAGATCAATATAAGATTAAGCTTTCTCCCCTACTCACTCATCTATAAATACGTACACAAGTATATTAGCACACAAACACATAGATACATATACATACTAGTAGACCTATTTAGATATCATCACAGTCTCAACCGTGGTAAAATCAAAGGTACATTGCGGTAATCCATGCATGAATGGATCAATGACTACAATGCCACGTTAAAAAAAGGACTATACCCAAGAGGAAGAGTATAACCTTCGGGTGCTATGCTCTCGTACTTAGTGCCTACATACATGCATAAATAAATAATATGTACACACAAATATATATACATATACGTAATGTAGCCATCGTTTTGAGTAGAGATAAAGAGTTATGATTGTAAATGTAGCCATCGTTTTGTGTTGTGCGCAGTGCGAGAGTGCTCTTGCTTCTGTAGAGTGCTATAAAGAAGAGCTTCTTTATTGTGCTCTTGCGCAATATCTCTTCACAACAGCTCCTTGTTCGAGGGATTACTTTGCCTCCATTATTCTCAGGTACGATATTGTTAAAAGCTGTCCAACCTAATGCATATTCGGGCAAACAATAATCGGACTCACGATTTGGGCAACAAAGAGTTCCCCCCCCCCCCCCCCCCCCCCCCCCCCCACCCCACGTCCCTGTTCCCCTTTCCTCTCTCTTTCTAATTCTCACGCACGGTATCTCTACTTGTGTCAATATCCCCACGCCGCCACTTTCGAGGTTGAGGCTACCAATTGGGGGTTGTTGTCATGGATTTCAAATAAGGGTGTTCTACAAATTAGGGCACCTACACTTGCAACATGAAGGCTTGCGACAAATGATCAATCAAAAATTAAAGATCATGGGTACTTTGTTTTTTTGTGTAATTCAGAGTTAGGGTCCTAGGGTTGTTTCAACACTCTTTTAACAATTGAAAAGTGAGAATTTAGTCTCCAATCGCACAATTAGCCATGCTTGAAACTTGAAGGCATGTTGTATTATGCAAGATAGTGATATCGTTGAGCATGTACACATTGTAATGTTGTTCATCACGCATGATGAACACTTTGCAATGATTTGGTAGAGATTTACATCAAATGGAGTGTTCTTTTGAAAAAAAAAAAAAGGTTTATGATGATCTATTTTTTGGTCTCTTCAAATGTATTGATTGCAAGACATACTCAACATCTATAAAACAAGTCCAGGAACACTTGCCTACTTTTAGCGAAAGCATAGTGAGAATTCCTCCCCAAATGTTGTCACCTTTGCTAGCACCCTGAAGGCATGTGTGGGTTGTGGTCTCTTGGAATGTATTGATTTTAGGTTATGGGAAAATGGACAAGGCTAGGGACACTTGACAACTTTCAACATGTATGACAAATGCGGTGTATGTTTGAAGGCTCTTCAAAAGCTTAAGGTGAGAATTTTGTCCATACTATGGGGTCTCTAGGGATGCATTGATACAACAATATACCCAATAGAGGCAAATCATGGAAGCATTGATACAATGATATACCCAATAGAGGCAAATCATGGAAGCATTGGACTATTTTGTGTGAATGCAAAGTGAAATTCTGTTGATAGCCGTTTTTTCGGCTCTTTGTAATTGCCACAGTGAGTTACCTCACCCTACCAAAATCACCCAAACACTGTGGCTATCCCTACCATTTCACTGTACATAGGCGTGCGTGAGTCACGGGACTTTTCCCATATCTTCTTAAAAACCCTCAGCTAGCTAGTCACTGGGCTAGGTGAGCCAAAAAAAATAAAAAAAATAAAAAAATAAAAGTATATTATGGCCTCTTTGTGTGTAAATATTTCATTGTATATATGGCCTAAATATAGGGATTTTTTATAATTATTTTGGTATTTTATTTAAATATTTCTACTTAGGTGTGTGTTTTATTAAACCTATGTACACCTTCTTTCATCCTCTTACACCATAATTTTATTTTTTTGCCAATATGTACATACTCTAACCTCATATTTTTCCTTTATACAAATCACTCCCACATTTTCACCCTCACCCTCGTGAAAACAAAAAATTGATTTCTACTCATTGGTTACTTTTATTATATTATTTACTTGCATACATTTTCCTCTTTCACCAAAAATAATTCAAGGAGGGACCATATCATATGATTCCAATATCTTTCCATATCCATAACTCCTCTATATTTTTATTATTATTTTTACTCATTATTCTAACACCATGTGCTCATTGAGCTAAAGTCCATGAATAGTCCATACACTAGTCCCACCATGTATATATTTCTTATTTCACCAATAATCCTCCTCCATGCATGGGTCAAGGGCAACTTGAATGCTTTGTATTATAATATGACAAAGGAGGGGCTCACTCTTGGATGCATTGTACAAATTCAACAAAGGAGGGGACCACTAAAAGACTTTTGCAGGCCTAAAAAATAGGCTTTTTGGTAAGAATTTTGGCACCTATCTCCACTCCGAATTTGGAGCGGTGGTCAAAAGAGAAAATGTAGCCCACGCTCTGAATAATCACCCCAAATTTTTTCATGATTTTTAGAGCTACCAGCTGTGAGCTATGATTTTTTTAGTGGACCCCAGTTTTCCCATGCTATGCAGCCACACTCTCTCTTCCACTTTATCATTTTCCTCTTTCACACACACTTCTCCATTCATCATCCCCATCTCTCTCACCACTCCTCTCTGCACACTACTCACCTTCTCCTCAACCTTGAAGAATAAGAGAAACCATGGTGAACTCATACCTCCCACACACAATTCCATTCCAAAATTGACCACCTAGTCTCATTTTTCCTCCTCCAAATTACCCATATCTATCAAAAAACCACAAAATTCAGCCTCTTCTCTTAAAAGACAGCATCATGGTGGTTGATTACTCAGCTTCAATTACCTTGTCTCTCAAGGAAGGTCAAGAGTGGAGAAAAAATGTACCGTCAAAGCTAGTGGACCGTCAACAAGCGTCAAAATTGGCCCTACTCAAGACACTTGGAGCATCAACCTTGTAAGAAATCCACCTTTTCTTACCTCTTAAGAGTTTTTCTTCCTTATTTGTATCCTACATGGATACTCCCATTGTAAATATCCAATTCCATTTGTAAATTAATACTAACTCTACTAACACTAACCCACTATGAAAAGTCCTATCACCTCCATTTCTCTCCTCTCTCTTTCCCCACCAACTTCTTGATAATTCCAAGCAAAAGAAATTAGATAAATTGCTGAAAATCTAACCCAACCATGGTTAGAGGAGTAACCCTAGCCTTCAAAATTGCTATAAAAGGAGGGTGTAGCTAGCATAAAAGGGGGGAAGCCATAAGCAAGAGCACTATGCTATAGCTTGAGAAGCCAAGCTCAACCTCTTTAGAAGGAGCTCTTGAGTGGAAGCTCATTGTCTTATGCATGTGCATGTGTTGTAATAGGGGATTAGCAAGGGAAATCTATGCCATTGTAAGAGAGAGAGTGATCATTCAATTGAGAGTAGGAAATCTATCATTTCTCCTACTAGTGTAAGCCCAACATTCGCTGAATCAAGGAGGGTGGATTTGGACTAATCTTGGATATTTTGTCTCCCTTCCAACATGAAGTAATGGACAACAATGATGCGTAAGTGTCTTGGTTTTTTTTAAGTTCTTGATAGCTTGTCTCTGGTGTTGTCATCGATCTAGCCATAAATCCCACATACTGTAAGAGGGCGACAGGGTGGAGAGGACTCCCCTGGCCTTAAGACAGTGATTGGGGTGGCTTTTCTAGTGATGTGTTGTGGTGAAATTTACGCAAGCTATGTTGAACAAGTACTAATCTCACTTTGATTTGTCATGACAGATTTGTAAGAAGGTATTAATGCAACAAGCACCCCCTCCCCCTTTCTCTCTCTTTCTTAAATATATAGTTGTGTTTGCTTGATCATCGCCGATATGTTTCAAAGCAGCCCGAGCACTATCTCTCTCTCTCTCTCGTGTTTTAGTGTGTGAGAGTATTCCATTGGTGTTAGGGTTAGTGTAATTCCTTACTTGTTTGTGGGTTGCTCTAACGATTCTCCTCTTTTGCGTCCTAGTTCGCTCTTAAACTAGGTGGTGCCCCTTGTGTAGTTGGGATTTGGCGGTGGGTTTGTTGTTTTGGTTTGTGTTGTGTTGTGCCCCAGCCCCATTGAGCAGCACGGGAGCCTTGAAGGGTGTCTAGAGGCCACTCTTCTTGTTGCCCGCCCCGGACCGCCTCAAATTGGTGCCCCCACTGAGGACGGCTTGTGTATTTTTGTGTAGAATCAACCTTTAGCATAGTCAAGTAGTTTGCATGAATCACGAAGCTTTGTATGATCCCTTCATTCCCATTGCAAGGCAAAAGGTACACATAATTGTTAGTACTAAGTTGCAATTTCAACGTGTCATTCGTAGAATTTTAGGTCCTCTTAGGTTGGCCGAGATAAACGCTTCAGTAAATCCTTTTATTTTGCCTCTCATTAGGTACGACCTTAGTTTGGACGTCTATATTTTTGTTTTGTTTTAAGCATTAGGACATGCATAGGCCATGGATAATGGCCCAGGAATAGAGGTTTTTCCCTTTCATTTTACTCCACACATTAGAATAAACGTTGCAATTAGTAGAAAGATCCATTTTCAACAACGAATGGTGTTCATGTTTGGTGCCCAAAGAGCAGGAGAAATTCTTGCATCACCAAACCCTGTCATTCTACCTCTCATCAACTACCACACTTCTTTTGATGTACATGTGTTCATTTTATTTTAAAATGAAGTGCAGCCCGGCAAAGTAGTGTGTATGTTTGTTTTTTCTTTGTCCAAGTTGTTACAAGAAACAAAAAAACGATCATTTGTTCTAACTGGGAATGTGTGTGCAGTGAAAGTTCAATCCTTAGAGATCTAGCTCTATTACCAATTGAGTTGCAGGAGCAAGTAGTAAGGCGTCTCCCTCATAACAAGAGGGTGGTGAAGTTAAGACGGAAGGTCCTACGCGTTGATTCCATTTTCCTCTTGTTGTTGGGCACTAAGGAAGACCGCGCATTCATCCAACTAGTGTGTGCCCTAAGATTGGTAAATAGAGTGAAATTTAGCGTTTGGCGAGTGCATTTCACCATTGAGGAAGACTCTTCAGGAAACTTACGGCCAGAGTTCATGCTTCATAGACTCACATTTGGTGAATTTTTCCCTCATTTGCGTCTTATTAATAGTCTTCCTTTCGCTTTCAACAAAGGAGATAGGGAGCTATTCAGAGCTTGTCTTAATAAAGAGAGCATAGAGAAGATTGCAAATTTGTATAAATTCTCATCCTTCTCTACTTTCTATGACACTTTGTTCATAGAGACATTGTAAATCTCTTTATGCTTTTGAATGATTTAACCATAATCCTAAGGAGTTTTTGTCCAGGAATTTTGTAGCACAAGTGGAGTCTTTAAATCTTGCAAACTTGATTGGACTTGATGAGGATGTTCTTTATGAAATTGTGAGAAGGTTGCCTCACTCCGACTGTGTGGAACTCGAAGGAAAGGAGCTCCTAGTCAATTGCTACTTTCTCACGGCCTTCGACGAGCATGAAGATCTAATTTTTATACAAACCGCTTGTGCATTGGGAATTGTAGAGCAAGTGCAATTTATCACTTGGAACGTGGTTGCTCTTTTGGATCCAGAAAATGAAGTTCTAGAGATTTCTGTTTATCGCCTTAGCTTTGAAGAATTTCAACCCTTCTTAGAGCTCATCAATAGTCTACCCTTTTGTTTTGATCAAACAAATCGAGACCTTATTGAAGCTGAAGAAGAAAACCTAGAGTGGTATTTTCTCACTTCTTCATTTGCAGGCGAGTGGTACTAGATCTCTATTGTATCCCTTATTGTAACTCGTATTGTAATCTTTCATAATAATGGAGAGCCAACACCAAATGTCTGGATATCCTCTTTTCTTTGGAGAGCCTGGAGAGGATGCAGAATTATTTTTAGCAAATTTCAAGATGTCTTGCCGTATCAAGAGGATAGTAACCGATCAAGAACGTGTAGAAATGTTTGAGGTGGTCCTTAGGAAAGATGCTAGTACTTGGTTTGACTCTTTGCCTGAGGAAGTTAAGGGGAATTACACAGAAGTTTTGAATCGTTTTAAGAGATACTTCTTTGATCCCCAAAACACTCAAAAACTATGGCAAGACATTGTTTCTCATAAGCAAAAAGACTTAGATGACTACTACTTGTACAAGCAAGAGTTTCTACGTCTTTGGGCTCTATGGATACGAAATGTTGCTAACCCTGGTGATGGTGCAGAATTTTTAAAGAAGGAGAGGTTCATAGCCGGACTCTTTCCTGACCTTAAGGTAAAAGTTGAGGCGGGTGCACCTGCTACTTTTGATGCAGCTGAAACTAGGGCTGCTGAGAAGTATAGGAAACTCAAGTGCTTAAGGGGAGAGGTTCCAATAGAAGGTCTTAGACCCAAAGGTAAGTCACAAGCATCAACATCGAGGGAGCTTCCTGAGGTAACGGCGGAAGTAATTGAGAAGTTAAACGAATCTTTAAGCAGCCTGTCAATTCACCTTGCACAAGCTGTAGGTCCAAAGGGACAAGCAAAGAAGTCTGAAGAGCGAGATCCACGACCTAGGAGAGTCTTGCAATGTTGGAATTGCGGAGAGTCTGGACATGGGATGTATAATTGTCCTTGGCCCCGTGGGGAGCCAGGGAGGCCTAACTTGAATTACCCAGTGATGAATGCAGGTGAAGGAACTGGTCAACAACCAAGGCTTCTACAAAGGCCAAATGGACCAAGACCACCTCCACAAGGGGTAGAAGGAGTTCCACCTTTGCCAGATCCAAATGTGCATGTGGTAGAGGTGACAAATTCAAATGAGGTTGACATGGAAGCCAATGGAATTAAGCGTGGCCGAGGAAAAGGTAAAGAGAAAGAAGGAGTCACATCACAGAGTGACCATGGACAAGGCAAGAAGGCAAAGGGAACCAAGGAAACCAAGAGGACTCGACGTCATATCAACCTCCAAGACTTCCCTCTTGGACATGGTATGGCTCCGTACAACTTGTTGGAAGACATGAGAGGTAAGGGTCCTGATATTTCATGGCCTCAATTTCTTGCATTATGTCCACAAGTTAGGAGGGATTTAACAAGGGCAGTTAGCACTAGGAGAAAGGTAAAAGAGAGTGTGCCTGTTGTAAAAATTGCACAAGCTGAAATGAATGAGGACATTACACCGGTGCTAGACTGTTACATCAAAGGGAGATTGGTTAGGAAAGGTCTAGTGGATGGGGGTGCACAAATTTGCATCATGACAGAGGGACTCATGCAAAAACTAGGCATGCACATCCATGAGACACCTGAAATTAGGGTCAAGATGGCAAACAATAGCAAGGCTAGGTGCGTAGGCATTTGTAAAAATGTTTTTGTGGAGGCCTTTGGCATTAAGAAGGCAGTGGATTTCTATGTCATGTCTACCAAGGGAAATGGTTACCCATTTATCCTAGGAAGACCATGGCTAATGAAAATGCGAGCTTTGCAGGATTGGGAGAGTGGAAAGCTAATTTGCAGGAATGACAATCACAAGAAGGTTTTCTTTGACATGAAGGAGCAACGCCAAGAGGAGCTCCACGAAGAATCATCTCAAAGTGAGACGGAAGAAGGTTGGACCGATAGCACTTCAGAAGAAGAAAGTAGCGGCAGCATTACTGAAGAGGAGTCTTCCATCGAAGTCATGGGGGTAAGGTTTAAGCCAAGCAACCAAGAGACCTCTTGTCAAGGCTTGGAGGAGGTAGGTCCTCAAGAGAACGAAGGTGATCAAGATGAAGGGATGTTGGAAGGTATGCTATCAACAACACTTACAAAGGATGAAAGAGAGGAGTTCAAATGTGTGCTAAGGAAGTTTCCTAGGCTTTTTGCGAAAGACTACACCAATGTGCGTGGAGTAGATGCTGTTCAACACAAAATTGAGTTGAAGCCAGAGGCCACACCTAAGGCTCAGAAGCTACGAAGGCTAGGAGTCATCAAGGAGCAGGCTTTACTCAAGGAGGTAAGAAAGCTTCTAGCAGCAGGGTTCATTTATCCAGTGGAGAATTCAGAGTGGGTCTCTCCTGTTGTTGTCACTCCTAACAAGAACGGCAAGTGGAGGGTGTGTGTGAATTACCGTCCCCTCAATGAGGCAACAAAGAGAGATCACTTTCCCCTCCCATTCCAGGATGAGATACTAAATGAGGTAGCTGGTCATGAGAAGTACACTGTGTGCGATGGTTACTCAGGTTACTTTCAAATAGGGATTGCACTGGAGGATCAATTGAAAACAACCTTTATCACTCCTTG
Source organism: Adiantum capillus-veneris (assembly GCF_014529385.1). Taxonomy (NCBI): domain Eukaryota; kingdom Viridiplantae; phylum Streptophyta; class Polypodiopsida; order Polypodiales; family Pteridaceae; genus Adiantum; species Adiantum capillus-veneris. Next base: position 97,627,673 of record NC_140935.1, read on the forward strand.
GGGTTGTTATGCTTTTAGAGTCATGCCATTTGGTCTGACAAATGCTCCTGCAACATTCCAACGTTTCATGAATATGGTGTTTCAAGCATTCTTTGGAAAGTCAATTAGGGTGTTCATTGATGATTTCTGTATTTATAGCTCAAAATCATTGCATCTACAAAGGGTAGAAGAAGGTTTAAAGAAGCTCTACGACATGGGAGGTCAACTCAACCCCGACAAGTGCTATATAGGTGAGGATGAAGTAATCTTGCTTGGTCATAAAGTTTCTTACAAAGGCATTGAAGTGGATCCTTCGAAGGCAAAGGATCTTATTGAGCTACCATCACCCAAGAGTCTTAAGGAGGTCATCTCATTCATTCAAAAGGTGAAGTATATGTCACGCTTCATTCACTTAGCCTCGGAGTTACTTCACCCTTTGCAAAAGTTGACACAACAAGTAGAATTTGCATGGTCTGATGAGCTTGAAGAGTACTTTTGTAACATTAAAGTCATTTTGTTAGAGCTACCAACACTCATGCCTCCTTGTTGGGAGTACACATTCTTTGTTAGCTCTAGTGCTGGGAAAGAAACAATTGGTGCTGTGTTGCTACAACAAGATCCCCACAGTACAAGGATGCGACCCATCTACTTTGCTAGTAGGGTCATGAATGCTTTGGAGAGAGACTACACAGAAGCAGAACTCATGATGCTTTCTCTCATGTTTGCGGTGAGAAAGTTTAGATCCTACCTGCTACCAAAACCTTTTTTAATTCTCACTGCAGAAAATTTGTTCCCTTGGGTGTCATCTCAAATGAATCTTAGTACTAGGATCTCAAAGTGGATTATGGAGTTGCAAGAGTTTCAATACTCTTTCAAGGTAGAAGATAGTGTGCGTGCACAATTGGCAGGGATTCTCACTTATAGGGTGCACGAAAAGGAGATTAAGGTGCCTGAAGTAAAGACCCTACCATTGCCACCACCAAAAAGTATTCCTAATGCTTTTACTTTGTTCTTTGATGGAGCTTTTCGTCGAGCCACAGGAAAAGCAGGGGGAGGGCTAGTGTTGCTCAACCCAAGTGGAGAGGTGGTCATGAAAGAGAAGCTCAATCTACCAAGTTCAGCTAGCAACAATGAAGCAGAATATGACACTCTACTTCAAGGTTTGAAGATGTGCATTGGCCAAGGGATACAACGCCTCATGGTAAAGGGAGATGCACTTATCATTGTTAAACAGATTTTAGGCATTTGGGCATGCAAGAATGAGAGCTTACGGACAAAATTTCATGCCATTCGTAGATTGTTTAATCAATTTGAAGAAGTGCAACTATATCATATTCCTAGGAAACAGAATGAAGATGCTGATTTACTTGCACAACAAGCCGTTGCATGCGTAAAGAAAGAAGTGCAGGTCATCATGGTGGCGGCTGCTGTGAAGCAACCGAGGTACCAGGGATTGGAGTCATTGGCTCCCATCATTGGCTACATTTTGGAGGGTGAGTTTCCACCAGACTTCACAAAAGCTCAGAAGAGGAGACTCATGAAGAAGGCAAGCGTATATCTCTTCCTAGAAGGCTCCCTCTATCAAAGAGGGAAGGATCAAGTGTGCAGACGAGTACCAACTATCAAGGAAATTCCAGCCATTCTAAAAGGTTTGCATGAAGAGGCATGTGGTGGTCATTTTGCCCAAGAATTAACTGTGAAGAAGATTTTGCTTTCGGGGTATGTTTGGCCAAGTTTGCATGTGGATGTTCAACATTGGTGTAAAAGCTGTCACACTTGTCAGATAAATGGAAATAGAAGGTTGGTGCATGGCCCGAGGCAAATAGTGCTTGCAAATGGACCCTTTGAAAAGTGGGGCATTGATGCTATGGGTCCTCTGCCTAGGACAAAAAATGGTAAACTCTACATTCTAGTGGCTGTAGACTATATGACTAGGTGGGTGGAAGCACAAAGTGTGGCAAAGGTAAATGAGAAGACAGTGAGCAAATTCGTCTACACTCACATTTGTTGTAGATTTGGCACACCTTTGGAGATTGTTTCTGATAATGGTCCAGGGTTTAGAAAAGGATTGCTCACAGAAGTTTGTGAAGAGCTTCACATTCTACATCGTCATAGCACACCATACTACCCACAGTCAAATGGTTTGGTGGAGAAGGCTAATGGTGTCATTGCAGGAATCATTAGAAAGATGGTGCAAAACAAGACAAAATTATGGGATGACTTCTTGGATGGTGCCTTGTGGGCATATCGAACCACATATAGGGAAGCCACAGAGTTCACACCATTTCACTTGGATATATGGTCAAGAGGCTTTGCAGCCTATCGAGCTCAACATTCCAACAATGCGACTTCATGGAAAGGAGCACAAGATGATCAAGAGGTATGGATGGATCGACTTCTTACGTTAGTGGAGCTTGAGTGGAAAAGAGAAGCAGCATATGAGTGCTACAAGAGGAAAGCCACACAAGCGAAAGAAACGCACGACAAGAAACTGAAGGACAAAGGCATCAAGGAAGGAGAGCTTGTGCTAAGGTATGACAATCGACTTGACAATCGTTTTGATGCCAAGTTTGAAACAAGATGGCAAGGGCCATACATAGTCAAGAAGGCTTTCAATTCAAGTTACTATCAGCTTATGGACTTGAATGGTAAAGAGCACTCCAGGAAAGAAAACGGGTATCGCTTGAAGCCCTATTTGAGTCACCTTCTACCAAAGGATCTACCAAAGATCTGTCCAAAGGCCGCTGTCTTATGTAAGTATTGTTACATGAAGCATGAGTGTAACTCCAGCCAAAATTCTGAGGGGCCAAACAATGAAGATCTCGTCAAGGACTCTGAAGCACTCTCTTTGGAAAAGATGCTCTATGATGGTACATGAATATACCATCATCCAGGGGGAGGGCTAATGATAGCCGTTTTTTCGGCTCTTTGTAATTGCCACAGTGAGCTACCTCACCCTACCAAAATCACCCAAACACTGTGGCTATCCCTACCATTTCACTGTACATAGGCGTGCGTGAGTCACGGGACTTTTCCCATATCTTCTTAAAAACCCTCAGCTAGCTAGTCACTGGGCTAGGTGAGCCAAAAAAAATAAAAAAAATAAAAAAATAAAAGTATATTATGGCCTCTTTGTGTGTAAATATTTCATTGTATATATGGCCTAAATATAGGGATTTTTTATAATTATTTTGGTATTTTATTTAAATATTTCTACTTAGGTGTGTGTTTTATTAAACCTATGTACACCTTCTTTCATCCTCTTACACCATAATTATTTTTTTGCCAATATGTACATACTCTAACCTCATATTTTTCCTTTATACAAATCACTCCCACATTTTCACCCTCACCCTCGTGAAAACAAAAAATTGATTTCTACTCATTGGTTACTTTTATTATATTATTTACTTGCATACATTTTCCTCTTTCACCAAAAATAATTCAAGGAGGGACCATATCATATGATTCCAATATCTTTCCATATCCATAACTCCTCCATATTTTTATTATTATTTTTACTCATTATTCTAACACCATGTGCTCATTGAGCTAAAGTCCATGAATAGTCCATACACTAGTCCCACCATGTATATATTTCTTATTTCACCAATAATCCTCCTCCATGCATGGGTCAAGGGCAACTTGAATGCTTTGTATTATAATATGACAAAGGAGGGGCTCACTCTTGGATGCATTGTACAAATTCAACAAAGGAGGGGACCACTAAAAGACTTTTGCAGGCCTATAAAAATAGGCTTTTTGGTGAGAATTTTGGCACCTATCTCCACTCCAAATTTGGAGCGGTGGTCAAAAGAGAAAATGTAGCCCACGCTCTGAATAATCACCCCAAATGTTTTCATGATTTTTGGAGCTACCAGCTGTGAGCTATGATTTTTTTAGTGGACCCCAGTTTTCCCATGCTATGCAGCCACACTCTCTCTTCCACTTTATCATTTTCCTCTTTCACACACACTTCTCCATTCATCATCCCCATCTCTCTCACCACTCCTCTTTGCACACTACTCACCTTCTCCTCAACCTTGAAGAATAAGAGAAACCATGGTGAACTCATACCTCCCACACACAATTCCATTCCAAAATTGACCACCTAGTCTCATTTTTCCTCCTCCAAATTACCCATATCTATCAAAAAACCACAAAATTCAGCCTCTTCTCTTAAAAGACAGCATCATGGTGGTTGATTACTCAGCTTCAATTACCTTGTCTCTCAAGGAAGGTCAAGAGTGGAGAAAAAATGTACCGTCAAAGCTAGTGGACCGTCAACAAGCGTCAAAATTGGCCCTACTCAAGACACTTGGAGCATCAACCTTGTAAGAAATCCACCTTTTCTTACCTCTTAAGAGTTTTTCTTCCTTATTTGTATCCTACATGGATACTCCCATTGTAAATATCCAATTCCATTTGTAAATTAATACTAACTCTACTAACACTAACCCACTATGAAAAGTCCTATCACCTCCATTTCTCTCCTCTCTCTTTCCCCACCAACTTCTTGATAATTCCAAGCAAAAGAAATTAGATAAATTGCTGAAAATCTAACCCAACCATGGTTAGAGGAGTAACCCTAGCCTTCAAAATTGTTATAAAAGGAGGGTGTAGCTAGCATAAAAGGGGGGAAGCCATAAGCAAGAGCACTATGCTATAGCTTGAGAAGCCAAGCCCAACCTCTCTAGAAGGAGCTCTTGAGTGGAAGCTCATTGTCTTATGCATGTGCATGTGTTGTAATAGGGGATTAGCAAGGGAAATCTATGCCATTGTAAGAGAGAGAGTGATCATTCAATTGAGAGTAGGAAATCTATCATTTCTCCTACTAGTGTAAGCCCAACATTCGCTGAATCAAGGAGGGTGGATTTGGACTAATCTTGGATATTTTGTCTCCCTTCCAACGTGAAGTAATGGACAACAATGATGCGTAAGTGTCTTGGTTTTTTTAAGTTCTTGATAGCTTGTCTCTGGTGTTGTCATCAATCTAGCCATAAATCCCACATACTGTAAGAGGGCGACAGGGTGGAGAGGACTCCCCTGGCCTTAAGACAGTGATTGGGGTGGCTTTTCTAGTGATGTGTTGTGGTGAAATTTACGCAAGCTATGTTGAACAAGTACTAATCTCACTTTGATTTGTCATGACAGATTTGTAAGAAGGTATTAATGCAACAAGCACCCCCTCCCCCTTTCTCTCTCTTTCTTAAATATATAGTTGTGTTTACTTGATCATCGCCGATACGTTTCAAAGTAGCCCGAGCACTATCTCTCTCTCTCTATCTCTCTCTCTCTCTCTCTCTCTCTCTCTCTCTCTCTCTCTCTCTCTCTCTCTCTCTCTCTCTCTCTCTCTCTCTCTCGTGTTTTAGTGTGTGAGAGTATTCCATTGGTGTTAGGGTTAGTGTAATTCCTTACTTGTTTGTGGGTTGCTCTAACGATTCTCCTCTTTTGCGTCCTAGTTCGCTCTTAAACTAGGTGGTGCCCCTTGTGTAGTTGGGATTTGGCGGTGGGTTTGTTGTTTTGGTTTGTGTTGTGTTGTGCCCCAGCCCCATTGAGCAGCACGGGAGCCTTGAAGGGTGTCTAGAGGCCACTCTTCTTGTTGCCCGCCCCGGACCGCCTCACTGTGTGAAAGCCGAAATGTGGGGCCGGGGATCAAATTGATGAGTACACAATGATGATGCCAAATGGGACTAGTAGGGAGAAAATAAGGTACAGGATAGTGTAAAGGATGCTGAGGATAAACATGTGAATGAGGAATGTGGGGAGATTCAAATAGTGCATAAAATTGATGAGCAACTGAGCAGAGTTAAGTTGGTGAGTTGTAGGGAAACACATTCATTTGTATGTATTGACAGATGCATGAAACAAGAATGGAGCAAGCAGTGCCTCAATAAGTGATGAAGGTCTGAACTAAATTTGCAGGTACATGTATGCAAGGAAGGTGACGTGAAGGTGGACAAATAGAAGAAATTAAGGAGAGGTGATAGCTACAACAAGCGTAGAGTGGTGGTTGTCCTTTGGCTATAATGCAGTTATTATAGGGTATGGAAATAAACATGAGTAGTGAAAAGAGCCTATCAAATATTTTCCAAGGATGTAATTAGTGAGAGTGATTGAGAGATTCTTTAAGGGGAACTCGAAGTTGTGGGCTCTTTTTAGAGGAGGTGAAGGTAAAGATCTCTCTCCAAGTGCAATCCACATCTTAAGGCATGTGGGATCGTTATCCTCTATTTAATATTATTTTTTTGGTCCCTTACCTCCACAGAACAGGATCATCTCTCTATTGGGTGGCTGCTCATCAGGTTTTCTTATAAGAGTTTCTAGTTGAAGAACTTATTAGAGCTTTTAGGGATAATCTACTCGTCACAATTAAAATAGCCAAGATATGATTACCACTACCTTGTGAAGGTATAGAGAATTTTTGCACACGTTTTCACCTTGGGAGGGAAGAAGAGGGAGAATGGGTAACCAAATTTAGGCCTTGCAGTTTCTTCTTGGCCATCGCAACGCATGGGTCACATACTAGTTATTTATAGAGAGGTATCATTGAAAGAACTTGAAATTTGTTTATTTTAAAGAATTGAACAGGAGGAAAAGGGTGTGTTCAAAAATTCACTGATAAGGCATTTTCAAAATAACCCTGGAAAGCATGTGTGTGTGTGTGTGTGTGTGTGTGTGTGTGTGTGTGTGTGTGTGTGTGTGAGAGAGAGAGAGAGAGAGAGAGAGAGAGAGAGAGAGAGAGAGCAAGAAGAAACATTGATCCGACGGGGTTTGAACTCAAGAAGTACGCGCTCGCGCGTTGAATTGCACCAGCACGATTGAATTAATGAATCTTAGAACCCAATTTCTGAGCCATCTTATAGTTCTCGGCAAAAGTTCTTTCCAAATTCCTTTCATTTCCATCTTATATCGCCTCCACTCAATTCGCTTCTTTTCAAGGCTCTTCAAAATGATAGGTGCTGCTTCCACTGCATTTGTCACCAACATTTCCTTCATTTGAGGACCAATTTCCTCCTCTCCATAAATACTCTCAATGAGCCTCAAGTGAATAGCTGTGACCACAAATTACAAACCTTAATTAATAACAATTGGAAAAAGCAGAGACAAGTTCTAATTAATTAGTTTGAGCTTCTTGCACATATACAAAATAAGTTTTGGACAAATTCTCACAATAATTCCCACATTATGACTTACCTCAACATCATGAGCTTTTGGAGGGAGGTACCGCATACCTAGCTAGGTACGATTGGGGGCAGGGGACCGCCGGCCTTGCTCCCAATCGTACCTAGCTGGTGTGCGTTGCCTCTCGAACGGAAGCTCATGATGTTATGCATTGTATGAAATACACTGAAAAAGACTTTGTTTTCCTACATTAAAAATTTTCGTAATCTTCTTGTGTATATAATTAGAGTGGTCATCAACTGCTATTTAATATTTATGTGATAGTTACCTGTGAGGTGATCTTCCACTACAATAACCTTGTCTCCTGCCTCTTCCAACAATTTCATTAATTTCTCCAAGGCTTCGATCGTGGAGTTGGCGCGCTCGCAAACCATGTCCGCTTCATACCTGCATATCTTAATACTTCCAAATGAATCAAACCTTGGAACCTCCAAGAATTGAGCTTCACAGAAGTTTGTGAACGATATGGTTGAATTGAAAATTTGAACTCTTTTGTATCAGCTGTGTAACTACTAGGGAGAATTAGTGAGCCTCAGCTAATTACAGGTCCACCCGTTAAAGAAACTAATATGGTTGATACGCGCACACACACACACACACACACGGGAAGTCCAATGAAGGTCAATCACAAGCTGCTTTCTAGGCCAGGGTGTCTAAATTGTCTCATTGAACAATGTACTGAGTATTAATGTCTTTTGCAACAAAGCTAAAGTTAGGAAAATGGGCCGCTCTTTCTCATTGTTTGCAACCGTACTAAATAACATCACGAGACTCCGCTCCCCGGGGCACCTCATACCTTGCTAGGTGCAACTCAGGGCACGGGTCGACCACGAGCCCACGCCCACCAGCCGGCAATCGCCTATCCCCAACCGCACCTAGCTAGTTATGCAATGCCCCCCTCACTGAAGCTCATGATGTGGTGGTAAGTCACAATGTGAGAATTATTGTAGGAATTTGTCCAAAAGCTCTCATGCATGTACGTGTGCATGGTGAGTCTATATAATTATTATTCACAATCATGGCACGTAAGCTCAATGGAAGGTATTATTTTTCCCTATTTTGCATACAACCTTAACATACAGAAGGGTACAAATCAAAGGAAACATACACAGATTGAACTAGAAAATGGTGTGTTATATTCATGAAAAATCTACAGACATGGGGTTTTTAAAATTAAGCTCAAGAAATGGAAGTATACATGTCATCCTCAATGATACAGAGTTTCTGCATATATGCTTTGTTCTTGAACCTGGGCGGCTTGTAGTCAGTATTGCCGCTAAAGTATTGCATCCATTCGTCATTCAGCACTTCCTTATCTCCAGGATTTCGTTTACCAACTGTCGGAAAAGGAAACTGCATGCAATCATCAAAATTTTGAGAGTTATCATTCAAAATGCATCTGATTATAGCTAAGGGCAAGAACATTTAAGTAAAATATATCTATGGCTCCATATTGAGCACAACTGATCAGGACATTTACATCATGTGGTAGTCGCCGATAACTCCGAGTGCCCTGTTCATACTTTGACAAATCCATCTCTCTGATTGGCCTGCTAGCAAAGATTTTCTGTATCCCCATAACCTCTTCGAACGTGATCCCTCGTTTCTCCATCAGCCTCTTGCTCCTTTTCAGCCCCTCCCCAACTGTACTGGCAACATTGTTTGTTTTGACCTTGATGATTGTTGATTGGTCTGCTTGATGGCCACCGCCAACTAGAGCCTGCATTTTGCAATCCTGGTTATAAGTATCCACAACCTGACATCTTAGGAAATGAGAATATTGTCTGGCTAGGAGAAACATTCTAAATTTTTGCATTGCTCATAACTCTCATAACTATGTCATATTGAAAAGCTAATAAAAGTGAACCTTGTGTTGCTATGCAAAAGCTAACCGCGTGTAGACTTAATTAGTCAAATTAATTATGCTAGATCAAGCATGAAGAGAACAATTAACTAGATGATTGACCTGATTATTTGAAGTCTGTAGAGAGCTGATAGCATTAGAATGTATCTGTATCAAGGTGTCCAAAAACTCTTCTAGTTTCACGGTCTCCTCTGACAAAATGCCATTTACAATACTTGAAAAGTCCAGGTTTTCCCTTAGAACTGCAAAGAGTGCATATAGTTCAGTCATGATACACCCATGTCAGATGACATAAATGTAAGTCAGCAATAAATTAAAGGAAAAAACAGACATGGGCGGTCACATACGGCTGAGAATTGGCAAGGAAACCCTTTGGACTTGCTTGTTGCTTTGCAGATCCTCTTTTTCACAATCAGATGGATTAAGAATTCTTTTATTGGTGTGCATGTCCCCTTCCGCTATATACTCCGATCCCTTGATTGACTGCACTTGTACTTTTAGACGCTTAATAGTGTTTTCACAATCAATTTCTTCTTGTTTCCTTTTGTTGTGCTTAATGGAATCATCCATCACATCTTCCTGTGTTAGCAAGGTTGTTTGTTTGCAGGTCAAGGTGGGGAGAACATGAAGAATAAGAGACAGTGGCTCAACTTTCAACTAGGTTTGTTGTGTATGTTACCTCATTAGCGTCCGATGGTGCCGGTAATCCCATATGGACTGACAAGTTCATAAGTGCAACAGGATGCTTGGGAAGAAAGCAACAAAACTCTTCCACTATGTCTGGGCAAGTCTGCCATAGATCAGCAACCTGGTTATGAGCTCAAAAAAATTTCTTTAGTGCATTGATTGCCCAGGGCGGTCAGTACTTTCCATTTATATATGCAAATACACATATGTATACATTAGATTATCAATATAGAAGTCATAGAATGTATGAGGGACCGGTTTATCTTTAGAGTGTTCAGTGTTGAACACAAGTGATATGGTATATTCAAGAGTAGTGGCCGCCCCGATAGCCATTGGCATCATTGTGAAGGATACGAATCGCCCAATACCTGACATGATTCAGAATGAATGCACAACCAAATATATACCTGGCTTTGAATGTCCCCAGAAGACCGATAAATCCCCTCTCGATAGTTGATCAAAACATTACGGAGTCCTCCGTACAAATTCTCATCTTGATCCTGTGAAAGTAGAGAAGCGTCCATTAATTGGAAATCAAGTACTGTACATATGTAACCATGATATTGTTGAATGTAAGCAAGCTCAAGGATTGATGGACATACTTTGAGTTTCTTGATGAATTCCAACGCTACACTGAATCCCAATGTACTTTCGAAGATTTTTTCAGGAGTCCTTAATGAAAGGAATGTGTTAAAGCCCGACATGAGGTCGGGATGACCTTCAAACAAGGCCTCAACTCTTGTCACTAAATCCGGCACATCGAGACTGTACAAACATCATCAATAACATGGATACCATCACTTAAGGTATGTACAGAAAGTGGATGACAGTGTGGGGCTGGTAGCATATATTGAAAATTAGCATCATCTTACATATACAGCAATTACAAAGTGGATGAGCGTGCAATATCTTGAATACTCTTTTTAAGCCCTCTATAATGTGCGTTCAATGCATAGTTATCTGTAGATTTTTCATGAATATAACACATTCTTTATTCAATCTATGTACATCCCCTTTGATTGGTACCCTTCTGTGTGTTCAAAATGTGTAAAAGATCAGGCTAAATAGCCCGGTGGAAGCGAGGTACTGACCTTTTTCTTTTATAAGCTTGCAAGAGTAAGAGGAATTTCTGATAATGTCCTTGCAGAGAACTACCTTCGAAAGCTTTCTGAACATCTCGCAAAAATGCTTGGGGATCCATCTCTGGCACTCTATTGTGTGGGCAAATTATATCACATGCAAAACATAGTTGTGTTCATTTGAAGTCATAATATGGTGATCTGCTGTCGACCAGTACTGGCCATCGACTGATGATCAGCGGCCGACCATGAGTACCCATCGATCGGCCATAATTAGAGAGCCTTGAATGGAACTAGTAACATCAACAATATTGTGTATGATCAAGATCAACTTACTAGATTAACATATAAACATATCCATATTAAACTTAAAAGCACTTACAATCAATAGTATATTCTGCATGTTTTTGTAGTACTCATCTTCAACTGGTAAAGAATCAGACTCAGCAGCTTGACCTTGCCACAGTTCTGTGCTCTGGTTCGATGTAACGAGTATCCGCCGAAGGTTCTAGCAAGTGAGAAGTATCATCAGTACTACCTATACTGTCTTCATCTTCAACATGGACATCTCTCTCTCTCTCTCTCTCTCTCTCTCTCTCTCTCACACGCACACGCACACACACACACACAAAGAAAAAAACACACATTCCACGTCCACTCTTACATACACTCACACACGTCCACGTCCACGCATAAACGCACACTTTTACACACACACTGCTTCGAGAAACTTACCGGGTTAACGTACTGAACGGATAAGAATGGGTGCAATAGATCGACGTAGCAGCTGCAGCCTGCAAGTAAATGGCAAAGCTTTGGAGGTCTAATGTAGACGAGCTGGCAGCTTTCGTTTGACGCTGCACAAAAAAATGGTAAAAAGAAATAGCCGAAATATAGCTGGTAGAAGAGGGCAGACGCAGCCCTATAAGTCAAGAAGTATAGTCGGGTTGAGTACGGATTGCCCTACTTAGCAATTAGATTGCGCAATATAGTCGGGTTGACGGATTGCACTGCAATGCGAGGACTGGGAGCGCACTAAATTTCATAAAATTGGACGATTTTCTCATAATTTCTTTTTATGATTCTTCAAAGTGGAAATTTGAGGTTTTTACTCACACTAGTTTAAAACCTCTCTCTCTCTCTCTCTCTCTCTCTCTTCCCTCTCTCTTCTCTCTCTCTCTCCTCTCTCTATATCCCCCGGCTAGATTGGTTATGCCATTTCCCTCTTGAATAACAGTCTTGAGTTCAACTTAGATAACAGGTCTCTTGGGATAGTTTCCTACGAGTTAAAATCCTCTTCTTCTTCTTCTCCTTCTTCTTCTTCTTCTCTCTCTCTATCACCCAAGTATGGTAGATTGGTTATGCCATTTCCCTCTTGAATAACAGGTCGTAGTTCAACTCTCGTCGGATAGATCTTTGAAGTCTCGTGGGATAGCTTCCTACGACGTTAAAATTCTCTTCTCTCTTCTCTCGGCTGTGTCCGCCGGGTTGCAAGCTACACTTGTCAGAGCAAGCAAATGTTTCCACGTGGTCATGGTCAGAATTCCTCCCGCTTTATTGATTTACTCACATTTTGACACTTCATCTCTAAAATTTTAGAATTTGCCTCTTGCTTCTAACCGCCTATTTTGGATTTTCATGTGTTCTGAGTGTAAGCCTAAACACACCTTTCCATATGGCACTCTCTCCAATCCACCACTAATAGCAAAACAAGCCATCCTAATTATCTTCAAGCAAGTAGGTGTCACGATGACTCATTAAAGCAAACCTAAGGAGATTCGCCTGCCAAAACTTTCTACTCTCTTTCTTTCTCTTTTGGCTTGACGCCTCTCTCGGGAAACTCGTTTTTTAAGTCCGCTAGTTTTTGCATCCCAAAAACACTACAAACTTTGGAAATGGCTTGTCCCCAAATAGCTTGCATGTAACTTGTTAGGTTTAGGTATGTAAGTCGTGTGTGAGCTCACATGCGCAAATGATTCACGGAGAAGCTACTTCTGAAGTCCGCTACATTTTTATGTCTTCAAAAACGTCTTGCCCGCGAGAGCCGTTTCTGCATGTGAGCTTGCATGTAGCTTCCATGGGTTTTAGTTATGTAGTCGTTTGCAAGCTCACATGCGCAAACAACTCACAAAAACGTTGTTTCTGAAGTCCGATGTATTTCGCATCCCAAGGATCGAGCATGGTTGGAGAATCTGAAGTAGTTTACACTAGGGTAGGGTTTTCCCCACTACATGCATTGTAATATTGGGAACCTGCACAATCGGTATGGATGACGCTATAGGCGTCTATATAGGGGTCACTATATAATGACGCTTATAGAGACGCCCATAGCGACGATCTTGTTGGGACTCTCATAGCGACGGCCTTAGTGACATCAGGGATAAAAATATCCCCTTGTATTTGTTGAACTGGAGGGAGAGAGCACATGTAGACGAGAGGAGAGAGAGATGACACCAGCATGTACAAGCCCCAAAGTGTGTAGAATACTCACACAGATGATGTATATATAGAGGGACCCAATTGCTATATATGGAGCTCGCGCTATATATAGAGCTCAACATGTTGAGCTCTATATATAGCGCGAGCTCCATATATAGCAATTGGGTCCCCTCTATATATACATCATCTGTGTGAGTATTCTACACACTTTGGGGCTTGTACATGCTGGTGTCATCTCTCTCTCCTCTCGTCTACATGTGCTCTCTCCCTCCAGTTCAACATGGTATCAGAGCAAATAGAAGGCAGAGCCTCTTGCACACACACGAACAAAACTACCTCACCAGCGTGCTGACTGCATCACCAACATGTTGACTGCACGTTTCTCAAAAGCGCCCACCAGTTCACAAACATACGAGATTGTTGGTCTCTGCAATAATGCAATTTCAATAACAGTCGCTGGTTTGCAGCCACTCATTATCAACATCATTAATTGTCGGCCATACTTGCCAAATCATTCAAGCTTGCTTGGCCCTATCAAATCAGCCAAGCTTGCTAATTCCCTCCGGCGAAGACAACACAATATGCTGCGTCAGCCACATAAAGTAAATTCAAACTAGAAATCCATGGCGCAGCACTGAGCTCACAAAGAAACGAGGAAGAAATATAACAGATTGGCTTGTTGCGTTAAATAAAGCTTGGTGTGCTGTACGTGGTTCCTTGCTACTTAAAACTCATCGCGCTACCGACAGAAACTGACTTCATCAGCATGGGAGGTGGAAGAGAGACTTTCTCAGCATGCAGGGAGCAGACCCTTGGTAGTGTACGACAGGGCAAGGTCGGGTTGTAGGCCCGCATGGCTTTGTCTGCGTTGTCACTAATTAGCAGACCCTGCCGCTCCTCATCATTAAAATATCACCACAGTTAAAAAGCACCGAGCAGCTATATTTAACGCAAAGACTAATAAAGTGATTCTAGCCCCTGCAAGGTAGCACTGGGACAAGCGAGAGGAGCACCCACTGCGTGCTCTCATACTCCTTCCTCTCCTTGAAGGTAGCCCTGTTCCGACTGTTCTCTGCTTTATTTAGCCGTGCTCGTAAAGAAAAGAAGCGTTAATCTGACACTCTCTTTTGAAGGTCAGAGAACTCTATGATATTGTATTGCTGATAATAGCGAGTGATTAATTCCAAGAACGCTATTGTAACTCCTCAGCCCGCTAATTATAAATTCTTCTCTCTTATGACATTTTTGATTGTGATTATTTTCATTGACATTGCTAAGATTTTCTCGATTGTATTTCTTGAGTTTATGATATTTGCAGGTAATGACCAAAAGTTAAAGTTTATCAAAACATTTTTTGGTGAAGAGATATGGCAGAATAAAGAAGTTTATGAAGACATTTTTGGTGAGCAGA
>NC_140935.1:97642516-97675016 GCF_014529385.1 Adiantum capillus-veneris
GAGGTGACTCCAAGGCACTAGTTCCCCTAGTCTTACAAATATTTGATTCAGTGTTATGGAAGTAGCCGTATATAAGATTGTCTAGCTCTTGAATGCATGGAGTAAGGGAAAGTTTGAAATCCATCAACACTTGAAGTGTTTTTGATGCACACATCTGTGAGATTTCAGCTACTCATGTGGAAAGATCTTTCTAGCATTGTCGTAGCCCCATCGTTGGATAGAAGCAAAGAATTGTGCATTATCTTGATATCAGTCATATTCAAGAATTGGACTACAACATAGAATGCTACCTTGGTTTGAATTGTGGAACATCACCATCAAACCACAACTAGTTTCTCTTCACACTATAGCCTTGACTTTTTAGCCACTCATTGTGCAAAAGAATCTAGTCTTGCACAAACAAAGTGTCGTGTGTTTTCTCATAAGAGATATAGAAATAACTCATCTTTTGAATGGCACGAAGCGCATCACGCAAGTATGACCTATGAGCCAAAGTTGTGACCTGAATTGAATACCAATGCATTGAGTGAACCTCATTCTGCACCTTGAAGGAGCAGTTATCCGCAAAATCTACTACAAACACCACTACATTGTCACAGCAGTTATGCAAACATTCCTTGAATAGTTTATCTTGCCATCTAGATGTAGTTGTGCTTGATGACGTTCATTGATTTGCTTTGAATCAAGGAAAGGAAAAACATCAGACTCACTCGCAAACCACGAGGTCTTTGCAAGATTTTGGGCTACCTTTCTTATCCACTTCATGTGTAGGAATCTCATCAAGAAGCTTCACAATCATTCTAGAGATATCATCACTCAGTTCTGCTAGACACAATGATAGCCTATCAATGTACAATGTTTGCATATTCCCAAAAGACATTTTTTATGGTGATAAGCATTGTCAATAGGATTTGGGCACAATACAGACTCCCATAGGTCTACTAAGCTTAAAAATGTGCATTTGATGTTGTGCACTACGTTAACTTGTTTGAACCAAGGCAATACCACCATCACACTCCTTAAACTGTATACCCAAGTAATGATGCAACAACCCCAAATCTTTCATCTTGAAAGTAGCATTCAAATCATCCTTAAACTCAGTAATATGTCTCTCATATGGTCCAATGATTAGCAAATCATCTACATAGAGAATGACAATGAGAAGTACATCACCCTCATGCTTTACCTACAATGTGCTTTGTGCTGGACTATTACGAAAGCCTCGTTTGAGCAAATGAGTTTCAGCCTTCTCATACCAAGCACAAGGAGATAGCTTCAACCCATAGAAAGCTTTCTTACATTTTCACACTTTATCTTCCTGCCCTTTAATGAAAAAATTGCTAGGTCGCATTACATAAACTACCTCAAATATGTTGCCATTCAAGGAAGCAATCACAATTTTTGACTGATGTACATACCAACCAACATGAGCTGCCAATACACATAGAAAATGCACAATAGTCATACGGTAAGTGGGAGCAAAAGTCTCTACATAATCAACGCCTTATTTTTGTGCATAACCCTTTGCAACAAGTCGAGCCTTATAACGATCAATTTCACTATCCAAATTGGGTTTTAGCTTGTAAAACCTTTTCGTACCAATGGCCTTTTTTCTAGGAGGAAAATCACATAGAGTCCATGTGTCATTTTCTATAAGTACATCATATTCAGATTGCATGGTAGCCATCTAATTTTCTAAATTATGTGCTTCATCAAAAGACACAGGCTCCTCAACATCATGTAAGCTAGACACAACCAAAGCATAACAATTTGATGCATAAGATTCATGGCAAGAACTAGAATGAGTACAACTAGACAAAGGTGCATCCAATTTGCTGTCACACAAAGTATGGACTAGCAATTTTGGTATATCTTTCGCTTGCTCATTCTCAGCCCTTTTCCCCATCAAGTACATCATGTACTATATGCATCAATAATAGGCGGATTTGTAACATTTTCAAAAATCTCCATTGGTTGTACATTTGCCTCATTGGAATTGACATTCAAACTTCCACCACTGAAAAGAGGCAACAAAGTGTCATAAATGTCCTGTGAGCTTACATTATTGTCTCTAGTACATGACAACAAGGATTGAATAGAATCTTCTACAAACACAACATCTCGTAAGACCAAGATACGCTTTGTTTGCAGATGATACAGCCTGTTTCAGCACTTATATAACCAACAAAAATACATTTGACATCCGTATCATCCAATTTTCTACGCTGCATTTGTGGCACCAAAGCATATGCCAAATAGCCAAAAACATGCATGTGCTCAATAGAAGGCTTGCATAGTCAGTCATCAGACACCAAGTTAGCAAATACGGGAGTCAATTCCAGCTAGCCCAACCCTTGATCAACTGCAACGATGGCTACTTCATGGTAGGAAAGTGTGGAAAGACGAGGGCTTTGACAATGGAGTTTTGCTATAACAGGATGAAGTGGTCACCTCTCTTTTTAAGGGACAATCTAGAACATGATGGATGTCATGCGGGTCGCTCTTGTGGGAATATTCGAAGCCCAAGAAAGTAGTGTCCATGCCTCTTCAGGAGACACCACCCATGTTTGGCTTCTCATCTTTGACATTACTTGCTTTACAGGAAGGAATTGGGGAACTGGGGATTGGGGATGAAACACCCTTGATGTATTGCTTTGTTGAACGTTGATGCCGAATGAGACCTCTAAAGGAGCCATTTCTAGTAATCAAAATTGGCGGTGCGGATGAACCGAAATTTAGGTTCGTGTCATGTGCATACTAACCTTAGCCCCACAATGGTGTTGATTGAGTGGGATAGGAGGACGGTGGTCGTGGAAGTTGAAATCCAGCAAGGAGTGTGTATCAACTGACTTGCGGAATCAGCCTATAGCCCCAAAAATGAATTTCTCTGAAGCACACCACTGACTATAGATGGCGCAACCAGTCCCCTATAGCTTGAGGCTTTTTGGAATTATTGCCAGTGGTGAGATGACACGTGGAGGTGGCACTTCTAGAGAACCCAGCGCCAATGCCTTAAATGGGGTGACACTTCTATAACGACGTGTGGACTAGAGATGGAGTATAAATGTAACAAGAGATGCACGTAGACTGACAGAATTCACAAACACACAACGAGAATGCATATGTTTGCGCCAGTAGCCGCTCTGGTGTGGGTTGCGTTTGCAGCAACCGTTGCTCACTGCGGCGATCCAAGAAGCGATGGTACGTCTAGTATTCACCTGCAGCCGCTGCATGCTTGTATTATACATTTACCTGCGTTTCATAACATAGATTCATATTAGGTTTGCGACATCTTCAACTTGCGTTTTATGAAGCTGGACACCGTCGCTGCAATGCGGCCTCTTCAGCTTGACTGCTTATACCTAATACATACACATGACACTCACAATATCACAGCTTGCATCTGCACAAGCCCATGTATGTGTGATTGCGTCTGTCGTCTGGTTACTTTATCTTGTTGTTGTTGCAGTTGCGGCACTTATTGCCTTCAAGAATCGAGTTATCACAGCTTGCATCTGCACAAGCCCATGTATGTGTGATTGCGTCTGTCGTCTGGTTACTTTATCTTGTTGTTGTTGCAGTTGCGGCACTTATTGCCTTCAAGAATCGAGTCCACCGCGATCCCAGCAATGCACTCGATAGCTGGGACCCCAACCTAGTAGACGCTTGCACATTTTTTAACGTCATTTGCGATGGCAACCGTCGTGTCATCAGACTGTGGGTTTTCTTGTTCTGCGTTTCAAGTGAATTGCATAGGATGTGCTCAAGGATTTCAATGTCGTCTTGATGAAATAATTTTCTAGCAGTGAGTTGCAACAAGATGGCCTTGTCGGAAGCTTGGCTCCAGAACTAGGCGACCTAGATGCCTTGCAATACTTGTGAGTACATTTCTTTGCGACGCTTATAAGTGTAGAAAATGACGATACTTAGTGTTGACGATATACTGATCTACATGTTCTCTTATGCAGAGAGCTTCAGCAGAATTCTCTGAGCGGGCCAATCCCTCCAGAGGTTGCAAAGCTACATTCTCTCATAAGCTTGGATTTGTTCGCCAACCTACTGACGGGGCCTATACCTCAAGAGTTTGATCACTTTGAGTTCGCCCACAACCTTAAGTTTCTGTGAGTCTTTTTCTGTGAGTTATGGGCAATACTGTGTGGGGTATGATTGTAATGCTGCACATGCACACTAGCTAAATAATACATACAGACTCCCAAATTTTTCAATAAGTGTGAATTGCATTTTGTCATGCTCTGGTGCATGAAACGTTGAATGAGGATGATACATATGGCAGGCGCTTGGACAACAATAAACTGACAGGGGAACTTTTGGCATCGTTGGGTCTCATCGACCTCTCAGGCTTGTAAGTCTTCTCCTGCACTCTTCCAACATTCATTACCATCAATCTTGCCTCATGAAGCCTAGCCATTCAAATGCATTGGGAGTAATTGTCTATCATTGCATTCCAAACAACTAATTGTGTGATTTTTGTGATGGTATGGTTTAAATAGCAATGTGTCTTGGAATCACCTAAGTGGATTTCTGCCTACAACGTTCAGTCGATACCCTATTAGCAGGTCTCTCTCTCTCTCTCTCTCTCTCTCTCTCTCTCTCTCTCTCTCTCATTGTGTCCCAATATATCAGATATGCTATTCAAGTCTTAGCTTATTTGCCTCTACTAGTATGCTGACATTTTGAATGTGGTGCAGCTTCCATCCAGGTAACGAGGGTCTTTGCGGTGGGGCTCCCATCAACAAGGCGTGCTAGATGTTACAAGGACAAGCAAAAATGTTATTAGCTAGCTCATGTCAAAACTTCTTGTTTTCCACTTCTCTTGGGGCCTGTAGCATTTTTGCACTCATTTATAGAGTCAAAGCACAAAAATAATTTTGTGAATGCAGTTGAAAAATAGAATGGATTTTGTGAGTAAATAGTCTTCCCCCCCTTTCCCCCTCTCTTCTCTCTCTCTCTCTCTCTCTCTCTCTCTCTCTTCTCACACACACACACACACACACACACACACCTTTCCCACAATGACAACAATAACAACAACAACAACAACAACAACAATGTGGGTCTATCACTACAAGAGGTCGTACAGAATTCGGCGCAGGTACCGACGAAATAGCGCTAAATTTTAAACTTGTAAGCGTTGAAATAAGGTTCGAAAGAGGCGCCAATATTGTAGCGTCGGTATAAGTATCAGTGTAGCAGGCATCGAAATAGGCCTATAAACAAGCGTCGGAATAATCAACGGTATAAGTCTTGGTATTAATAAATTAAATTCCAATGGCCTATTCCGTGATCCATACCTGCAATCATACTGTAACTTGTACCGACGACCAAAACCTGCAAATTTCTTTTGGGCAGAGAGGGCTGGGATCTAATGCTGCATCGTGTACTGCAGCAAAAGAAAACAGCCCTCTCTGCCCAAAGGAAGAGTGCACAAGCAACCGCACTCCACCTACGAGCTGACGCTAAAGAGCGAGTGTATGGCAATGAGCAAAATTCCATAAAATGCCTTTATTCTCCCCACTTTGGTTGCTCTACCACTTGGTGCTCACGCAATGCACAAACTATAAATTCCACTTGAAATTCTATCTCCTTCGCCATGATACCCCTCCTCCATGTTGCATCCCTACTCCTCTAAGGTCTCAAAGCGAGTGGACCAAAATGACCAAAAATATTGGATCCTCTACGATCGCCACTAACTGCCAGCTTTCCATGCCGTAACTTTGTGCTCTAGGCTCCAATCAATATGCAGTCTTCTAATGCTATTTTTGTATGCTCCATGTGCTGCATATCATAGTCTTAAACTTGATTGAGCTTCAAAAACTTCCATATGGAACGCTTTCCAGAATAGTCAACCTGTCTCAAAATCAGCCACTAGCAAAACTTTATCTCGCAATAACTTGACATCCATGACTCCAATTGTTGATCTGAAAATAGGGACATGCTCTGCAAGATGAGAACTTCAGGCCCATGCATTCACTTTAACTCTGATGCTCCATCCGCACTTGCCCTGTCCATCAAGAGTTTGCAAACCACTTTAACTTTAAACTACCACTTTTTTCCTCTTGTAGCTCCATTTGAGGAGCCTTCATGACCTATTGACTCAACACTTCAAGCTCTATATACCCAAATTAAAAAAATAGCCCTTTGGATATCCTTCACTTACCACTTCAAAGAATTGTGCCCAAAGGAGATGAAATTTTGCAAACAAGCTTAACACATCATTTCGAAACCTCTTGTGTGGTCAGAAGTTCAATTGAACTGTCAGATCTTGACTTGAGACATGATACATGTATGATGTCTATGTGATTAGATTTTGAAACTTTCTTTGCCTTAGGCCTCCCCTTATCATAAGCAACAAGAATATGCGTATAATGTCTATGTGCTTCAAATGCAATGAAATTTGGTCAATAAGATTGTTTTCTGGTGCTAAACACCATGGTTTTCTCTGATGTCAGCTTTGGTCCCTAAAATTGCCCTTTAGACATGATACGTGTATGATGTCTTTCTGGTCAAATTGAAATGAAACTCACTACAGGGTCTCCCACCTCACAAGCAACTGACACCAGCATTTAGAATTCCATTCTAACACCTTTTGTGCTAGATATGGTCAATACAATCATTCACTTGACTAGATCCATCTCCTGGCCTTTATAACCCCAAGAATGCTTCAAATTCAATGGAATTTTGCCTATTTGCTTCCTAAATTATCTAGATCACAAGGGTGTACTTAGATGTATCTTTCAACGTCAAATATGGCCTCTAAGACATCATACACGTATGATTTCTATCTAGTCATAATGGACTTCTATTTCTATCCCAGGTGCTCCTTGATATGTACTACATGCATATGTGCTCACAAAAAAAATTGGAAATCAAAATTGCACAAATTAACCACTTTTTTCACAAGGAAATCCCCTGAAAGACTAAAATCCCCTTACTTCACAATCTATATATCCAAATGAAATGAAATTTGGTGTATGTGCTCAACAAAACATGCAAAATAGGGATGTAAATTCAAAAGGTCAATTTTGCTACCAGAATTACCCTTCAAAAGTGTTGGTGAATTTTTGGCTAGAATTTAACCACAAGCATCCTCCAAGTCTCCAGCACTAGGTTTCAAGCAGATTTACCTATTTTCATGAATAAATATGCTCAGAATAACAAGTTTCTTTTTTTTCTGTTTCTGACACTCCGTCCTTTGTCTTTTGGGTGTCAAAAAGGGCTGGTCAAAACCCTAGTCTCAAGGTGTACTTAGGATAGAATCCCCCTTTTGAACACTCTCGTGCAGTCAAATTTGTCAAATTTGGTCTCCAAATTCCTCTTGAGACATCATACGCATATGAAGTTCATGTTTTCAGAATTTTAATATTTCTACACAAAACTCTTGCAAATGTCCTCTTAAATACAGAACATTTGTCAATCATGAAAACTCCATGAAAATATGTCAACAAAAACACTTTATTGCATTTTTACCCTCAAAATCAGAGTTTTTTGTGATTTTAAATGCAAACAAGTACTTCAACAACAAATAAATCTTTTGGTCGTGTCATCCATTCATCTCTCCCCCCCCCCTCTTCCTCTCTCTAATTTTGTGAAACATGCTAAATTATATTAATCAAGTGATAGTGATTAGTTTAGATGTAACCAAGTGCAATCCTACATAGCTAACTATCGTTCCATGTTTTCATATCTCTTTTTTATAAATTTTAAATTTTCATATAATGCTCGTTAATTTTTATTAAGAGGAGGGAAACACCGAAATTTGATTGGGTGGATCGGTGCATGGGTGGGGGGGGGGGGGGATGTTTAAGCCAAAATTTAACCGTTTAGGCGCTAAATAGTGCTTCGGGAATAAAGGCAGTAATAGTAGCGGCAATATTAGAGGTAACTTTCAAGATAATGGTCGCGGAAATATTCACGGTAATATTTGAGAATGCACCCCCCATCCTCCTCTCTCTTCCCTGTCCAGCTAATTTTGGACCTTCTCTCTACAAAACGTGGTAAAAGACCACGGTAAACAATTAGAGATTTTCATAGTGAGTGCAAGCCATATTGATCCCTTACATCATGTATTTTATATTATGAACTAACTAAATACAAGCCAAACTTTCAATATTTACCTTTGCATTGGCCAGACTTACATGGAGCATTAAGTTTGCATCTACTAGTCTCATTGCATGGAAGTCCATATCTACTCAGGTTAACCATGAAAGAATGGGCATACTATAATTCTCACCGTGAAAGCATGGGCATACTATAATTTTGACCACATAAAATAGCTAGAAAATCTAGCTATCCTTATGAAACATATTTTTCTCAATGATACAATCTTGGCAAAGTGATCAACACTAGGATGGTAATGCAACACTTCTATGTTCTGTTAAGTGACAAGTTTCCTTGAAATATCTAAGTGCTAGAATTAGGTTTCTAATGGTTTATTCTTATAAAAATATCTGATAGACTAAATTTGTGTCTACTTACTCTCTCTACACACACACACACACACACACACACACACACACACACATAGAATGGGTTTTTGAAGTTCATCTGTGCATTATACCTATCTTTAAATATATATCTACTCTCTAACTATCTATTTAGGTATATGTCTCTCTACAAATAAATAAATACATACATGCTGATGGGAAGGTTTACTTCACTATGATTGCGACACTCGCCTACAATAAGCCAATTATGTGTACTTACACTAGATAACTACTTCAACTTGTTGTTCTACTTACATTAATGTTGTCTTGTATTTATTAGATGAAGCATATGATTATACTGTGTAACCTACATATTTAATTCAAATTGGCATAATGGGCAATTCTAACCAATGAAGCTAATAAGTTTATTGATTATCGTTGACATATATGGTATTTTAACTAGGATAGAAACTCTAAATTGCATATCTAACAGATAGCAAACTGCAGTGCTGCACTCACAAGCATACTTCTCAACCATGAATCACAAACCTCTTTTGAAAGCTTGGACACATCCTAGAAGTATTCTTCATCATCCATAGAGCACACTTGCTGCATCAATTTTTTGTTGGCTCCACGCTTTTCTTCATCTCTTCTTAAAACTCAATGAAAACATCATCAAGCCCTTCTTCATCAATCGGCTCTGAGAGGTCAATCAGAACCTCTACCTCGTCAATGTCACCTACCTTCTCTTCTACTTCATCCCTTGCCAAAGAGGATAGAGAATCATCCTCTACGGCCCTACCCTAGTCTCCTTCCAAAAGCAAGCTTGGTTTATCTTTCACAACAAAATTCTATACCTTCTGCACCACTGTAGCACATTCCACTACAACTTCCATAAGCATACCCATCAACATCACACCGCATAGCATCTTTACCTACATGTCCACTCCCATAGGCCTGGATCCCTCCACTTGGACTTCATCTGCCACATTGATCTGCACTTATCCTGCTTCTCCAGCACAACTTTCATTTCTTATCCACATGCAGAAGATCATCTCCTCATACCTTGAGTAGGAAAAATTTGTTTCCCATGTAGTACAGCATCCATAGAACTGTTGTCATTTGTTTCCAATTCCTCTTCCATCTCAAGATTTGGGATCTCCTTTTACTCATCAATGAAGTTTCCTCAGTCATATCTGAGTTTTTGTCTGCTTCTTCTACCCACTATGTAACCCTTTTCTCTTCTCCCATAGTAGTTGGAGCTTCCCTAATTGGCATCTTGGGCATTGAAACCACTCCGGGGCTAGAAAAATACATTTTTCCTAACTGAAGAAAATAAGGGCAAACTTGAAATTCTAAAATTTGAAGCTTTTGCCGGTATTTACACTAAAACTTGTGTAAATTTGTCGGTTTTCTTCAATGCAAGGTCAAAATCTAACCGGGATTTTATGATTTTGGTCGGTTAAAATACACTGTACCCCGGTTTTTTTCTAACACTGAACCACTCCACCTCTTTGCAACCCCAAAGCCCTTGGTTCCTCTTGCATCGTACTCTCTTCCCTTTGCATCACCCTTGGATTCACTTTTGCCACTTGGATTGACCTGGGAAACAACGCATTTGACAATCTTTGCCTTGCTTGCCGCTTCTTCAAGATCTTCTTGGTTCGTCCTCTTCCAAATTAACCACTTCTGCATATGTCACCGGCCCATGTCTCCACTTAATCTCTGACCTCCTCATGCAAGCAATCAAAAAACTTGCTCAACTTTAGAAAATCAACACTCTGGGTAGGAGTTACCTCCATTAGATCTCTCCAAAGGGCTTTGAATTCCCACACAAAATTTTTGAAAATCTCCATCGAAGCTTTGCATTAGACCAACTAGCTTCTGCTTTACTTTATGCAGTTGCACATCCGACACATATTGACGACAAAAAGCCATCTCCAATGTCATCCAATCCGCATTCTCTTCATTTTTAAATCCATCGTACCGTCTTCATGGTAGGAAAGTGTGGAAAGACGAGGGCTTTGACAATGGAGTTTTGCTATAACAAGATGAAGTGGCCGCCTCTCTTTTTGAGGGACAATCTAGAACACGATGGATGTCATGCGGGTCGCTCTTGTGGGAATATTCGAAGCCCAAGAAAGTAGTGTCCATGCCTCATCAGAAGACACCACCCATGTTTGGCTTCTCATCTTTGACATTACTTGCTTTACAGGGAGGAATTGGGGAACTGGGGATTGGGGATGAAACACCCTTGATGTATTGCTTTGTTGAACAATGATGCCGAATGAGAGCTCTAAAGGATCCATTTCTAGTAATCAAAATTGGCGGTGCGGGATGAACCGAAATTTAGGTTCGTGTCATGTGCATACTAACCTTAGCCCCACAACGGTGTTGATTGAGTGGGATAGGAGGACGGTGGTCATGGAAGTTGAAATCCAGCAAGGAGTGTGTATCAACTGACTTGCGGAATCAGCCCCAAAAATGAATTTCTCTGAAGCACACCACTGACTATAGAGGCTTTTTGGAATTATTGCCAGTGGTGAGATGACACGTGGAGGTGGCACTTCTAGAGAACCCAGCGCCGATGCCTTAAATGCGGTGACACACTAGAGATGGAGTATAAATGTAACAAGAGATGCACGTAGACTGACAGAATTCACAAACACACAACGAGAATGCATATGTTTGCGCCAGTAGCCGCTCTGGTGTGGGTTACGATCCAAGAAGCGATGGTACGTCTAGTACTCACCAGCCGCTGCATGCTTGTCTTATACATTTACCTTGCCTTTCATAACATAGATTCATATTAGGTTTACGACATCTTCAACTTGCGTTTTATGAAGCTGGACACCGTCGCTACAATATTGCACACTCACAATATCACAGCTTGCATCTACACAAGCCCATGTATGTGTGATTGCATCTGTCGTCTGGTTACTTTATCTTGTTGTTGTTGCAGTTGCGGCACTTATTGCCTTCAAGAATCGAGTCCACCGCGATCCCAGCAATGCACTCGATAGCCGGGACCCAAACCTAGTAGACGCTTGCACATTTTTTAACATCTTTTGCGATGGCAACCATCGTGTCATCAGACTGTGGGTTTTCTTGTTCTGCATTTCAATGAATTGCATAGGATGTGCTCAAGGATTTCAATGTCGTCTTGGTGAAATAATTTTCTAGCAGTGAGTAGCAACAAGAAGGCCTTGTCGGAAGCTTGGCTCCAGAAGTAGGCGACCTAGATGCCTTGCAATACTTGTGAGTACAATTCTTTGCGACGCTTATAAGTGTAGAAAATGACAACTTTTGCATGATACTTAGTGTTGACGATATACTGATCTACATGTTGTGTTATGCAGAGAGCTTCAGCAGAATTCTCTGAGCGGGCCAATCCCTCCACAGCTTGCAAAGGTACATTCTCTCATAAGCTTGGATTTGTTCGCCAACCTACTGACGGGGCCTATACCTCAAGAGTTCGCCCACAACCTTAAGTTTCTGTGACTCTTTTTCTCGATGTCAGTATGGGCAATACTGTGTGGGGTATGATTGTAATACTGCACATGCACACTAGCTAAATAATACATATAGACTCCCAAATGTTTCAATAAGTGTGAATTGCATTTTGTCATGCTCTTGTGCATGAAACGTTGAATGAGGATGATACATATTGCAGGCGCTTGGACAACAATAAACTGACAAGGGAACTTTTGGCATCGGTCGGTCTCATCGACCTCTCACGCTTGTAAGTCTTCTCCTGCACTCTTCCAACATTCATTACCATCAATCTGGCCTCATGAAGCCTAGCCATTCAAATACATTGGGAGTAATTGTCTATCATTGCATTCCAAACAACTAATTGTGTGATTTTTGTGATGGTATGGTTATAAATAGCAATGTGTTTTGGAATCACCTAAGTGGATTTTTGCCTACAACGTTCAGTCGATACCCTATCAGCAAATCTTTCTCTCTCCCTTCTCTCTATCTCTCTCTCTCTCTCTCTCTCTCTCTCTCTCTCTCTCTCTCTCTCTCTCTCTCTCTCTCTCTCTCTCTCATTGTGTCCCAATATATCATATATGCTATTCAAGTCTTAGCGTATTTGCCTCTACTAGTATGCTGACGTTTTTAATGTGGTGCAGCTTCCATCCAGGTAACGAGGGTCTTTACGGTGGGGCTCCCATCAACAAGGCGTGCTAGATGTTACAAGGACAAACAAAAATGTTATTAGCTAGCTCATGTCAAAACTTCTTGTTTTCCACTTCTCTTGGGGCTTGTAGCATTCTTGCACTCATTTATAGAGTCAAAGCACAAAAATAATTTTGTGAATGCAGTTGAAAAATAGAATGGATTTTGTGACTAAACAGTCTTCCCCCCCTGTCGCCCTCTCTCTCTCTCTATCTCTCACTCTCTCACACACACCCACACCCACACACATACACAATACACACACACACATACCTTCGCCACAATGACAACAACAGCAAAAACAACAATGTGGGTCTATCACTACAAGAGGTCGCACAGAATTAGGCACAGGTACCGACGAAATAGCGCTAAATTTTAAACTTATAAGCGTTGAAATAAGGTTGGAAAGAGGCGTTGGTATAAGTATCAGTGTAGCACGCGTCGGAGTAGGCCTATAAACAAGCGTCGGAATAATCAATGGTATAAGCCTTGGTATTAATAAATTAAATTCCAATGCCTATTCCGTGATCCATACTGGCAATCATACCGTAACCTATACCGACGACCAAAACCTGCGAATTTTTTTTGGGGCAGAGAGGGTTGGGAACTAATGCTGCATCATGTACTGCAGCAAAAAAAAACAGCCCTCTCTGCCCAAAGGAAGAGTGCACAAGCAACCGCACTCCACTTACAAGCTGCCGCTAAAGAGCGAGTGTATGGCAATTAGCAAAATTGTAAGAATAACATAACTTGTTAACATGAGTGAAACACTATAAAACCATAAACATAACCTGTGTGCCATATCATAACCATAGCCATCACACAATTGCTATACCATCATAGCAAAACCATAATCATCACCTGAACGAAAACCATAACCATAACCTTGCATAACCATAACAATAACCATAGCACGATTGCTATACCATCATAGCAAAACCATAACCATAACCATCACCTGAACCAAAACCAAAACCATAATCATAACCTTGCACAACCTTAACCATAACCATAACCTTACACAAGCATAACCATAGCAAAACCATAATCATAACACGATTGCAAAAACCATAACCTTGCACAACCATAACTATAACCATAACCATAAACCATAAATATAAGTTGACTGTCAAACCTTAACCATACCATAAACATAACCATAAACCAGAAACATAAGTACTACAAAACTGTACATATGCAAAAGGTCACTGAGTGAGAAGCCCTCATGGTAATACCTGCCAATTGACATCCTCTCCCTCCTCCTCCAGTTGGGTCAAAAGGGTCACAAGTCCATGCCTGTACCCATACTTCTCGTCTTGGCGTGTCGGAAGGCGCTTCACGGCAAGTTCCTGCAAAATTATGGTTTAATCATTAGATAAATCTTCAAATAACATATATACTATCAATAATTTAAAGCATACATATAATACTTACAAACTCATATCAAAGCGTATCGTAGCCTCCACTCCCAAGATGTGACGCTCCAGCAGACTCTAAACGTGCTCTGGCTTCATCTCTCTGCTGCTGAAATCTATTGGGATTGTCTTGTAGCTCTAGTGCAATCCCAATCCACTACGTCCAACCATGCCGGCTTGAGATCGCCATCATTGAATCTGTCTCTGGCCTCTGACTGACGGTGTGACATTGTGGTGCCACACTTAAAATCCAGGTGTTCGAGACCTTATCGTACCCCTCTTCCGCTGTCTGTACTCTCTCTGAATGGTATCGACAATGTAATTCTTTCTCTCAAGATCGAGAATTTCCTAAATCTCTATCACAGTAGGACCAAACTGAATTGTACAGAGCTGTTGAATCCTCTGTCGCATTTTCTTTCCCACCTCATCTGCCACAACAGCCCCATCCCTGCTCCTGTACACCTTGCTAGGATTATGCTCGTGTGATCCCCAAGGTGGACATGGTGTACCCATCGATGAACTATCTACTGAATAGAGTAGTGGGCGCTCTCTCGGTGGTGTGGACGCATCGGTAGAACCGCTACCATAGCAACCACCGCCTCCAGAATGACGGCGATGTCGTCTCGAGGATGAACCACCCATCAGTGTAGAGGACACACGAGTCCTAGGCGCAGGGGGCACACTAGGCTGAGTTGTGAGGCCCCTCGGTCTAGGGACTACACTAGTCCCGGGCGTAGGGTCGGTCGTAGTAGGTCTAGAGGTACCTGCACCTGCATCCCAAAGGTGTTGTGCCATGGCGATCTGCTTAGGTGTGAACTGAGACAAAAATGAGCCCATCTTCTCGGGTGACATGCCGGCCAGAGTGACTGGAAAACTAAAACTAGGAGAGTAGGGCTCATCGTCATCGGCCATGGCTAATCATACACAAACAAAACACACAAAATACGTTTGTTTACGTAAGAAATGCTTAATCAATACAAACAACAAATCAACGAAACTGCTACACAAATGAAACAAATCAATAAAACTGCTACATAAATGAACAAAATCTAAAGTGTATTGTAGACTAATAAAAAGAGCCATGCAAAAGGTTTCCTAGCAAAAGTCATTAGTAAATCTCTCATCCTCTATGAGATTTGATGCACCAAAGATGTCTATCTCAATCTGTACTTCTGCATCTTCGTCGTCGAACTCTACTTCTTCGTCGCTCTGCGCATCAGCTTCACTATTTGACACCTCATCTCTAGGTTCAGACAATTACTCAATGTTGACATTCACCTCAAAATATACACTTAAAGTTGGATTCGGTCCTGCGCTTTGTTCATGAATCACCTCTTCGAGCTCAACATCCAATTCTTCAAACACTTTCTTGCTAGTTGGAGCAACTTGAACGACATAGAGCCAGAAGGGTTTAGACATATCATTCTCATCAGCTTCTGTCCATAGTGGATCGTGTATGAACAAAACTTGTTCACAATGATGCGTAAGTACGAATGTATCCCGCACATATGTCCACTCCCGCCTAGAGTTCACTTAAATCAATCCACTCTTGTCTTTGCGCACAGTTGCATTAGGGCCGTTGGTAATAACTTTGAACCACTTGACATCAAAGATAAACATATCAAACTTTCTAAAGCTAATCTTCAAGATGTCTTGGATGTAGCCAAAGTATTCAAGGTGGCCAGTCTCTGTATTCTCATCCCTAGCACTACTCCTACTTTCTTGGACAAAGCTTGCCCTAACACCACTGTCAAAAGTGACCCTTTGTTTGTCTATCTGTTGCACTCTGAAGTGCTTCCCATGCGACCACAAAGCTCCATATTTGTGATACTGCAGCCACAAAATTGAAATACACTAAAAGTTATTAAAGCAAACTAATTTTCATGTACATCTCAAAAAGAAAGTTGTGAAATGTACATGCCAATCGCAACTCCTTGACATCTCCTCTTCCTCTTCAATAATCAACACTCCACTCCTCTTTGCCTCTGAGAGTGTCGCATCTAACCACCGCCCAATTGGAAAATCAAGCAATTTCTGAAGATGGTCTGGAAAAGGAAGGTTTCTAGTTGCACGGTTGCGCTTGAATTAAAGGCGATCTGTCAAACGATGTTTCTTTTCCCCTTCGTACCTCTCTAGACACTTTTGCAAGATGTCTGAGTTGAGAAGGCAAAATCTCATAACCTTTTCTCGCATTGTAATGTCCATCTTCCTAATGATGCCTTGTCCCTGTGGCTTGTCTCCTATCACCTTGACGTTGACCTCAATAGTCCACATTCGGGGCATCTCTGGATCAATTGAGACCAAACATTCACTGATGAGGACAAGAGACTCTTGTACAAGCCATCCTTCGGCCATGCTACCCTCGGGGCAAGCCCTTTGACAAACAAACCTCTTTAAAGTCTTCATAAATCTCACCAAGAAGAACATCCACCTGCTATGGACCACTGCAACTTCATCGATCAAATGCACAAGTACATGCATTTGGATGGTAAGAATGTTTGTTGGAAAGTACTTCTCCACCATGAACACTGCTTCAATAGCATTTAAGCGTGCTACATCGTTGTTGTCTTCTCTTATCTCTTTTGAACTAATCTAGTGTACCAACTCAATGATTTTGTGCATTGTTCTTCTAGTGTCATCTGTCAAACAACCCTTTATAGCAATTGGTAAGATGAACTGTAAAAATTTGTGCCAATTATGGGACTTAAGACCACTGAGATTGTCATCTCTCGTAAAAGCCGTTTTCAAACATCGCATGCACCCTGTGGGAGTCTTGAATGAAGATATAGTTTTCTTCACTTTTTGCTCTTCTTTGCCACTCCTAACGCATGGACCTTTTGGTATAGACCACTTTCCATTTGGTTTAAGTCGAGGCCACATCTCTGGCATTCAACCGAGAGCCTGCAGGTCATCTCTTTGGGCCTTGCTCTCCCTTTTTCCAGTGATGGTCTTCTAGATGATCTCCCCCACATTCTTGAAGATGTGCATTGGGTCGAGAAAATGATTAATATGCAGGTCACTCCAATATGGGAGATCATGGAAAATAGAAAGTCTTTTCATTCCAGGTGGCATCCAATCTCCCGTCTCCAGCCACATGTTTTTCCAATCACACGCTTTCAGTGGATGCATATCATGTTTGCATATGTTTGGTCCACACAGCTCATGTCCTTCTTGCAAAAATCTACCATGCTCCTCATAAACTGTCTTGCTCAAATGCCCAGAGCGGCGAAAGACAAGTCAAGGACCACATTTCAGACATGCATGATTGCCCAAGTAACTCAAGCGTAAAACATCACATGTTAATGTTTAGAAGAGTTTACATAGCCATGAATCACATGCGTGTGAGGGTTTTAAAGGCACTTACCTGAGCACTTACCGAACCCTGGCCAATCGTGCATGGTCCACATGAGAATGCCTTGCACATGTACATTCCATCATGCGATTGGTTGGGACATATCAACCACATCGATTCCTGTCCACAAGATTTGGAGCTCTTCTATAAGTGGTGCCAGATAGACGTCCGTGTTCTTTGCTTTGTACTTTCCTGGGACGATCAATGACAACAACAGATGGCCCTTCTTGATAGCGAGCCATAGTGGAAGATTATAATTAACCAGAAAAATAGGCCACGTGCTCCATCACGAGCTCTGTAATTTGAACGGGTTTACTGTGTCCATTGCCAGACCAAATCGGATACATCGAGAGTCGTTCTTAAATGTGGGCAAGCTTTTCTCTATGTGCTTCCATGCAGGAGAGTCAGCAGGTACCCGCATAACATCATCTGTCAATCTAGTATTTGCGTGCCATGTCATCAAGGCGGCTATGGACTTGTACCTGAAGATGCTCTTTATTCTTGGAATGATAGGAAAGTGTCGAAGGACCTTTGCTGGAATAAATTTTCCCTGTGTGTCCTCCCTGTACCTGTTTGATCCACAATTCGGACACTGTTCCAGGTCTGCATACTCATTGTGAAAAAGTATACAATCATTAGGACATGCATGTATTTTTTGATAATCCAAGCCCAAATTAGTAAGAAGCTTTTTAGCACCTGGACGGGTAGGGGGCATGTGATTCCCTTTTGCTCATCCAAAAACCTGACGTTACATAAAATGGTCAGCCCTTTGCACTTTACCATGCATAGGATAAATATGTTTACCTGAAAAGCTTCAGGTATTGGTTGGGAGAACTCAGTCGATGACTACTCATTTGAAAATTGTCTTCTCTGGGATGAAGTTGGAGCAATATCTACTTGCGGACTTTGACCTTCAATCTCTAGACCATGATATCGATAACGCAGGTCTTGTACTTTCTCTATCGGAAAGAGATCGTGATTGCGTATATGTTGGTCGCAGATTTTTCACTTTCAAAAGATCTGATGCTTGCAATGCGCACAAGGACATGCCATCCTATCGTTCATAATTTATCTACCAATGATGCAACAAATAATTAAAACACTCTAGTTGTTATAACTACAAGCTTTCACAACCTCACTTTCGCTAGCCAGGCCCGATCCCCGCAGACCTTGGTCTAGAGGTGCACGGAGATTAGGACCACAGGGTAATAATCTCGTCTCTATTGGTCAATGAATATATATTTAAAGTTCTTGAACTCTGTGTGTACTTTTGAAGTCCGATTGCATTTTTTCAACTATTTTTTGCTAGCTCTAACAAACTCACATTCTCTAGCCAGGCCTGATCCCCACACACCTCGGTCTAGAGGTGCACGGAGATTAGGAACAGAGGGTAATAATCTCGTCGTTATTGGTCAATGACTATTTATTAAGGTTCTTTCAGTCCATGTGCACTTTTGCAATTCAATTGCGTTTTTCTACTATTAATCTGACGCTAGCTCTAACCTAACCTATAATCTAACCTAACCTAACTTAATGTAACCTATCTTATAACATCTACCTAACCTAACCTAACCTAACTGAAGTCCGTTTGCGTTTTCAGAAGTACACAAGTCACTTCAAAGTCCGATTGTGTTTTTTCAGGTATACGCGTCATATTTGAAGTCCGTTTGTATTTTCTCCACTATTATGCCGTTGGTAGCTCTAACCTAACCTAACATAGAACCTAAACCTAACATAACCTAACCTAACAAAGAAACAACACAATGGTGAGCCGTTTAGCAAAACGACAAGCCGTAGATCTTGCCCACACTGCATATGCGATGTGGGAAAGCTCTATGGCTTGCCAATTTGGCAAATAGCTCACCATTGTATTGTTTTAAGAGTTGCGAAGCGATTTTATGGCCTGAAAATCGGTCACAGACTCGGTCACAGACATATAGACAACACCATGGCGAGCCGTTGGTAATATGGCAAGCCATAGAGCTTACCGTATTGCCAAATGGATCGTCATTGTGTTGTTTTTAGGGGCACGAGGTAATTTTAGCACTTGAAAATCACTCCCAAACATATAGACAACACCATGGCGAGCTGTTCGGCAACAGGGCAAGCCATAAATCTTTCCCACAATGCATATGCATTGTAAGCAAGATCTATGGCTTGCCGTATTACCAAACGCCTCGCCATGGTGCTATATTAGGACTTGAAATCCGCTCACGGACATATAAACAACAAAATGGCAAGCCGTTGCCAATACGGAAAGCCATAGAGCTTGCCCAAAATGCATATGTGTTGTGGGTAAGCTTTATGGATTGCCGTATTGACGAACGGAACGCCATTGCGTTGTTTTTAATATATGCTGTGGGTAACCTCTATAGCTTGCCGTATTGTCGAACGTAGCTTAACCTAACTTAACGTAATGTAGGTTTAGCTAACCTAATGTAACATAACCTAACGTAACTTAACTTAACCTAACATATAAGATAACATAACTTAACTTAACAAAGCTTAACCTAACCTAACCTAATATAACTTAACCTAATGTAGCTTAACTTAATCTGACCTAACGTATAAGATAAACTAACCTAACCTAACATATAACGTGACATAACAATGTACCTTAACTTAACATAACCTAACCTAACCTAACTTAACTTTTAACTTAAACTTCACCTAACCTATAATCATTATGCCTAACCTATTATCTAACCTAACGTAAAACCTATAGCTAACTTAACTTAATGTATATAATCTAGCTTATAACATCTACCTAACCTACAACCTAACCTAACTGAAGTCCATTTGAATTTTTAGAAGTATATGAGTCATCCTTGAAGTCCGATTGCGTTTTTACTACTATTAATTTGACGCTAGCTCTAACCTAACCTAATCATTATGCCTAACCTATAATATAATTTAACCTAATGTAAAACCTATACCTAACCTAACTTAATGTAACCTATCTTATAACATCTACCTAACATATAACTTAACCTAACCGAAGTCCGTTTACGTTTTTGGGCAAGCTTTATGGATTGCCGTATTGCCAAACGGATCGCCATTGTGTTGTTTCTAGGGACACGAGGTAATTTTAGCACTTGAAAATCACTCGCAAACATATAGACAACACCATGGTGAGCCGTTTGGCAATACGGCAAGCCATGGGGCAATTCTAGGACTTAAAATACGCTCGCAAACATTGTAAGCAAGATCTATGGCTTGCCGTATTGCCAAACCGCTCGCCATGGTGCTATTCTAGAACTTCAAATCCGCTCGCGGACATATAAACAACACAATGGCGAGCCGTTGGCAATACAGAAAGCCATAGAGCTTGCCCACAATGCATATGTGGTATGGGTGAGATTTATTGATTGCCGTATTGACGAATGGAACACCATTGTGTTGTTTTTAATATGCGGTTAGGTAAGCTCTATAGCTTGCCGTATTGTCGAATGTAGCTTAACCTAATGTAGCTTTACCTAACGTAACGTAACATAATCTAACGTAACTTAACCTAACCTAACATATAAGTTAGCATAACTTAACTTAACCTAACCTAATATAACTTAACCTAACGTAGCTTAACTTAATCTAACCTAACATATAAGATAACCTGACTTAACTTAACGTATAACCTAACATAACAACATAGCTTAACTTAACATAACCTAACGTAATCTAACTTAACTTATAACTTAAACTTGACCTAACCTAAAATCATAATGTCTAACCTATTATCTAACCTAATGTGAAACCTATACCTAACTTAACTTAATGTATATAACCTAACCTATAACCTAATCTAACCGAAGTCCGTTTGCATTTTAGAAGTACACGAGTCATCCTCGAAGTCCAATTGCATTTTTACTACTATTAATTTGACGCTAGCTCTAACCTAACCAATAATCATTATGCCTAACCTATAATATAATCTAACCTAATGTAAAACCTATACCTAACCTAACTTAATGTAACCTATCTTATAACATCTACCTAACCTATAACCTAACCTAGTTTGCGTTTTTAGAAGTATACAAGTCACTTCAAAGTCAGATTGTGTTTTTTTGAAGTACATACATCATATTCGAAGTCCGTTTGTATTTTCTCGACTATTATACCGTTGATAGCTCTAACCTAACCTAACATATAACCTAAACCTAACATAACCTAACCTAACATACAAACAACACAATGGTGAGGCATATAGAAAAACGACAAGCCGTAGATCTTGTCCACAATGCATTTGCAATGTGGGCAAGCTCTATGGCTTGCCAATTTGGCAAACGGCTCACCACTGTGTTGTTTTTAGAGTTGCGAAGCGATTTTATGGCATGAAAACCGCTCGTAGAAATATAGACAACACCATGGCGAGCCGTTGGCAATATGGTAAGCCATAGTGCTTGCCTAGAATGCATACCCCTTGTGGGAACGCTTTATGGCTTGCCGTATTGCCAAACGGATCTCCATTGTGTTGTTTTTAGGGACAGGAGGTAATTTTAGCGCTTGAAAATCTCTCGCAAACATATAGACAACACCATGGCGAGCCGTTTGGCAATACAGCAAGCCATGGTGCTATTCTAGGACTTGAAATCTGCTCGCAGACATTGTAAGCACGATCTATGGCTTGCCGTATTGCCAAACGGCTCGCCATGGTGCTATTCTAAGACTTGAAATCCGCTCCCGGACATATAAACAACACAATGGCGAGCCGTTGGCAATACAAAAATCCATAGATCTTTCCCACAATGCATATGTGTTATGGGTAAGCTTTATGGATTTCCGTATTGACGAGCAGAACCTCATTGTGTTGTTTTTAATATGCGCTGTGGATAAGCTCTATAGACAACCGTATTGTCGAACGTAGCTTTACCTAACCTAACGTAACTTAACCTAACCTAACATATAAGGTAACGTAACTTAACTTAACCTAGCTTAACTTAATCTAGCTTAACATGACCTAACCTAATATAACGTAACCTAACGTAGCTTAACTTAATATAATGTAACATTTAATGGCCTAATAACTTATGTGTAGCGGAATTTAGCATGAACATAGTGGGCATTTCATTAGAATAAATTCCTAATGAGAATTACAAGAGTGCTTGGGTGGAGAGAGAGCAACAAAAAGCATAACACCTAGTTAGATAGCATCAACAATACTTTCAAAAGAGAGAGAAATTAAGCTATTGACAACAGTTGAGGACCGGATTTTCATGGAGCCGGTCCCCCCTCCAAAAGGCTTTGTATTATGGTTTCTCCCATCAAGAGAGACATTGTACAATACAATTCTTTGTGTTCCTTCAAGACTAGCTAGTGCAATGAAGATGGAAGCTTCATGCACTAAGTAAAACACTTAACAACACAACTTGAATTATCCCCGTTCTCAGACCCAAGACCTCACACACCTTCGAAGATGGTGAGAGCTAGCAGGGTATGAGAGTAGATTGAGAGGAAGAAGGAGTATCTTATGAGAAAGATGTACATCTCCTCACATAATCACTCATATTATCTTAGCTTAGCTTAGTAATTAGCTTGGTAGAGAAGATGAGCATGCATTGAATCTTGGCTCTTGGTTGGATTTGCATCCACATGCCAAGAGAGTGTTGATGTAGGCTTCTATCTCACAAGCTTGGAGTAGGTGATGAGCTCTCCATTAAAGCTTGGGAGGAGATAGAGTATTCTTTCTTCACACATGGTCAAGTGTGATTGTGTGTGTGTTAATGCTAAGCAAAAATCAGCCCCCTCTCTCTCTTGGGCGAGCCCTTCCTGCTAAATTGGTCTGGCTTTTGCCTCATTGGACCTCCCCAAGTCAAGCCAATGGGTGTTAAGCAGCATAAGTGATAGCCTTCTGACATGTGTCCCCCTTTTCCCTTTTGTGAGAGCTTTAGGTAATTAAATAATTAAACTAAACTCTCATTGGACCCCTTTGCCTCCTAGCCAATAGGAATCAGGCAAGCCATTGGGCTCCTGAATGCCCATTGGACCCTTGGGAGACTGCCCAATAGCCTTCTAGGAGACTTAATTCTCATTGGTTTCTTTTATTAAATAATTTTAAATTAATTAAACTAGATTAATCTAGTCTAAATCTCATTGGTCCACCTCCAAGGCCATCCAATAGGAATTGGGCACACCTTGTGAGCATCTGGCCTAGGGAGCTGACATGTGTCCCTAATTCCCTTTGTGTAAAGGGAGCCTGTGTGTGTGTGTGTGTGTGTGTGGCTTTCTCTCTCATCCCCTACTAAATGGGCTCGCCCCCTCCTTTGTAGGCTTTGAAGAAGACTTTTAGGGCACACACAAAGCATCCAATTTTCCCTAGGGTTGACCTTTGGACACAACCTTTGAATTTTGGAACCTTAGCATTTTGGAAGTCTTAATGGGCTGAACCTTAGGGTCTTTTTAGCCCATTGTTGCACATGGATCTTTTGCAGATGGTCCCCCCTTTGTATCCCTATTTTCCCTCCTTTGGATCCCTACTGTGGCCGGTCTGCTAGCTTAACCAATATTCTAGCCTTTTCTCCCCTAGCACTTCCCCACATTAAATGATCAGTTTAATATGAGAAAATCATTTAGGAGAATTAGATATTGATTATTGTGACATATAACCTAACGTATAAGATAACCTAACCTAGCTAGCCTAACATAACAACGTAGCTTAACTTCACATAGACTAACCTAATCTAACTTAACTTATAACTTAAAATTAACCTAACCTATAATCCTTATGCCTAACCTATTATCTAACCTAACGTAAAACCTATACCTAACTGAACTTAATGTATATAACCTAACTTATAACATCTACCTAACCTATAACCTAACCTAACCTAAGTCCATTTGCATTTTTAGAAGTATATGAGTCATCCTCGAAGTTTCGATTGCGGTTTTACTACTATTAATTTGATGCTAGCTCTAACCTAACCTATAATCATTATGCCTAACCTACAATATAATCTAACCTAACGTAAAACCTATACCTAACCTAACGTAATGTAACCTATCTTATAACATCTACCTAACCTATAACCTAGTCTAGCCGAAGTCCGTTTGTGTTTTTAGAAGTACACGACTCACTTCGAAGTCCGATTCCATTCAAAGTCCATTTGTATTTTCTCGACTATTATGCCGTCGATAGCTCTAACCTAACGTAACATAGAACTTAAACCTAACATAAAAACAACACAATGGTGAGGCATTTAGCAAAACGACAAGCCATAGATCTTGCCCACAATGCATATCCAATGTGGGCAAGCTCTATGGCTTGCCAATTTGGCAAACGGCTCACCATTGTGTTATCTTTAGAGTTGCAAAGCGATTTTATGACCTGAAAACCGATCGCAGACATATAGACAACACCATGGTGAGCCGTTGGCAATATGGAAAGCCATAGAGCTTGTCCACAATGCATACGCCTTGTGGGCAAGCTTTATGGCTTGCCGTATTGCCAAACAGATCGCCATTGTGTTGTTTTTAGGGACACGAGGTAATTTTAGGGCTTGAAAATGGCTCGCAAACATATAGACAACACCATGGCAAGCCGTTTGGCAATACGGCAAGCCATGTTGCTATTCTAGGACTTGAAATTCGCTCGCGGACATTGTAAGCAAGATATATGGCTTGCCGTATTGCCAAACCACTCGCCATGGTGCTATTCTAGGACTTGAAATCCTCTCGCAGACATATAAACAACACAATGGCGAGCCGTTGGCAATATGGAAAGCCATAGAGCTTTCCCACAATGCATATGTGTTGTGGGTAAGCCTTACAGATTGCCGTATTGACGAATGGAATGCCATTGTGTTGTTTTTAATATGCGCTGTGGATAAGCTCTATAGCCAACTGTATTGGTCGAACGTAGCTTAACCTAACCTAACCTAATATAGCTTTACCTAACCTAACGTGACTTAACCCAACCTAACATATAAGATAACCTAATTTAACTTAGCGTAGCTTAACCTAACGTAACATAATATAGCTTAACCTAACGTACCTTAACTTAATCTAACCTAACGTATAAGATAACCTATCCTAACCTATAACCTAACATAACAACGTAGCTTAACTTAACATAACCTAACCTAATCTAAATTAACTTATAACTTAAACTTAACCTAAAACATAAACCCCATCAACTACATAATTTGAAAAACGACATAATTCAATAAAAAATTTCTTTAAAACAAGATTTTTTCAAAAACTTAAACAATTTTGTTTCATAATTTAAAATGAAATTTCACATAACAAATCCTAATTTATTTTAAGGCATTGAAATTTGAAAGCATTCAAAGTTTAAAGCATGAAATTTTATTTTTTTAATATACAAAGTAATTTAAATAAACCTGATATGCATTTAAAGGTTTGAGCACTCACATTAGTCCTATTTGAGCAATAAAAGTTGTCGCCTAAGTCGTAGAACCTGGAAAAATGCAAACACAAACACAAACACAAAGTTAAACCTTAAACCCTAAATCTAGAAGAAAACATGAAAATAATGTTACCTTAGTGTTATGTGGTAATCCACAAGCAAGATTAGCACCTCTGACGGCGTGCATCGCAGCAGATCTGTGAGAGAGGGTGAATAGGAGACCTTGAGGTTTGGCGCAAGAATTAGTAGAAATGCGTAGAGAAAGCCCGTGGTTTCGATTTCTGCAAGTACCGATGGTACAACTGTCGGTAGAGACGTCGTAACAGCCAACGGAAGGAGCGTCGGTATGCGCATTCGCGTTGGCATCGGAACACCTTTCGAAATAGGCGTCAGAATTTTGAAAATGATTTTAAAAACAAAACCTTGGCTCCCTCCATAAATACACACATATATCGACGCCCGCCAGTGATGCCGGTAATGTGGCACCGAAATTCAAGTACCTCTTGTAGTGTATCCAAAGGGCTATAATCTCCATTGCTATGCCATTGGCTCTAGTTCTCCATGCATGATGTCGAGGGGGGTCACTATATTTAAAAAATACTTATCACGTAGTTTCAACAATAGGGATTTATTATTCTATATTTTCTCACATTTTTAGGTAATTGGCTTTACAAATATAATTAAAGGAACACACAGGATGTCAAGCGTTTACATAAAGTGCCCCTCTCCGAGTGCATGGTGAATCCTCTTCCCTCTCTCTCTCTCTCTCTCTCTCTCTCTATCCTTGATGTGTCCAATTACCATGTTTTCACAAGTTTCTTTTTTTTAATTCTTGATTTATTTTTCTTGCTATAACCAATATGAGAGAATTTTTTTCCTAAAGAATCATTCTATGGCCTCCCATTAAGGCCATGTGTATAATCCTCTCCATTCCTCTTAATTTTCTATAGAGAATCATACACTCTATAGCCTTTCCTAATAGATGTACCCCACTTCCAAAGGCATTTTATGAGAAATCCCTCAACCCTTAAAATGTTAGAGAGTGGCTCCTCCTCTTGTTGTTTGTTTACATCGTGGAGATGCTCGTAATTGGGCTTTGCTTTCTTAAATACTATATTGTGCATGATTTCTTTATGTTGAGATATTGTTCATACTCTGCAGTCAAACGGAGCATATATCTCTCTTGAAATCCTTTGTATCCTCATATTACTTGTATCCTTTTCAAGGGGCCTATTTCAAGAAATAGTAGTGGTAATTGTGTTCTTTAATCTTAGGCTGCCCCCCAATGCTATGGACATAATTTCTACTATGATTTCAGCCTATCTAAGATCCAAATCTTCAAGAAGGAAGATAACTTGCATTTTTTGGTGTGTCTCGTTTGGAGAAGTGGTCCGCATCATTCCTTGGGCTACCAATTAGGTCAATCAGAAATGAATTTTTACTTGAATGTCCTGTTTGGATATTTCCTCCTTTCTCTAGCCTTCCATAGAAGAATTTGCACACACCTTAGGGAAATTTCTTTTCTCTAGAGCTATATGTGCCACCCTATAGAAATGAGATTTGCATGCATGACATGCTTCCAATCACTACATGCGGCTTCAGAAAAACCATTTGGGATTCCCTTTTTCAATTATTTAACTAGGGTTGATTCCCACCAAAGCATTGCTATCATTTGATCTGACACCTTAGCTCCTTGTGTGATTTTTATGATGGGATGGTTTTGAATCACGTAAGTGGGTTTCTACCTAGAATGTTAAGTCGATACCCTATTAGCATCTCTCTCTTTCTCTCTCTCTCTCTCTCTCTCTCTCTGTATTTTTGTAAGGAATTTTATCCCAATATATCAGATATGCTATTCAAGTCTTAGCTGATTTGCAGCTACTTGTATGCTGATGTTTTTGATGTTGTGCAACTTCTATCCGGGTAACGAGGGTGTTTATGATGCTTCTATCAATAAGGCATACTAGATTTTACATAGACAAACAAAAATGTGATTAGCTAGCTCATGTCAAAACTTCTTGTTTTCCACTTCTCTCGGGGCTTGTACCATTCTTGCACTTACTTACAGACTCAAATGCCCCCCCCCCCCCCCCCCCCCCCCCCCCCTCTCTCTCTCTCTCTCTCTCACTCACTCTCTCACTCACACACACACACACACACACCACCACCACCACCACCACAACAACAACAACAACAATGTGGGTGTGTCCAAAGCACTATAATTTCCATTTCTATGTACGCCATTGGCTCTAGTCCTCCATGCATGGTCTCGAGGGGGGTCACTATAATTAAAAATTACCTATCACGTGGAGTCAACAATAGCGATTGTATTATTCTATATTTTCTCACATTTTCAGGTAAGTGGTTCTACAAATAGAATTGAACACACATGATGTATAGTGTTTACAAAAGTGACCCTCTTTGAGTGCATGATGAATATTCTTCCCCACAAAAATATCCCCGCCCCCCTCCCCCCCCCCCCCCCCCCCCCCCCCCTCTCTCTCTCTCTCCTTGATGTGTCCAATTACCATGTTTCTCACGAGTTTCTTTTTCCCAATTCTTGATTTTTTATTCTTGCTATAACCATTACAAGAATTGTTTTATAGAGATGTATTCTATGGCCTCCCATTAAGGCCATGTGTATAATCGTCTTTATTTATTTTATTGTTTTATAGAGAATCATACTTTCAAAGGCATTCCATGAGAAATCCCTCAACCCTTAAAATGTTCTCGAGTAGCTCCTCCTCTTGTTGTTTAGGTACACCGTGAGAATGCTACTAATTGGGCTTTGCTTGCGTACATACAATATTGTCCATTATTATTTTATGTTGGGATTTTGTACTTAAAAAGACGTTAATCTCAATTCTACAATCAAAGGGAGCACATAATGCTCTTGAAATCCTTTGTATCCACATCTTTCTTGTATCTCTTTCAAGGGACCTATTTCATATTTAGGATGAAATTCTTCAACAAGGAAGATAAACTTGCACTTTTTTGTGTATCTCTACCTTTGTCATGTTTGGAAAAGTGGTCTGCATCATTCCCTGGGCGACCAATTACGTCAATCAAATATGAATTTTTGGTTGAATGTCCCTTTTGGATGTTTCCTCCTTTCTCTAGCCTTCAATAGAAGAATTGGCACATACCTTAGGGAATTTTTTCTCTCTCGAGCTATATGTGCCACCCTATAGAGATGAGGTTTGTATACTTTGGCAAAAGGACCAAAATCTTCCATATGAAAATTTATCATGATTCTTTTGGTGGACATATTATATACCTAAATTGGGGTCATTTGGTAGGTGCATGCTCCTATTGTGGCAATCTAGGTAGTTTTTTCAAGGATTTTTTAAAGAATGATGC
This sequence comes from Adiantum capillus-veneris, assembly GCF_014529385.1. Classification (NCBI taxonomy): domain Eukaryota; kingdom Viridiplantae; phylum Streptophyta; class Polypodiopsida; order Polypodiales; family Pteridaceae; genus Adiantum; species Adiantum capillus-veneris. The sequence goes on from NC_140935.1 coordinate 97,671,629, forward strand.
AAGTCATATTGATCCCTTATGTTGAGATGTAGAGAGAAAGAGAGAGACGAGACAAGAGACACACCATATACGCTCCCAAAGACTGATTCATATTGAGGACAAGATACAAATATATAGGTGAGACCAAGTTGAGTAGAGTGAGCCATATATAGCTCCAACACCCCCACTCAAACAAAGGTCTCTAGCTTTGGATGAAAAAACCCTTGGGGAGTTCAAGGGAAAAACCCAAGCCCCTATACAATGTGAAAATATGAACCAGTGATGATGATGTGAAAGTGAATTGTGCATCTATGTACAAATATTCAAGTGACTTAGAGATCACAATGTGCAAATGTGGAGTGTGCATAGTGCATGGTACCTAAAAGATTACAATGTCATATGTACAAAGCTATTACAATAGCAAAGAAGCTAATCTAGATTAGCAAAGAAGCTAATCTAGAAAGAGTGAGGTCGAAGCAACTCCAAGCTCCGAGCGCAAGAGGATGAAGCGTGACTCGTTGAGGCCTTTGGTCAAAATGTCTGCAATCATCTGGTCACTTGGACAGTGTTCAACCATAATGGTTCCTTTGCGTACTTCATACCTGACATAATGATAATGGACAGCAATGTGCTTTGACTTATTATGTTGAACATAGTCTTTTGCAAGACTAATAGCACTTTGGTTGTCACACCGCAAGGGTGTGCTAGAAAGAGGAGAGTGACCAATATCAACCAGCATTTGTCGAAGCCAAATCAACTCACGAGCTGCAAGTGATGCCGCAACATATTCTGACTCAGTCGTAGAAACTGCAGCACAACGTTGTTTCTTGCTAGTCCAAGAAACAAGACAACCATTTATAAAGAAGCAATTTCCACTAGTAGATCGCATAGATAAATGTGAGCTTGCCCAGTCTGCATCTGTGTAACCCAAAAGAGAAAGAGATTGCATAGAATCCGATGTGAGTTGTCGTCGATAGACTAAACCAAAATCTGTAGTGCCTTTCAAGTATTTCAACACACGCTTTGCAGCAGACCAATGCTTAAGAGAAGGACATGCAAGATGTTGTCCAAGATAATTAGCAGCAAACAAAATATCAGGACGAGTGTTCATGCCAACAAACTGAAGACATCCAATCAAGTTAGCATAAGGTTGATTTGTGACAAGTTGACCGCCATTGTCAGAAGTGTTCTTCGTAGAGCTTGCAAGACAAGGTGTGTTGGCTGAATGTGCAGATTCCATACCAAATTTTTGAATAGTATCTGCAATAAACTTTGACTGTCGAAGGAATAAAATACCTTTTGTACGGTTCCGTTGGATTTGAATGCCAAGACACGAGTGAATCTCTCCAAGATCCACCATATCAAATGCAGAAGACAATAACTTTTTCACTTGCTGAAGAAATCCCAAATCATTGGAAACAAGGATGGTATCATCCACATAAAGAGCAAGAATCACAAAACTGCTACCTTGGCGTTTTATGTATAAGTTGGGGTCTGACGAGCAAGAGATGAATCCTTTAAAGGTGAGAAAAAGATCAAATTTTGTATACCAGGCTCGCGAAGCTTGTTTGAGACCATATAGTGCCTTATGGAGTTGAGCAACAAGGTCTTCTTTACCTGGAATAACAAACCCTTCTGGTTGTTCCATATAAATTTCCTCTTCCAAGTCACCATTAAGAAAAGCAGTTCGCACATCCATTTGATGAGCTTCTAAATCAAATTGAACAGCAAATGCCAATAAAACTCGAACACTTGTAATGCGAACAACTGGTGAAAAAGTCTCTTGATAATCAACACCAGCTACTTGGGAATAACCTTTTGCAACTAAACGCGCCTTGAACTTGTCAAAAGATCCATCTGCTTTTACTTTTGTCTTATACACCCACTTACATTTAATAGCTGTACGACCAGGAGGTAATTCAGTTAGTATCCATGTACCTTTAGAGATAAGAGAATCGTACTCTGCTTCCATAGCCTCTTGCCATTGATCCTTTTGTGGTGAAGAAATAGCTTCATCATAAGTAACTGGATCTTCGGAAGTAGAAAAAGTATTATCAGCAATATCGTCATCATAAACATGACATGAGCCATGTTCAAAATCAATAGGAAGATCAACAAAAATATCAATATCATCATTGGCGACATTCGGAATGGATGGTTGTGAAGAGGAAAGTTGCTCTATAGGAAGAGTTTCATCTTCTGAAAGAAATGGAAAAGCTTGAAGCAATGATTTAGTATCATCAGAATCATCCATGGACCATGAGCCTCCCATAAGCTGTTCGTTAAAAGTAGCATCACGATTCACAATTACTTTCTTGGAGGAAGGGTCATAGAATTTGTAGCCTTGGGAAGTGTCAGAATATCCAATAAAAATAACTTTAAGACCAGGAGCATCAAGCTTTGTTCGTGTTTCTTTGGGAACATGAATATAAGCAATACATCCAAAGGTTCGAAAATGAGATACAGAAGGAATGTCACTGTCCATGCTGTGATGGGTATCTTACCAGAGGGTGCAGTAGTAGGAAGATGATTCTGAATAAATACTGCTGTCAAAGTAGCTTCAGCCCAAAAAACACGAGATAAGCCAGAATGAATCAGCATACATCTTACAGCATTGAGAATAGTGCGATTCTTTCGTTCAGCAACACCGTTCTGTTGAGGCGAATATGGAATAGTGTGTTCATGATGAATTCCACTGTCAGCACAATAACTCACAAACTCTCGAGAAACATATTCGCCTCCATTGTCACTACGAAGCTTCTTAAGGCGACGAGCAGTTTGAAGTTCGGCAGCCTTGTGGAATTGTTTGAAAACAGATAAGGCTTCAGATTTTTGTCTAAGTAGAAATACAGTCGTATACCTTGAGAAATCATCAATGAAAGTAATGAAGTAGCGATATTGTGATCTCGAAGAAGGTAGAGGTCCACATATATCAGTATGAACAAGATCCAATATGTCATGAGAATGAGTTGTATTTGAAAGAGGAAAGGGTTTGCGATTGTGTTTCCCAAGAGCACAAAATTCACAAATTCCCATATGAAGATGGGCTTTAAGATCCATGCCATGAACAAGATCACGACGTTGAAGATCAAGGAGTTTTGAGAAATCAGCATGAACAAAACGGTGATGCCATACTTTGCAATCATGATCACCAGGAGCAGTGACAACATTTGCTACAGCATCGTTGAGAGAGAGTTCAAATAAATTACCATTTCGAGGAGCAGTGGCTATAGTCTGTCCATCTTTCTCAATTCGGCATTTGGTATGATCAAATCCAACAAACAGACCAAGATCAACAAGTCTAGCAACTGAAAGAAGATTACGTTGAAGATCTGGTACATGTAATACTCCTCGCAAAATTCGAGTGGAAGAAGATAAGGTACCAAGATATAAGTCTCCAATACCCTTT
>NC_140935.1:97680016-97702937 GCF_014529385.1 Adiantum capillus-veneris
CTCCTTGGCCATGATACCCCTCCTCCATGCTGCATCCTACTCCTCTAAGGTCTCAAAGCAAGTGGACCAAAATGACCAAAAATATTAGCTCCTCTACGATCGCCCCTAACTGCCAGTTGTTCCCACTGCCGTAACTTTGTGGTCTAGGCTCCAATCAATATGTAGTCTTCTAATGCTATTTTTGTATACTTCCATATGGAACGCTTTCCAAAATAGTCAACCTGACTCAAAATCAGCCACTAGCAAAACTTTATCTCGCAATAACTTGACATCCATGACTCCAATTGTTGATCTAAAAACAGGGACATGCTCTGCAAGATGAGAACTTCAGGCCCATGCATTCACTTTAACTCTGATGCTCCATCCGCACTTGCCCTGTCCATGGAGAGTTTGCAACCCGCTTTAACTTTAAACTACCACATTTTTCCTCGTGTACTTAGGATAGAACCCCCCTTTTGAACACTCGCGTGCAGTTAGATTTGTCAAATTTGGTCTCCAAATTCCTCTTGAGACATCATACACTTATGAAGTTCAAGACATCATACGCATATGAAGTTCAATTTTTAGTCCTTTCATGCTGACATATGGTTTTCAACGTAGGTCACCTATTACGGTGGGGTTGGCAACCGAAAAACTCCAATAGGTTAAGGATTTTCTCCAAGACCACATAGATATGTTGAAACTCGCTCGTCAGAATGTCCGACAAGCACAGGATCGGTATAATAAGTACGCTGATAAGAAACGTCGGCAAGCTACCTTTGAGGAAGGGGAGGAAGTATTTTTACGTGTGCCAAAACATTCAGAAAGGTTGAAAACTGGGCCAAACACCTAAATTATCTCCACGATATTGTGGGCCTTTCAAAATACTCAAGCGAGGACGTGATCAGGCCTACAAGTTACTACTACATACACATTCTCGTATTCATCCAGTGTTTCATGTAAGCCGTTTACGTAAGCAGGTACGTGGGGATGACAATGTCATTGGCCAACAGATTTTGGTTATGTACGTCAATAATCCTTAATCAAGTGAAAAGATCGACCTGAGGAAGGTGCCACTTGGGAAAACATTAGTGTTCTTAAGAAGAAGTTTCCCACTTTTGTTTTCGAGGACGAAAACTCTTCTTTGAGGGGGAAGTAATGTCAGGACTAGGGCAAGGCCGGACTAGACAAGAGCCTAGACAAGGGCAAGGCCGGACTAGGCAGTGTGGAAAGGGAGTCCAAAGGGCTAGTAGCTTGCTATATAGTGGGAGGTGGACTCCAAGGCACTAGTTCCCCTAGTCTTACAAATATTTGCTTCAGTGTTATGGAAGTAGCCGTCTATAAGATTGTCTAGCTCTTGAATGCATGGAGTAAGGAAAGTTTGAAATCCATCAACACTTGAAGTGTTTTGATGCACACATCTGTGAGATTTCAGCTACTCATGTGGGAAAGATCTTTCTAGCATTGTCGTAGCCCCATCGTTGGATAGAAGCAAAGAATTGTGCATTATCTTGATATTAGTCATATTCAAGAATTGGACTACAACATAGAATGCTACCTTGGTTTGAATTGTGGAACATCACCATCAAACCACAACTAGTTTCTCTTCACACTATAGCCTTGACTTTTTAGCCACTCATTGTGCAAAAGAATCTAGTCTTGCACAAACAAAGTGTCGTGTGTTTTCTCATAAGAGATATAGAAATAACTCATCTTTTGAATGGCACGAAGCGCATCACGCAAGTATGACCTATGAGCCAAAGTTGTGACCTGAATTGAATACCAATGCATTGAGTGAACCTCATTCTGCACCTTGAAGGAGCAGTTATCCGCAAAATCTACTACAAACACCACTACATTGTCACAGCAGTTATGCAAACATTCCTTGAATAGTTTATCTTGCCATCTAGATGTAGTTGTGCTTGATGACGTTCATTGATTTGCTTTGAATCAAGGAAAGGAAACACATCAGACTCACTGGCCAAACCACGAGGTCTTTGCAAGATTTTGGGCTACCTTTCTTATCCACTTCATGTGTAGGGATCTCATCAAGAAGCTTCACAATCATTCTAGAGATATCATCACTCAGTTCTGCTAGACACAATGATAGCCTATCAATGTACAATGTTTGCATATTCCCAAAAGACATTTTTTATGGTGATAAGCATTGTCAATAGGATTTGGGCACAATACAGACTCCCATAGGTCTACTAAGCTTAAAAATGTGGCATTTGATGTTGTGCACTACGTTAACTTGTTTGAACCAAGGCAATACCACCATCACACTCCTTAAACTGTATACCCAAGTAATGATGCAACAACCCCAAATCTTTCATCTTGAAAGTAGCATTCAAATCATCCTTAAACTCAGTAATATGTCTCTCATATGGTCCAATGATTAGCAAATCATCTACATAGAGAATGACAATGAGAAGTACATCACCCTCATGCTTTACCTACAATGTGCTTTGTGCTGGACTATTACGAAAGCCTCGTTTGAGCAAATGAGTTTCAGCCTTCTCATACCAAGCACAAGGAGATAGCTTCAACCCATAGAAAGCTTTCTTACATTTTCACACTTTATCTTCCTGCCCTTTAATGAAAAAATTGCTAGGTCGCATTACATAAACTACCTCAAATATGTTGCCATTCAAGGAAGCAATCACAATTTTTGACTGATGTACATACCAACCAACATGAGCTGCCAATACACATAGAAAATGCACAATAGTCATACGGTAAGTGGGAGCAAAAGTCTCTACATAATCAACGCCTTATTTTTGTGCATAACCCTTTGCAACAAGTCGAGCCTTATAACGATCAATTTCACTATCCAAATTGGGTTTTAGCTTGTAAAACCTTTTCGTACCAATGGCCTTTTTTCTAGGAGGAAAATCACATAGAGTCCATGTGTCATTTTCTATAAGTACATCATATTCAGATTGCATGGTAGCCATCTAATTTTCTAAATTATGTGCTTCATCAAAAGACACAGGCTCCTCAACATCATGTAAGCTAGACACAACCAAAGCATAACAATTTGATGCATAAGATTCATGGCAAGAACTAGAATGAGTACAACTAGACAAAGGTGCATCCAATTTGCTGTCACACAAAGTATGGACTAGCAATTTTGGTATATCTTTCGCTTGCTCATTCTCAGCCCTTTTCCCATCAAGTACATCATGTATATATGCATCAATAATAGGCGGATTTGTAACATTTTCAAAAATCTCCATTGGTTGTACATTTGCCTCATTGGAATTGACATTCAAACTTCCACTACTGAAAAGAGGCAACAAAGTGTCATAAATGTCCTGTGAGCTTACATTATTGTCTCTAGTACATGACAACAAGGATTGAATAGAATCTTCTACAAACACAACATCTCGTAAGACCAAGATACGCTTTGTTTGCAGATGATACAGCCTGTTTCAGCACTTATATAACCAACAAAAATACATTTGACATCCGTATCATCCAATTTTCTACGCTGCATTTGTGGCACCAAAGCATATGCCAAATAGCCAAAAACATGCATGTGCTCAATAGAAGGCTTGCATAGTCAGTCATCAGACACCAAGTTAGCAAATACGGGAGTCAATTCCAGCTAGCCCAACCCTTGATCAACTGCAACGATGGCTACTTCATGGTAGGAAAGTGTGGAAAGACGAGGGCTTTGACAATGGAGTTTTGCTATAACAGGATGAAGTGGTCACCTCTCTTTTTAAGGGACAATCTAGAACATGATGGATGTCATGCGGGTCGCTCTTGTGGGAATATTCGAAGCCCAAGAAAGTAGTGTCCATGCCTCTTCAGGAGACACCACCCATGTTTGGCTTCTCATCTTTGACATTACTTGCTTTACAGGAAGGAATTGGGGAACTGGGGATTGGGGATGAAACACCCTTGATGTATTGCTTTGTTGAACGTTGATGCCGAATGAGACCTCTAAAGGAGCCATTTCTAGTAATCAAAATTGGCGGTGCCGGATGAACCGAAATTTAGGTTCGTGTCATGTGCATACTAACCTTAGCCCCACAATGGTGTTGATTGAGTGGGATAGGAGGACGGTGGTCGTGGAAGTTGAAATCCAGCAAGGAGTGTGTATCAACTGACTTGCGGAATCAGCCTATAGCCCCAAAAATGAATTTCTCTGAAGCACACCACTGACTATAGATGGCGCAACCAGTCCCCTATAGCTTGAGGCTTTTTGGAATTATTGCCAGTGGTGAGATGACACGTGGAGGTGGCACTTCTAGAGAACCCAGCGCCAATGCCTTAAATGGGGTGACACTTCTATAACGACGTGTGGACTAGAGATGGAGTATAAATGTAACAAGAGATGCACGTAGACTGACAGAATTCACAAACACACAACGAGAATGCATATGTTTGCGCCAGTAGCCGCTCTGGTGTGGGTTGCGTTTGCAGCAACCGTTGCTCACTGCGGAGATCCAAGAAGCGATGGTACGTCTAGTATTCACCTGCAGCCGCTGCATGCTTGCATTATACATTTACCTGCGTTTCATAACATAGATTCATATTAGGTTTGCGACATCTTCAACTTGCGTTTTATGAAGCTGGACACCGTCGCTGCAATGCGGCCTCTTCAGCTTGACTGCTTATACCCTAATACATACACATGACACTCACAATATCACAGCTTGCATCTGCACAAGCCCATGTATGTGTGATTGCGTCTGTCGTCTGGTTACTTTATCTTGTTGTTGTTGCAGTTGCGGCACTTATTGCCTTCAAGAATCGAGTTATCACAGCTTGCATCTGCACAAGCCCATGTATGTGTGATTGCGTCTGTCGTCTGGTTACTTTATCTTGTTGTTGTTGCAGTTGCGGCACTTATTGCCTTCAAGAATCGAGTCCACCGCGATCCCAGCAATGCACTCGATAGCTGGGACCCCAACCTAGTAGACGCTTGCACATTTTTTAACGTCATTTGCGATGGCAACCGTCGTGTCATCAGACTGTGGGTTTTCTTGTTCTGCGTTTCAAGTGAATTGCATAGGATGTGCTCAAGGATTTCAATGTCGTCTTGATGAAATAATTTTCTAGCAGTGAGTTGCAACAAGATGGCCTTGTCGGAAGCTTGGCTCCAGAACTAGGCGACCTAGATGCCTTGCAATACTTGTGAGTACATTTCTTTGCGACGCTTATAAGTGTAGAAAATGACGATACTTAGTGTTGACGATATACTGATCTACATGTTCTCTTATGCAGAGAGCTTCAGCAGAATTCTCTGAGCGGGCCAATCCCTCCAGAGCTTGCAAAGCTACATTCTCTCATAAGCTTGGATTTGTTCGCCAACCTACTGACGGGGCCTATACCTCAAGAGTTTGATCACTTTGAGTTCGCCCACAACCTTAAGTTTCTGTGAGTCTTTTTCTGTGAGTTATGGGCAATACTGTATGGGGTATGATTGTAATGCTGCACATGCACACTAGCTAAATAATACATACAGACTCCCAAATTTTTCAATAAGTGTGAATTGCATTTTGTCATGCTCTGGTGCATGAAACGTTGAATGAGGATGATACATATGGCAGGCGCTTGGACAACAATAAACTGACAGGGGAACTTTTGGCATCGTTGGGTCTCATCGACCTCTCAGGCTTGTAAGTCTTCTCCTGCACTCTTCCAACTTTCATTACCATCAATCTTGCCTCATGAAGCCTAGCCATTCAAATGCATTGGGAGTAATTGTCTATCATTGCATTCCAAACAACTAATTGTGTGATTTTTGTGATGGTATGGTTATAAATAGCAATGTGTCTTGGAATCACCTAAGTGGATTTCTGCCTACAATGTTCAGTCGATACCCTATTAGCAGGTCTCTCTCTCTCTCTCTCTCTCTCTCTCTCTCTCTCTCTCTCATTGTGTCCCAATATATCAGATATGCTATTCAAGTCTTAGCTTATTTGCCTCTACTAGTATGCTGACATTTTGAATGTGGTGCAGCTTCCATCCAGGTAACGAGGGTCTTTGCGGTGGGGCTCCCATCAACAAGGCGTGCTAGATGTTACAAGGACAAGCAAAAATGTTATTAGCTAGCTCATGTCAAAACTTCTTGTTTTCCACTTCTCTTGGGGCCTGTAGCATTTTTGCACTCATTTATAGAGTCAAAGCACAAAAATAATTTTGTGAATGCAGTTGAAAAATAGAATGGATTTTGTGAGTAAATAGTCTTCCCCCCCCTTCCCCCCCCTCTCTCTCTCTCTCTCTCTCTGTCTCTCTCTCTCACACACACACACACACACACACACACCTTTCCCACAATGACAACAACAACAACAACAACAACAACAACAATGTGGGTCTATCACTACAAGAGGTCGTACAGAATTCGGCGCAGGTACCGACGAAATAGCGCTAAATTTTAAACTTGTAAGCGTTGAAATAAGGTTCGAAAGAGGCGCCAATATTGTAGCGTCGGTATAAGTATCAGTGTAGCAGGCATCGAAATAGGCCTATAAACAAGCGTCGGAATAATCAACGGTATAAGTCTTGGTATTAATAAATTAAATTCCAATGGCCTATTCCGTGATCCATACCTGCAATCATACTGTAACTTGTACCGACGACCAAAACCTGCAAATTTCTTTTGGGCAGAGAGGGCTGGGATCTAATGCTGCATCGTGTACTGCAGCAAAAGAAAACAGCCCTCTCTGCCCAAAGGAAGAGTGCACAAGCAACCGCACTCCACCTACGAGCTGACGCTAAAGAGCGAGTGTATGGCAATGAGCAAAATTCCATAAAATGCCTTTATTCTCCCCACTTTGGTTGCTCTACCACTTGGTGCTCACGCAATGCACAAACTATAAATTCCACTTGAAATTCTATCTCCTTCGCCATGATACCCCTCCTCCATGTTGCATCCCTACTCCTCTAAGGTCTCAAAGCGAGTGGACCAAAATGACCAAAAATATTGGATCCTCTACGATCGCCACTAACTGCCAGCTTTCCATGCCGTAACTTTGTGCTCTAGGCTCCAATCAATATGCAGTCTTCTAATGCTATTTTTGTATGCTCCATGTGCTGCATATCATAGTCTTAAACTTGATTGAGCTTCAAAAACTTCCATATGGAACGCTTTCCAGAATAGTCAACCTGTCTCAAAATCAGCCACTAGCAAAACTTTATCTCTCAATAACTTGACATCCATGACTCCAATTGTTGATCTGAAAATAGGGACATGCTCTGCAAGATGAGAACTTCAGGCCCATGCATTCACTTTAACTCTGATGCTCCATCCGCACTTGCCCTGTCCATCAAGAGTTTGCAAACCACTTTAACTTTAAACTACCACTTTTTTCCTCTTGTAGCTCCATTTGAGGAGCCTTCATGACCTATTGACTCAACACTTCAAGCTCTATATACCCAAATTAAAAAAATAGCCCTTTGGATATCCTTCACTTACCACTTCAAAGAATTGTGCCCAAAGGAGATGAAATTTTGCAAACAAGCTTAACACATCATTTCGAAACCTCTTGTGTGGTCAGAAGTTCAATTGAACTGTCAGATCTTGACTTGAGACATGATACATGTATGATGTCTATGTGATTAGATTTTGAAACTTTCTTTGCCTTAGGCCTCCCCTTATCATAAGCAACAAGAATATGCGTATAATGTCTATGTGCTTCAAATGCAATGAAATTTGGTCAATAAGATTGTTTTCTGGTGCTAAACACCATGGTTTGCTCTGATGTCAGCTTTGGTCCCTAAAATTGCCCTTTAGACATGATACGTGTATGATGTCTTTCTGGTCAAATTGAAATGAAACTCACTACAGAGGTCTCCCACCTCACATTAAGCAACTGACACCAGCATTTAGAATTCCATTCTAACACCTTTTGTGCTAGATATGGTCAATACAATCATTCACTTGACTAGATCCATCTCCTGGCCTTTATAACCCCAAGAATGCTTCAAATTCAATGGAATTTTGCCTATTTGCTTCCTAAATTATCTAGATCACAAGGGTGTACTTAGATGTATCTTTCAACGTCAAATATGGCCTCTAAGACATCATACACGTATGATTTCTATCTAGTCATAATGGACTTCTATTTCTATCCCAGGTGCTCCTTGATATGTACTACATGCATATGTGCTCACAAAAAAAATTGGAAATCAAAATTGCACAAATTAACCACTTTTTTCACAAGGAAATCCCCTGAAAGACTAAAATCCCCTTACTTCACAATCTATATATCCAAATGAAATGAAATTTGGTGTATGTGCTCAACAAAACATGCAAAATAGGGATGTAAATTCAAAAGGTCAATTTTGCTACCAGAATTACCCTTCAAAAGTGTTGGTGAATTTTTGGCTAGAATTTAACCACAAGCATCCTCCAAGTCTCCAGCACTAGGTTTCAAGCAGATTTACCTATTTTCATGAATAAATATGCTCAGAATAACAAGTTTCTTTTTTTTCTGTTTCTGACACTCCGTCCTTTGTCTTTTGGGTGTCAAAAAGGGCTGGTCAAAACCCTAGTCTCAAGGTGTACTTAGGATAGAATCCCCCTTTTGAACACTCTCGTGCAGTCAAATTTGTCAAATTTGGTCTCCAAATTCCTCTTGAGACATCATACGCATATGAAGTTCATGTTTTCAGAATTTTAATATTTCTACACAAAACTCTTGCAAATGTCCTCTTAAATACAGAACATTTGTCAATCATGAAAACTCCATGAAAATATGTCAACAAAAACACTTTATTGCATTTTTACCCTCAAAATCAGAGTTTTTTGTGATTTTAAATGCAAACAAGTACTTCAACAACAAATAAATCTTTTGGTCGTGTCATCCATTCATCTCTCCCCCCCCCCTCTTCCTCTCTCTAATTTTGTGAAACATGATAAATTATATTAATCAAGTGATAGTGATTAGTTTAGATGTAACCAAGTGCAATCCTACATAGCTAACTATCGTTCCATGTTTTCATATCTCTTTTTTATAAATTTTAAATTTTCATATAATGCTCGTTAATTTTTATTAAGAGGAGGGAAACACCGAAATTTGATTGGGTGGATCGGTGCATGGGTGGGGGGGGGGGGGGATGTTTAAGCCAAAATTTAACCGTTTAGGCGCTAAATAGTGCTTCGGGAATAAAGGCAGTAATAGTAGCGGCAATATTAGAGGTAACTTTCAAGATAATGGTCGCGGAAATATTCACGGTAATATTTGAGAATGCACCCCCCATCCTCCTCTCTCTTCCCTATCCAGCTAATTTTGGACCTTCTCTCTACAAAACGTGGTAAAAGACCACGGTAAACAATTAGAGATTTTCATAGTGAGTGCAAGCCATATTGATCCCTTACATCATGTATTTTATATTATGAACTAACTAAATACAAGCCAAACTTTCAATATTTACCTTTGCATTGGCCAGACTTACATGGAGCATTAAGTTTGCATCTACTAGTCTCATTGCATGGAAGTCCATATCTACTCAGGTTAACCATGGAAGAATGGGCATACTATAATTCTCACCGTGAAAGCATGGGCATACTATAATTTTGACCACATAAAATAGCTAGAAAATCTAGCTATCCTTATGAAACATATTTTTCTCAATGATACAATCTTGGCAAAGTGATCAACACTAGGATGGTAATGCAACACTTCTATGTTCTGTTAAGTGACAAGTTTCCTTGAAATATCTAAGTGCTAGAATTAGGTTTCTAATGGTTTATTCTTATAAAAATATCTGATAGACTAAATTTGTGTCTACTTACTCTCTCTACACACACACACACACACACACATAGAATGGGTTTTTGAAGTTCATCTGTGCATTATACCTATCTTTAAATATATATCTACTCTCTAACTATCTATTTAGGTATATGTCTCTCTACAAATAAATAAATACATACATGCTGATGGGAAGGTTTACTTCACTATGATTGCGACACTCGCCTACAATAAGCCAATTATGTGTACTTACACTAGATAACTACTTCAACTTGTTGTTCTACTTACATTAATGTTGTCTTGTATTTATTAGATGAAGCATATGATTATACTGTGTAACCTACATATTTAATTCAAATTGGCATAATGGGCAATTCTAACCAATGAAGCTAATAAGTTTATTGATTATCGTTGACATATATGGTATTTTAACTAGGATAGAAACTCTAAATTGCATATCTAACAGATAGCAAACTGCAGTGCTGCACTCACAAGCATACTTCTCAACCATGAATCACAAACCTCTTTTGAAAGCTTGGACACATCCTAGAAGTATTCTTCATCATCCATAGAGCACACTTGCTGCATCAATTTTTTGTTGGCTCCACGCTTTTCTTCATCTCTTCTTAAAACTCAATGAAAACATCATCAAGCCCTTCTTCATCAATCGGCTCTGAGAGGTCAATCAGAACCTCTACCTCGTCAATGTCACCTACCTTCTCTTCTACTTCATCCCTTGCCAAAGAGGATAGAGAATCATCCTCTACGGCCCTACCCTAGTCTCCTTCCAAAAGCAAGCTTGGTTTATCTTTCACAACAAAATTCTATACCTTCTGCACCACTGTAGCACATTCCACTACAACTTCCATAAGCATATCCATCAACATCACACCGCATAGCATCTTTACCTACATGTCCACTCCCATAGGCCTGGATCCCTCCACTTGGACTTCATCTGCCACATTGATCTGCACTTATCCTGCTTCTCCAGCACAACTTTCATTTCTTATCCACATGCAGAAGATCATCTCCTCATACCTTGAGTAGGAAAAATTTGTTTCCCATGTAGTACAACATCCATAGAACTGTTGTCATTTGTTTCCAATTCCTCTTCCATCTCAAGATTTGGGATCTCCTTTTACTCATCAATGAAGTTTCCTCAGTCATATCTGAGTTTTTGTCTGCTTCTTCTACCCACTATGTAACCCTTTTCTCTTCTCCCATAGTAGTTGGAGCTTCCCTAATTGGCATCTTGGGCATTGAAACCACTCCGGGGCTAGAAAAATACATTTTTCCTAACTGAAGAAAATAAGGGCAAACTTGAAATTCTAAAATTTGAAGCTTTTGCCGGTATTTACACTAAAACTTGTGTAAATTTGTCGGTTTTCTTCAATGCAAGGTCAAAATCTAACCGGGATTTTATGATTTTGGTCGGTTAAAATACACTGTACCCCGGTTTTTTTCTAACACTGAACCACTCCACCTCTTTGCAACCCCAAAGCCCTTGGTTCCTCTTGCATCGTACTCTCTTCCCTTTGCATCACCCTTGGATTCACTTTTGCCACTTGGATTGACCTGGGAAACAACGCATTTGACAATCTTTGCCTTGCTTGCCGCTTCTTCAAGATCTTCTTGGTTCGTCCTCTTCCAAATTAACCACTTCTGCATATGTCACCGGCCCATGTCTCCACTTAATCTCTAACCTCCTCATGCAAGCAATCAAAAAACTTGCTCAACTTTAGAAAATCAACACTCTGGGTAGGAGTTACCTCCATTAGATCTCTACAAAGGGCTTTGAATTCCCACACAAAATTTTTGAAAATCTCCATCGAAGCTTTGCATTAGACCAACTAGCTTCTGCTTTACTTTATGCAGTTGCACATCCGACACATATTGACGACAAAAAGCCATCTCCAATGTCATCCAATCCGCATTCTCTTCATTTTTAAATCCATCGTACCGTCTTCATGGTAGGAAAGTGTGGAAAGACGAGGGCTTTGACAATGGAGTTTTGCTATAACAAGATGAAGTGGCCGCCTCTCTTTTTGAGGGACAATCTAGAACACGATGGATGTCATGCGGGTCGCTCTTGTGGGAATATTCGAAGCCCAAGAAAGTAGTGTCCATGCCTCATCAGAAGACACCACCCATGTTTGGCTTCTCATCTTTGACATTACTTGCTTTACAGGGAGGAATTGGGGAACTGGGGATTGGGGATGAAACACCCTTGATGTATTGCTTTGTTGAACAATGATGCCGAATGAGAGCTCTAAAGGATCCATTTCTAGTAATCAAAATTGGCGGTGCGGGATGAACCGAAATTTAGGTTCGTGTCATGTGCATACTAACCTTAGCCCCACAACGGTGTTGATTGAGTGGGATAGGAGGACGGTGGTCATGGAAGTTGAAATCCAGCAAGGAGTGTGTATCAACTGACTTGCGGAATCAGCCCCAAAAATGAATTTCTCTGAAGCACACCACTGACTATAGATGGCACACCACTGACTATAGAGGATTTTTGGAATTATTGCCAGTGGTGAGATGACACGTGGAGGTGGCACTTCTAGAGAACCCAGCGCCGATGCCTTAAATGCGGTGACACACTAGAGATGGAGTATAAATGTAACAAGAGATGCACGTAGACTGACAGAATTCACAAACACACAACGAGAATGCATATGTTTGCGCCAGTAGCCGCTCTGGTGTGGGTTACGATCCAAGAAGCGATGGTACGTCTAGTACTTACCAGCCGCTGCATGCTTGTCTTATACATTTACCTTGCCTTTCATAACATAGATTCATATTAGGTTTACGACATCTTCAACTTGCGTTTTATGAAGCTGGACACCGTCGCTGCAATATTGCACACTCACAATATCACAGCTTGCATCTACACAAGCCCATGTATGTGTGATTGCATCTGTCGTCTGGTTACTTTATCTTGTTGTTGTTGCAGTTGCGGCACTTATTGCCTTCAAGAATCGAGTCCACCGCGATCCCAGCAATGCACTTGATAGCCGGGACCCAAACCTAGTAGACGCTTGCACATTTTTTAACGTCTTTTGCGATGGCAACCATCGTGTCATCAGACTGTGGGTTTTCTTGTTCTGCATTTCAATGAATTGCATAGGATGTGCTCAAGGATTTCAATGTCGTCTTGGTGAAATAATTTTCTAGCAGTGAGTAGCAACAAGAAGGCCTTGTCGGAAGCTTGGCTCCAGAAGTAGGGGACCTAGATGCCTTGCAATACTTGTGAGTACAATTCTTTGCGACGCTTATAAGTGTAGAAAATGACAACTTTTGCATGATACTTAGTGTTGACGATATACTAATGTACATGTTGTGTTATGCAGAGAGCTTCAGCAGAATTCTCTGAGCGGGCCAATCCCTCCACAGCTTGCAAAGGTACATTCTCTCATAAGCTTGGATTTGTTCGCCAACCTACTGACGGGGCCTATACCTCAAGAGTTCGCCCACAACCTTAAGTTTCTGTGAGTCTTTTTCTCGATGTCAGTATGGGCAATACTGTGTGGGGTATGATTGTAATACTGCACATGCACACTAGCTAAATAATACATATAGACTCCCAAATTTTTCAATAAGTGTGAATTGCATTTTGTCATGCTCTTGTGCATGAAACGTTGAATGAGGATGATACATATTGCAAGCGCTTGGACAACAATAAACTGACAAGGGAACTTTTGGCATCGTTGGGTCTCATCGACCTCTCACGCTTGTAAGTCTTCTCCTGCAGTCTTCCAACATATTATTACCATCAATCTGGCCTCATGAAGCCTAGCCATTCAAATACATTGGGAGTAATTGTCTATCATTGCATTCCAAACAACTAATTGTGTGATTTTTGTGATGGTATGGTTATAAATAGCAATGTGTTTTGGAATCACCTAAGTGGATTTTTGCCTACAACGTTCAGTCGATACCCTATTAGCAAATCTTTCTCTCTCTCTTCTCTCTATCTCTCTCTCTCTCTCTCTCTCTCTCTCTCTCTCTCTCTCTCTCTCTCTCTCTCTCTCTCATTGTGTCCCAATATATCATATATGCTATTCAAGTCTTAGCGTATTTGCCTCTACTAGTATGCTGACGTTTTTAATGTGGTGGAGCTTCCATCCAGGTAACGAGGGTGTTTACGGTGGGTCTCCCATCAACAAGGCGTGCTAGATGTTACAAGGACAAACAAAAATGTTATTAGCTAGCTCATGTCAAAACTTCTTGTTTTCCACTTCTCTTGGGGCTTGTAGCATTCTTGCACTCATTTATAGAGTCAAAGCACAAAAATAATTTTGTGAATGCAGTTGAAAAATAGAATGGATTTTGTGACTAAACAGTCTTCCCCCCCTGTCGCCCTCTCTCTCTCTCTATCTCTCACTCTCTCACACACACCCACACACACACACATACACAATACACACACACACATACCTTCGCCACAATGACAACAACAGCAAAAACAACAATGTGGGTCTATCACTACAAGAGGTCGCGCAGAATTCGGCACAGGTACCGACGAAATAGCGCTAAATTTTAAACTTATAAGCGTTGAAATAAGGTTGGAAAGAGGCGTTGGTATAAGTATCAGTGTAGCACGCGTCGGAGTAGGCCTATAAACAAGCATCGGAATAATCAATGGTATAAGCCTTGGTATTAATAAATTAAATTCCAATGCCTATTCCGTGATCCATACTGGCAATCATACCGTAACCTATACCGACGACCAAAACCTGCGAATTTCTTTTGGGGCAGAGAGGGTTGGGAACTAATGCTGCATCATGTACTGCAGCAAAAAAAAACAGCCCTCTCTGCCCAAAGGAAGAGTGCACAAGCAACCGCACTCCACTTACAAGCTGCCGCTAAAGAGCGAGTGTATGGAAATTAGCAAAATTGTAAGAATAACATAACTTGTTAACATGAGTGAAAAACCATAAAACCATAAACATAACCTGTGTGCCATATCATAACCATAGCCATCACACAATTGCTATACCATCATAGCAAAACCATAATCATCACCTGAACGAAAACCATAACCGTAACCTTGCATAACCATAACAATAACCATAGCACGATTGCTATACCATCATAGCAAAACCATAACCATAACCATCACCTGAACCAAAACCAAAACCATAATCATAACTTTGCACAACCTTAACCATAACCATAACCTTACACAAGCATAACCATAGCAAAACCATAATCATAACACGATTGCCAAAACCATAACCTTGCACAACCATAACTATAACCATAACCATAAACCATAAATATAAGTTGACTGTCAAACCTTAACCATACCATAAACATAACCATAAACCAGAAACATAAGTACTACAAAACTGTACATATGCAAGAGGTCACTGAGTGAGAAGCCCTCATGGTAATACCTGCCAATTGACATCCTCTCCCTCCTCCTCCAGTTGGGTCAAAAGGGTCACAAGTCCATACCTGTACCCATACTTCTCGTCTTGGTGTGTCGGAAGGCGCTTCACGGCAAGTTCCTGCAAAATTATGGTTTAATCATTAGATAAATCTTCAAATAACATATATACTATCAATAATTTAAAGCATACATATAATACTTACAAACTCGTATCAAAGCGTATCGTAGCCTCCACTCCCAAGATGTGACGCTCCAGCAGACTCTAAACGTGCTCTGGCTTCATCTCTCTGCTGCTGAAATCTATTGGGATTGTCTTGTAGCTCTAGTGCAATCCCAATCCACTACGTCCAACCATGCCGGCTTGAGATCGCCATCATTGAATCTGTCTCTGGCCTCTGACTGACGGTGTGACATTGTGGTGCCACACTTAAAATCCAGGTGTTCGAGACCTTATCGTACCCCTCTTCCGCTGTCTGTACTCTCTCTGAATGGTATCGACAATGTAATTCTTTCTCTCAAGATCGAGAATTTCCTAAATCTCTATCAGAGTAGGACCAAACTGAATTGTACAGAGCTGTTGAATCCTCTGTCGCATTTTCTTTCCCACCTCATCTGCCACAACAGCCCCATCCCTGCTCCTGTACACCTTGCTAGGATTATGCTCGTGTGATCCCCAAGGTGCACATGGTGTACCCATCGATGAACTATCTACTGAATAGAGTAGTGGGCGCTCTCTCGGTGGTGTGGACGCATCGGTAGAACCGCTACCATAGCAACCACCGCCTCCAGAATGACGGCGATGTCGTCTCGAGGATGAACCACCCATCAGTGTAGAGGACACACGAGTCCTAGGCGCAGGGGGCACACTAGGCTGAGTTGTGAGGCCCCTCGGTCTAGGAACCACACTAGTCCCGGGCGTAGGGTCGGTCGTAGTAGGTCTAGAGGTACCTGCACCTGCATCCCAAAGGTGTTGTGCCATGGCGATCTGCTTAGGTGTGAACTGAGACAAAAATGAGCCCATCTTCTCGGGTGACATGCCGGCCAGAGTGACTGGAAAACTAAAACTAGGAGAGTAGGGCTCATCGTCATCGGCCATGGCTAATCATACACAAACAAAACACACAAAATACGTTTGTTTACGTAAGAAATGCTTAATCAATACAAACAACAAATCAACGAAACTGCTACACAAATGAAACAAATCAATAAAACTGCTACATAAATGAACAAAATCTAAAGTGTATTGTAGACTAATAAAAAGAGCCATGCAAAAGGTTTCCTAGCAAAAGTCATTAGTAAATCTCTCATCCTCTATGAGATTTGATGCACCAAATATGTCTATCTCAATCTGTACTTCTGCATCTTCGTCGTCGAACTCTACTTCTTCGTCGCTCTGCGCATCAGCTTCACTATTTGACACCTCATCTCTAGGTTTAGACAATTACTCAATGTTGACATTCACCTCAAAATATACACTTAAAGTTGGATTCGGTCCTGCGCTTTGTTCATGAATCACCTCTTCGAGCTCAACATCCAATTCTTCAAACACTTTCTTGCTAGTTGGAGCAACTTGAACGACATAGAGCCAGAAGGGTTTAGACATATCATTCTCATCAGCTTCTGTCCATAGTGGATCGTGTATGAACAAAACTTGTTCACAATGATGCGTAAGTACGAATGTATCCCGCACATATGTCCACTCCCGCCTAGAGTTAACTTAAATCAATCCACTCTTGTCTTTGCGCACAGTTGCATTAGGGCCGTTGGTAATAACTTTGAACCACTTGACATCAAAGATAAACATATCAAACTTTCTAAAGCTAATCTTCAAGATGTCTTGGATGTAGCCAAAGTATTCAAGGTGGCCAGTCTCTGTATTCTCATCCCTAGCACTACTCCTACTTTCTTGGATAAAGCTTGCCCTAACACCACTGTCAAAAGTGACCCTTTGTTTGTCTATCTGTTGCACTCTGAAGTGCTTCCCATGCGACCACAAAGCTCCATATTTGTGATACTGCAGCCACAAAATTGAAATACACTAAAAGTTATTAAAGCAAACTAATTTTCATGTACATCTCAAAAAGAAAGTTGTGAAATGTACATGCCAATCGCAACTCCTTGACATCTCCTCTTCCTCTTCAATAATCAACACTCCACTCCTCTTTGCCTCTGAGAGTGTCGCATCTAACCACCGCCCAATTGGAAAATCAAGCAATTTCTGAAGATGGTCTGGAAAAGGAAGGTTTCTAGTTGCACGGTTGCGCTTGAATTAAAGGCGATTTGTCAAACCATGTTTCTTTTCCCCTTCATACCTCTCTAGACACTTTTGCAAGATGTCTGAGTTGAGAAGGAAAAATCTCATAACCTTTTCTCGCATTGTAATGTCCATCTTCCTAATGATGCCTTGTCCCTGTGGCTTGTCCCCTATCACCTTGACGTTGACCTCAATAGTCCACATTCGGGGCATCTCTGGATCAATTGAGACCAAACATTCACTGATGAGGACAAGAGACTCTTGTACAAGCCATCCTTCGGCCATTCTACCCTCGGGGCAAGCCCTTTGACGAACAAACCTCTTTAAAGTCTTCATAAATCTTACCAAGAAGAACATCCACCTGCTATGGACCACTGCAACTTCATCGATCAAATGCACAAGTACATGCATTTGGATGGTAAGAATGTTTGTTGGAAAGTACTTCTCCACCATGAACACTGCTTCAATAGCATTTAAGCGTGCTACATCGTTGTTGTCTTCTCTTATCTCTTTTGAACTAATCTAGTGTACCAACTCAATGATTTTGTGCATTGTTCTTCTAGTGTCATCTGTCAAACAACCCTTTATAGCAATTGGTAAGATGAACTGTAAAAATTTGTGCCAATTATGGGACTTAAGACCACTGAGATTGTCATCTCTCGTAAAAGCCGTTTTCAAACATCGCATGCACCCTGTGGGAGTCTTGAATGAAGATATAGTTTTCTTCACTTTTTGCTCTTCTTTCCCACTCAGAACGCATGGACCTTTTGGTATAGACCACTTTCCATTTGGTTTAAGTCGAGGCCACATCTCTGGCATTCAACCGAGAGCCTGCAGGTCATCTCTTTGGGCCTTGCTCTCCCTTTTTCCAGTGATGGTCTTCTAGATGATCTCCCCCACATTCTTGAAGATGTGCATTGGGTCGAGCAAATGATTAATATGCAGGTCACTCCAATATGGGAGATCATGGAAAATAGAAAGTCTTTTCATTCCAGGTGGCATCCAATCTCCCGTCTCCAGCCACATGTTTTTCCAATCACGCGCTTTCAGTGGATGCATATCATGTTTGCATATGTTTGGTCCACACAGCTCATGTCCTTCTTGCAAAAATCTACCATGCTCCTCATAAACTGTCTTGCTCAAGTAACTCAAGCGTAAAACATCACATGTTAATGTTTAAAAGAGTTTACATAGCCATGAATCACATGCGTGTGAGGGTTTTAAAGGCACTTACCTGAGCACTTACCGAACCCTGGCCAATCGTGCATGGTCCACATGAGAATGCCTTGCACATGTACATTCCATCATCCGATTGGTTGGGACATATCAACCACATCGATTCCTGTCCACAAGATTTGGAGCTCTTCTATAAGTGGTGCCAGATAGACGTCCGTGTTCTTTGCTTTGTACTTTCCTGGGACGATCAATGACAACAACAGATGGCCCTTCTTGATAGCGAGCCATAGTGGAAGATTATAATTAACCAGAAAAATAGGCCACGTGCTCCATCACGAGCTCCGTAATTTGAACGGGTTTACTGTGTCCATTGCCAGACCAAATCGGATACATCGAGAGTCGTTCTTAAATGTGGGCCAGCTTTTCTCTATGTGATTCCATGCAGGAGAGTCAGCAGGTACCCGCATAACATCATCTGTCAATCTAGTATTTGCGTGCCATGTCATCAAGGCGGCTATGGACTTGTACCTGAAGATGCTCTTTATTCTTGGAATGATAGGAAAGTGTCGAAGGACCTTTGTTGGAATAAATTTTCCCTGTGTGTCCTCCCTGTACCTGTTTGATCCACAATTCGGACACTGTTCCAGGTCTGCATACTCATTGTGAAAAAGTATACAATCATTAGGACATGCATGTATTTTTTGATAATCCAAGCCCAAATTAGTAAGAAGCTTTTTAGCACCTGGACGGGTAGGGGACATGTGATTCCCTTTTGCTCATCCAAAAACCTGACGTTACATAAAATGGTCAGCCCTTTGCACTTTACCATGCATAGGATAAATATGTTTACCTGAAAAGCTTCAGGTATTGGTTGGGAGAACTCAGTCGATGACTACTCATTTGAAAATTGTCTTCTCTGGGATGAAGTTGGAGCAATATCTACTTGCGGACTTTGACCTTCAATCTCTAGACCATGATATCGATAACGCAGGTCTTGTACTTTCTCTATCGGAAAGAGATCGTGATTGCGTATATGTTGGTCGCAGATTTTTCACTTTCAAAAGATCTGATGCTTGCAATGCGCACAAGGACATGCCATCCTATCGTTCATAATTTATCTACCAATGATGCAACAAATAATTAAAACACTCTAGTTGTTATAACTACAAGCTTTCACAACCTCACTTTCGCTAGCCAGGCCCGATCCCGCAGACCTTGGTCTAGAGGTGCACGGAGATTAGGACCACAGGGTAATAATCTCGTCTCTATTGGTCAATGAATATATATTTAAAGTTCTTGAACTCTGTGTGTACTTTTGAAGTCCGCTTGCATTTTTCAACTATTTTTTGCTAGCTCTAACAAACTCACATTCTCTAGCCAGGCCTGATCCCCACACACCTCGGTCTAGAGGTGCACGGAGATTAGGAACACAGGGTAATAATCTCGTCGTTATTGGTCAATGACTATTTATTAAGGTTCTTTCAGTCCATGTGCACTTTTGCAATTCAATTGCGTTTTTCTACTATTAATCTGACGCTAGCTCTAACCTAACCTATAATCTAACCTAACCTAACTTAATGTAACCTATCTTATAACATCTACCTAACCTAACCTAACCTAACTGAAGTCCGTTTGCGTTTTCAGAAGTACACAAGTCACTTCAAAGTCCGATTGTGTTTTTTCAGGTATACGCGTCATACTTGAAGTCCGTTTGTATTTTCTCCACTATTATGCCGTTGGTAGCTCTAACCTAACCTAACATAGAACCTAAACCTAACATAACCTAACCTAACAAAGAAACAACACAATGGTGAGCCGTTTAGCAAAACGACAAGCCGTAGATCTTGCCCACACTGCATATGCGATGTGGGAAAGCTCTATGGCTTGCCAATTTGGCAAATAGCTCACCATTGTATTGTTTTAAGAGTTGCGAAGCGATTTTATGGCCTGAAAATCGGTCACAGACTCGGTCACAGACATATAGACAACACCATGGCGAGCCGTTGGTAATATGGCAAGCCATAGAGCTTACCGTATTGCCAAATGGATCGTCATTGTGTTGTTTTTAGGGGCACGAGGCAATTTTAGCACTTGAAAATCACTCCCAAACATATAGACAACACCATGGCGAGCCGTTCGGCAACAGGGCAAGCCATAAATCTTTCCCACAATGCATATGCATTGTAAGCAAGATCTATGGCTTGCCGTATTACCAAACGCCTCGCCATGGTGCTATATTAGGACTTGAAATCCGCTCACGGACATATAAACAACAAAATGGCAAGCCGTTGCCAATACAGAAAGCCATAGAGCTTGCCCAAAATGCATATGTGTTGTGGGTAAGATTTATGGATTGCCGTATTGACGAACGGAATGCCATTGCGTTGTTTTTAATATGTGCTGTGAGTAACCTCTATAGCTTGCCGTATTGTCGAACGTAGCTTAACCTAACTTAACGTAATGTAGGTTTAGCTAACCTAATGTAACATAACCTAACGTAACTTAACTTAACCTAACATATAAGATAACATAACTTAACTTAACAAAGCTTAACCTAACCTAACCTAATATAACTTAACCTAATGTAGCTTAACTTAATCTGACCTAACGTATAAGATAAACTAACCTAACCTAACATATAACGTGACATAACAATGTAGCTTAACTTAACATAACCTAACCTAACCTAACTTAACTTTTAACTTAAACTTCACCTAACCTATAATCATTATGCCTAACCTATTATCTAACCTAACATAAAACCTATAGCTAACTTAACTTAATGTATATAATCTAGCTTATAACATCTACCTAACCTACAACCTAACCTAACTGAAGTCCATTTGAATTTTTAGAAGTATATGAGTCATCCTTGAAGTCCGATTGCATTTTTACTACTATTAATTTGACGCTAGCTCTAACCTAACCTAATCATTATGCCTAACCTATAATATAATTTAACCTAATGTAAAACCTATACCTAACCTAACTTAATGTAACCTATCTTATAACATCTACCTAACATATAACTTAACCTAACCGAAGTCCGTTTACGTTTTTGGGCAAGCTTTATGGATTGCCGTATTGCCAAACGGATCGCCATTGTGTTGTTTCTAGGGACACGAGGTATATTTAGCACTTGAAAATCACTCGCAAACATATAGACAACACCATGGTGAGCCGTTTGGCAATACGGCAAGCCATGGGGCAATTCTAGGACTTAAAATACGCTCGCAAACATTGTAAGCAAGATCTATGGCTTGCCGTATTGCCAAACCGCTCGCCATGGTGCTATTCTAGAACTTCAAATCCGCTCGCGGACATATAAACAACACAATGGCGAGCCGTTGGCAATACAGAAAGCCATAGAGCTTGCCCACAATGCATATGTGTTATGGGTGAGATTTATTGATTGCCGTATTGACGAATGGAACACCATTGTGTTGTTTTTAATATGCGGTTAGGTAAGCTCTATAGCTTGCCGTATTGTCGAATGTAGCTTAACCTAATGTAGCTTTACCTAACCTAACGTAACATAACCTAACGTAACTTAACCTAACCTAACATATAAGTTAGCATAACTTAACTTAACCTAACCTAATATAACTTAACCTAACGTAGCTTAACTTAATCTAACCTAACATATAAGATAACGTGACTTAACTTAACGTATAACCTAACATAACAACATAGCTTAACTTAACATAACCTAACGTAATCTAACTTAACTTATAACTTAAACTTGACCTAACCTAAAATCATAATGTCTAACCTATTATCTAACCTAATGTGAAACCTATACCTAACTTAACTTAATGTATATAACCTAACCTATAACCTAATCTAACCGAAGTCCGTTTGCATTTTAGAAGTACACGAGTCATCCTCGAAGTCCAATTGCGTTTTTACTACTATTAATTTGATGCTAGCTCTAACCTAACCAATAATCATTATGCCTAACCTATAATATAATCTAACCTAATGTAAAACCTATACCTAACCTAACTTAATGTAACCTATCTTATAACATCTACCTAACCTATAACCTAACCTAGTTTGCGTTTTTTAGAAGTACACAAGTCACTTCAAAGTCAGATTGTGTTTTTTGTGAAGTACATACATCATATTCGAAGTCCGTTTGTATTTCTCGACTATTATACCGTTGATAGCTCTAACCTAACCTAACATATAACCTAAACCTAACATAACCTAACCTAACATACAAACAACACAATGGTGAGGCATATAGCAAAACGACAAGCCGTAGATCTTGTCCACAATGCATTTGCAATGTGGGCAAGCTCTATGCTTGCCAATTTGGCAAACGGCTCACCAGTGTGTTGTTTTTAGAGTTGCGAAGCGATTTTATGGCTTGAAAACCGCTCGTTAGAAATATGG
>NC_140935.1:97703137-97822691 GCF_014529385.1 Adiantum capillus-veneris
AAAAGTAAAGTGAAAATCCAATAATAAGGAAAATCCCTGAAAAAACTTCAGTGCTTTATTGTTTTTTTGTTGGATATTTCTCCATTTTTAAGCCTCCTTATCAACAAAAATGATGAAAATACCACAAGAGGACTATTTTTTTGATTTTTTGATAGTATATACACTATTTACACTCATCGGGAAGATATTATCAGTGAATTTTCCCTTGTTGATGATTTATAAGGGCATTATTAGGTATTTTGCAAAAAATCACACATTAACATGGAACTTTTTCCTCCCTCTCCAACCATTGCCCTTAATTACTTAGTACTTAGTACCCTTCCACCCCTCCTAGATGGCGTTCTCTGGGACGACTGTGCGTATGGGTTGAACAGTTGTGTCTATACATAGCGTGATTGGCTCTACCATGATATGAAGATCAATGCAATTCAACTCAATATGCTGTGCAAGAGCTGGGTCATGAGTAAATAACTCAAGGGTTTCCAATGTCGAGGTTTGCTGATGATGTCTTCCAAAGAGCAAATCTTGTAGCTTATGTGCTCTCTCTTTGATAGTACCATCAGGGTGTTTTAGGACACTGATTGCTTGAGTTGTTGGTAGCACATTAGATGGTTGCCGAGCTTTTTCTCGCCATTGGTATCTCGGTCTGCTTGGTGCATGGTGTTTTAGAGTCTGTTGAGATTTAACTCGCCACTATTTGTTTGGTGTCGTGATGTGTGAAAAAGATAAGTGCTCCTTTTGCTTCCAAACCTTTTCATGTTAAGTTCCTTGTTCATAGATGCCTGATTTTGTGCTTGAATCCTTGGAACTGTCTTCTGTTTCTTTGATGAAGTTTTAGGCACCTAGATCTAATTTGGTTTATCCATAAGTTGTGCTTTTGGTACCCAAATTTTTTGACTCTTTGCATGCTATTTGTAGCATTTGTTTGTCGAGGGGATGGACAAGATTTGCTTCGTGGATTGGTCGTCTGATTGCATCTTTTCCATTCCTCTTTGCTTGGTGCAATAGGAAACAATGAGTTGCCCTCCTTTAAGTGATAGCTTTAGCTGATTCGTATCCCAATATGGTACTGCTTTGTATGTACGCATCCAAGGAATGCCAAGAATCATCGTCTCATTCATGTGTTCATCTGGCAAGCATACAAATTGATGTGGATATGAGCATCCATGTACTACCACGTTCAACTTGACTATGCCCAATGTTGGAGTTGGATTCTTGTTGCATCCTTTGATTGTCATTTTGGCCACTTGAAGACGCTAATATATCATTTCATCATCTCTCTCTCTCTCTCTCTCTCTCTCTCTCCCATTGTATGAGTGATCACACAGATCCCACAAAATACTAGCTAGTAGCACTCCCAATTCATTTTTTAGCATCTCTTTTTGTACCAAGACATCGTATTAGATTCACAAGTTTGTGTCCCTTTGGTCTCATAGGTCATTTTGGCCAGTTGCAGATGCTATCATTTCATCTCTCCTCTCTCTCTCTCTCTCTCTCTCTTCTCTCTCTCTCTCTCTCTCTCTCTTCTCTCTCTCTCCCTCTCTCTCTCTCTCTCTCTCTCTCTCTCTCTCTCTCTCTCTATCTCCCATGTATGAGTGATCACACAGATCCCACAAAATACTAGCTAGTAGCACTCCCAAATTCATTTTTTAGCATCTCTTTTTGTACCGAGACATCGTATTAGATTCACAAGTTTGTGTCCGTTTGGTCTCATAGGTCATTTTGGCCACTTGAAGACGCTAATATATCATTTCATCTCTCTCTCTATCTCTCTCTCTCTCTCTCTCTCTCTCTCTCTCTGTCTCCTCTCTCTCTCTCTTTTCGCTTACCAGGCTTAGGGTGGGTCGACAAACTTGCCTCTATGCGCAGGAGATCAGAGCACCGGACTTCGTGCACCTTCGATCGCGCATGCTGATTTTAAAACGCCACGCTGAAGCTGCAGCCTGCTGACCCTAATCGTTACTAAATTATTGAGTTTTTTAAAACTCTTCAAAAGCTCAAAAGCAGCAAGCTGCGCCAGTATAAGTGATACCCGTTTTTAAAAATCTTCAAAAACAAAGCAGTAGCACCCGACGCTACTGCTAAAGAAAGAAACGTAATCTCTTTTTGGCGGGTCCCTCACTCCCCTCGTGCATAATGATCACACGGACGTTCAATTAGATTTGCAGCGGGCTCAAAAAAATCTCACTCTCAACTGGCCGCCCTGGCGAACTGCAGCACCAATTAGCTGGTCTTCTCGCGAGCGCAACCTCTGCTTATACGTCGTCATCCTGCAGTGGAGGCCATCGACCTTGCAGCGCAGTGGCCATCGATCACGGGTACACGCCATGTTCGTTTTTTCTGTGCGCAACTAGCTAACTCAACACGTGAAATGAAATGTTATATTAACGTCTTCAACAGGCCATAGTGACCTATGAGAGAGAGAGAGAGAGAGAGAGAGAGAGAGAGAGAGGTGGGCATTCGTGTGTGTGTGTGTGTGTGTGTGTTAGAGAGAGAGGGGAGTGGAGAGCCTCAGCGAGGATGGCAAGGTGTTGGATGGTAGTTGGGGTATTCCTGGTAGGGTTGCTGATGATAATAGGGAATAGGGGCCAGGTGGAGGGAGCCGTCGATTGTAACCAAGTAATAGGAAACATCGCTGGCTGCTTGGGCTACGTCAAGTTCAAAGGTGCTGCCCCTTCTCGCACTTCTATGTGTTGTACGGGAGTCAAGAAAATTGACGCCATGGCCACCACGCAGCCCATCCGTCGAGAAATCTGCACCTGGCTTCAAAAGACCGCTGCAACCATCTGTGGTGCCAAGCATGCCTTCAGTGCTCCCAGGTTCCTTGAGCTATCATTCTGCTGGGCTTGTCTCATACTAGAAATAGTGGATTTCGCCTGGCTTGTGTTGCCCGGCTAGATCCCTTTGATGTAATGAGACGCTTTCTAATCTACTTTGTCTCCAAAAAAAAAAAAAGAGAGAGAGAGAGAGTACCCTAACAGGACTTGGAGAGAGAGAGAGAAAGAAATGAAATGAAAGGATATATTAACGTTTTCAACAGGGGATAGAGAGAGAGAGAGAGAGAAATGAAATGAAATGATATATTGTACTCTTCAATAGGCGCGCGCGCACACGCGAGAGAGAGAGGAGAGAGAGAGAGAGAGAGAGAGAGAGAGAGAGAGAGAGAGAGAGAGAGAGAGAGAGAGAGAGAGAGAGAGAGAGAGAGAAATGAAATGAAAGGATATATTAACATCTTCAATAGGCGCAAGAGAGAGAGAGAGAGAGAGAGAAATGAAATGAAATGTTATATTAACGTTTTCAAAAGGCCATAGTGACCTATGAGACCAGAAAGTTACAAGGTGGTGGATCTGATACAAAGTCAGAGTAACAAAGAGAGAGGAGGTGTGAGAGGTGGGAGGTGACAACGCTAACAGCGGCAGCCATGGTGACCCCCCTCGTCAAGCCCAGGATTGTGAAGAAGTGTGTAAAGAAGTTCAAGCGCGCCCAGAGTGATCGCAAGATCTATGTCAAGCCAAGCTGGCATAGACCAAAGGGTATTGATTCACGTGTCAGGAGGAAATTCAAAGGGTGCATTTTGATGCCTAACATTGGGTATGGCTCAAACAAGAAGACAAGGCATGTGCTACCCAATGGTTTCACGAAGTTTTTGCTGGACCTTCTTATGATGCAAAACAGGAAGTTTTGTGCTGAGATTGCTCACAATGTTTCCACTTTGAAGCGGAAATCAATTGTGGAGCGAGCCGCTCAGCTCAACATTCCAGTTACCAATGGTTCTGCCAGGCTTCGTAGTCAGGAGGACGAGTAGGTGATGCCCGGTCCTAATGATCACAGTTTAAGGATGCGATAGTTTAAAAATTTTAGAATTGTAATTTTGTGTTTATGATAGCCATGCTCTGTTGTATTGGTTTTGGAATATTCAATATCAATGATCATGTTCTCGAAAAAGAGAGAGAGAGAGAGAGAGAGAGAGAGAGAGAGAGAGAGAGAGAGAGAGAAAGAGAGAGAGAGAGAGAGAGAGAGAGAGAGAGAGGGAGAGAGAGAGAGAGATGAAAATGAAATGAAATGTTATATTAACGTCTTCAAAAGCCAAAGTAACCTATGAGACCTCCTCTGTTTTGAGCTTTCTCATTCACCAGGTCGTCTCAATGTCATTATCATCTTCACACAGAACTCAGACGAGGAGTCAAAACGATGTGTATCATATGCATATCAAACTGTCCAGAGAATACAAGCCCCTCTAGAAGAAGAATAAGCGAGGCATCCTTTCCAAATCTTCAAAAGAGAACTTCAGACTTCAAGGTAAAAAAAGCGTCGATCTTTGGGTGGATGGCAGGATGTATCCTGAGCATCTTGTCACCAACTCAACTCCACTGTTCAGAAACATAACGTCATTGCTGAACTACGTAGGAGACGGTTATTCTGGTTTATATGGCTACACCAAGCATTTGGCGGCCAGAAATGATATTCTTAAGCTTGAGAGAGACCTTGCACACAAAGAAAACATTTTCTTGAAGCAAACTGTGACAGAGTATGCTCAGCAATTGAAAGGCAAGGACAAAAGCATCACGCAGCTCACGCAGGATCTCAGAGAAAAAAAAACTCTCTTGGATCCTCGGTTAAGAGAATGACGCTTACGAGACATTGAACAGCTGAAGGTTGTTTCTGGGGGTTTGAAGAAGAGGGTTAAAGCAATCAAGTAAGATTATCATTCAAGCAGGTTTAATTCATCTTTACATTTATAGTTTTATATCTTACTTTTCATATTTATGCGTAGATCGTTGCTACATCCTCAGTCAAATATTGACAACAACACACCAACTTCTCCAATTCCTTATGGTCTCATACTAAAACGCAAAGATGTCGCCGGACTTTTGGACGATAAGCGCTACTGCAAGATTGTTGCTAAGCAACTTGACAATCTTTTGAAACAGAATCAACTCCAAGCACGTGATGTTCAGTCAATTCTGGATGAAGCTGGAATATCCAACAAAGGTTATTCTGCAATTTTTAGGTATGTCTGGTGTTTGAATCAATTGTCTTCACCTGTCAAATCAAATGCCTGCAAGTTTTAGGTAAACTTGGAAATCGTCCATTTACTTAATTTTTTGTTTACAGATCTATGCAGCAACAAAGTAAGAAGTTCAATCTCAAGCACACGTTGCTGCCAAATCCTTTCTCCATTCGAAAGACAAGACTGGAGGTCAACCAGGAAGTGCTTCGGACATTGGGCACTCCTTTTCACATTGAAGCAATGTACAGATCGCCATCAGCAGAGGAAGTGGTCTATGAAAAATACAATAATATATTTTATGATTTAGTAGCTTTGCAGACATATATTTTTCAATTGTAGAGGAATGCAATGGAGTTTTGAAGTTTGTGCTTAAACTGGATGAGTGTGAGCTAGTGAAAGAGACAAAGGTTGAGCGTGTCACAATAACACTTATGAATAGAGCATTAGATGAAAGCATTGTTTCAGACGACCCTAGAAACTTTAGCGTGCAATCCAAAAACAATATTTTCTTATTAGCCACATTCAAGGTTTGATATCAACAAGTTTTTGCTTTAAAAAATGGTTAGACATGTTTCATTTGATTGGTTTGGTTTTCCCATTTCAGGTGCCTGCAGAGAATTTTGATATTCTTAACTGGGTTTTCCATCAAACAAGTATTCCTGAAGTCATAAGCGAACAGAGAAATGGAAAGACACTCGATGTATTAGGCATGGGTTCATACACAGTAGAGTGGCATATGGCTGGAGATCTCAAAACCCTAAAGTGTATGTACAACATCTCAAAAGGAGAAACAAGTAGAAGCCCTTGTTTGTATTGCATGGGAGGATTCATTGGTCTTGACAAAAGAAATTGGAGGAGAGCATGGGACAGGCACTTGCAGGACCTTAACTTCCGCCCAGTGTTGGATATTCCACTATCCAGAGTACATATTTGCACGATGCATGCACTCTGCAGAATCATTGAGAAACTTATGTTTCTGTACATTTGTTTTTCATGGACCACTCGGTTAGCATCAACAAAACAAAGGGCTATATTATCATTGGAAATAGTTAGATATGGGCTTGCATGGAGGACATGTGAAAATAGAGCAGGACGAGAAGAGGTCTAGGAATGGTCGAGATGTTCCAAAGAAGTTGTCTATTGGCGGTGTGAAAGCCCGTCTCTTCTTGTCGATGCCAACAAGTGGCAGACAACGCAAAAGCCAAAGTGCTCAGGAAAGGTTGACATTGAGATACAACCAGTGGAGAAACCCGCACAATGCAGTGTTTGACCACGCAGACACTGGTGCAGCAAGGACTCACAAAGCGAACGTGTTGAAAAGTTTGGATTCCATATATCAAGTTTTGTGAGCTCAATACTTGGAGAGATACTGACTATGCATTGTTTCAAGACGCTCTGGAGACCTTCCACAGGTCTTTCATAGCTGCATGGACAAATCAACAGATAATCATTACATGGTATATTACTTTATTTGATAAAATTGTGATTATATATTTACATATAAACAATAGGCTGGTCTTTTTTGCAGCATACCATATGCAACCACATGCCTTGGTTTGCTAGGCAGTATGGTAGCTTGGCTATATGGTCTACACAAGGTATGGAGAAAACTCACTACCAAGCCCGTACTGGCTTTTTTAGCCACACTCGTCACGGAGGTGGTGCAAACAAAGCCAACAGTTTGGAGGAACTACATCAATGGACTTATCAAAACCTTATGCATAGAACACACCGAAAGGAATGTATCAAAGACAGTCAGATTGGCCAAGCAGTGAGATTAGCAAGCAAACAATGGAAGAAGGAAATATGGGAGGCATCTTTTGCGGCATCGCCACATGCAGAGTGGCGACTTCAAAAAGAACGCATTGGCAAAACTTGGACAACTCCGACCCAAGTTGTTTGAGGCTTCCTAAAGATAGCACATTGTAACACAATATAATTTTTTGTGCCAAGAGAAGACAACCAATCACAAAAGTGAGAAACATAATGTACTCATTGTTTTGATAGAAAATGTACTATTTTTTGGCATTGACAATATACATTGGAGCTTCTCTATTCTTCATCTTCGTCAGGAAAAGTTACAAAATATTCTGGCCTTTTTGCCTGCTGTGTGTTATCGTCTTCTTCTTGCCTTGGTCTTTTGCAACCTAGTCCTGTAGGTTTGTTTGTCGACAGTACATTTGTCTCCACCTCCACAGCCACAAGAGACATTTCTTCAGTAGGCAGATGCGCAATTGGTTGTTTATTGCGAAATATAGCATGCTTGTCATACTCTAGTAATTGCACAGGGTCAGTGATTCCGCATGCCAAACCATATGCTGCTTGGGTCAAAAAATAGTGACTACGCAAACCATACATTTTTGGCCCTTGGCCAAACATATACAATGCAGCC
This sequence comes from Adiantum capillus-veneris, assembly GCF_014529385.1. Lineage (NCBI taxonomy): Eukaryota > Viridiplantae > Streptophyta > Polypodiopsida > Polypodiales > Pteridaceae > Adiantum > Adiantum capillus-veneris. The sequence continues at coordinate 97,710,541 of NC_140935.1, forward strand.
TTTTTTTCTAAAAGAATTATTTTATCTACGTTCCACCTAATGACGGCCCCTTGTAAATATCTTGAAAGTGTCTTCAACGTCATCAAGGGTAGCTCCGTGTTGTCATTGGAGAAGGACGAATGGAAGACCAAAAAACTCGGATACTTAAGATTCTTTAAGTATTGGCCGAGAGAGGAATTCTTCCCTAAATCTCCCATGCCTCGTCCACGAGGGCGAGGAATGAAGGTATCATCATAGACCACCAACTGCAACAAATTAAAGTTATGAAATGAGATACGTAGAAACCAAAAAGGTAAGGCAAAAAAAAAACATTACCTTCTGGTTTTCATCTTCATCAAGTAAGTCCTCATTCCATAGGTTGATGCCGCCCTGACCTCCAATGGGCGCATTGGAGGTTGAGGCCAAAGATGGATGAAGAAGTGCTTGCCTTACCCATTTCTTTAATCCCTAGCTTTTTTTGCACTTCCATGAACTCCTTTTCTGTTGGAAGCGTGCGCTTATACCTAGCAACATCATTGTAAATCATCACAAGTGCACTTGCGGGGTCAACGAACTCATCCTCATTTACATGGGCATCTATAACAGAATACTTGTCGTGCTCAGGGTCAATCACAGCATCATCCTCTTCAAGATTCTATGCCACAATGGCAAGGCAATAGTACTCTTGAAGGTCAAAAAGCTCCATAATGTTGTTAAGCATGACATACTGCAAATCACCAATAGGTATGGTAGGTAGAACACTAGTAGGCAAAGCACCCCTCCTGAAGCTGGACTCCCTCTGAAACCTGCAAGGCAAGGCTTCCCCGAGACTTGGGCTCTTGACCCTTCCCAGTCTGATCCTCTAGCGAGGCCTCTGCAGCATCAACATGCTCATCCAAAATTAAATGCAAATATAAAATAAAACCTGCATAATATTCAGCCACTCGACACTTGCAGTTATGAAGTGTACACTTGTAGTCTGTTATCTGCAAGTGCACTAGCGGCTTAAGGCAACTCCTAGAAAATATGTGTTTCTTAAAGGAGTCCAAATTGATATCCTTCATGTGAACAAAACGAACTCCTTGTATCTCGACAATGCCACCGGACGTTTGCTGCTGGTACGTCTGCTCAAAACCTGATAGGTAATGTTGCGCGGAGACAATCCACTCATGCAAAGAAAAATTTGGATTGAACATCGGCCCGATCTCTATCTCGCGCTGCTGAAGCCCAATGCGGTATAGAAAATGAGATAGTTTGTCTGGGGGGGCATCCTGAGAGCAAGGCACTTCCTCCTCTGCTTCAACATTGAAGGGGTCCATAACGGAAATTCAAAAGCGAAGATAGACGAGAGAGCACAACATCCAAACAAAGGGCAAATGGGGGAGAAAGTCATATTTATAGGACTCTCGAGGACATTGATGACATCGATTGACGTGCATCATGCGACAGTCGTGCATCATGCAGTCGCCGTGATGATTATGCCACGTGTCAGCCGCCGTGGAATGCTCACGCCACAACGCAAAACTGGTGCCGCCACTCCACAAAAGCACCGCTATCGCGTTTTGGCACGACAGCTTCTTGTTGCGTCATAACGCAATACGGCCAATCTAGAGTACTCAAAAACGCCCCATATCGTGTTGTGACGCGACAAATTTTTGTCGCACCATAGCGCGATACTTGTGGTCAAACTAACCGGGACCTTACTTATCGTGTTTTGACACGACAACATTTTATCTTGCCACAATGTGAACACTGCAATTCAAAACCATCAGGGTCCGCCTCCTCGCGTTGTGCCGCGACATGCCGTTGTTGCTAGGGCAACCCATTGGGGCGCTTCTTTGCTCGTCGTGCCACACCGCGAATAGGCAGTGCCACTAATTTTGGCACCACCAATATCGCGTTGAGTCGCGATGTGCCACGTGGTGCGTAGTCGCTTATGAAATTTAATTGTATTTTGCGCAGATCTGTTCGGAAGCTTGTGTCTGCTCTTGAAGCTTTAATGCAAGAGCAGATATATGATAATCTTACGATTATTAGTTGCAAAGTCCCTAAGCAGGACGATGCCTACTCTTGTGGATGGAGGGTTTTAATCAATGCAAAAATTTTGTTAGGGGTCATGCTTGCTGGAAGTCGTAGAAGTGTAAGCATTTGACACTTGTTTACAGATTTGTATCTTAATAAGTTAGTAGCTATGTTAATAGACATGATGTTCTTAACGCTAGTAAGAAATTTGGCAGATTATTCAAAGGCTGATGTTTCTTCGTTTAAAAATAGAATGATTGAAAACGTGATCAATTGCGCGACCATGCGTCCAGACAGAGCACGTGATGCTTTTGTCCCGCCAGCACCAAGGCCCACGCCTAGGCCTCCGCCGACAAGATACCCCTTGTCTGCCATACCAACATAAGCACATATCAATATCTCCCCAGATGCCTCCCCAACCCAAGCTCCCACCAGCTCTCGTCCTCAAGAAACAGCTCCAGAACCCTCAAACCCCCCACCCAGCACCTCTCCTACTCATGAAGCAGCTCCAGAGCCCCCAAACCCCCAAGCCACCACCTCTCCTCAACCTCAACCAACATCCCCCACATCACCGCACGCACAAGATTAGAAAGAGATTATGAAATGTACTTTTGACAAATTGATTACAAGCAATGGATCGAAATTTGACTTTTGTTTTGATTATGGTTTAAAGTTTACAAAATGCTGTGTACAGCTTTCCAAAAAAATGGGAGAGTGAGGATCCAATGGTGTTTGGTAATGTAGAGAGCTGCCTTTGTCGAGTAATCTTTGAGAATAGTATTTGAATCATTGTGTATAGTTAGTTCACTATTTCAAGTTTGTCGCTGGTACTCTGTGCACAAAGAGTCGTATTTTCTTGTCTGTGAGGTACCTGCAATGCAACGTACGTGATAAGACATTAGGATACATGAGCACGATAGAAACATTAACGTATAAAAGTAATACATGTAGCTTAGTACCTTTCGCATGTTACACTTGAAAACAAATTTTGAAGGCAAATTGAGATCGGACTCATTTAACAGATCCTCACGAACCTGTCTTAAAGTGACATTTGATCTGACCACAACAACTGTAAGCAAATAATTTGAAAACCATATCTCGATGGACATCAAGGTATTAAAAGCATTGTCACTTAAATCTTGATCCATAGCTACCAACTGACCATTCACTCGAAACTTTGCACAAAATGCCTTCAGAATCATTGACATCCCAATTATCATCCAAAAAATCAAGGCAAGTTTGGGATTTGCATATGAACATGGTTTCTGTTTTTCTAACCTCCTCATCGTGGAAGAAATCTATAAAGACATGTAATGGTATAAATAGACTGACTCGTACTTGCCTGCTTGCAATATTTGGTCGCAAACACTTCAAAATTTCCTGATGAAGCTTGAGTCTAAAACACTCAAAGGTTTCTGAAGTTGGAACTGGCCACTTTGGGGAATCTTGTTGGGGAAGAGGGAAAGGTTTCAAAGTGCCAAATCCATAGACAGAGCAAGGGGCGTTGTAAAAGTAGTCGTAAAAGAAAACTCCCCTCTCTGCGAGAGCTCTTCTCGCACTAGTTCTGTACATAAGTTCTCCCACCGAAGCATGAAAAGCATCAAAAATACCAATTATGCACTCAAGTGGTTGCCAGTCTTCTTTGTTAGAAGGATAAATATCTGCAAAAACAAAAGATAAGAGAATGGTCACAAGAAATAGTCAACAAAATAACTTGAAGGATCTTTAGCAATATAGTAGTCACACAGTTTGGTCTATGAGTAGGAAACCCCAAAGGTGACTGTTGTAGTCGTAGTTCGGAGTGCATATATGCATGCTCAATGAGCACCTCTTTCACTGTCTTTCCCGTTTGAGACAAGCAAAAATCTTTCACACGTCCTTTGTAGCTGTTGATGAATTCATTTTCGATCCGTTTTCTTCTTATTGTTTGAAGCAGAACCCAACTACCAATGGTGACTGTGGTAGACATCCAGCGACCATGGTCTAAGTCAAAGCTGTTGAATAGTTCCACAAATTTAACAAAGGCGGATGGTCGTCGTGGTCGTCTTCCTTCCATCTCTTCTTCTATTAGCTGCAAAGTGACACTATGCAAAAACGATAGAAGAAAAGAGGCTCACTGAAAAGTGTTCATCAAAAGGTGTGCCTCATTCAATGTGAATTATGGCACATTCGGCGTTCGTCGGCCATGGCAGGGGAATAATTTGCACAAATCGCATCGTATCTTCTTATTCAGATCTTTTTAACAGAAAAAAAGTCTTTTTGAAAACGTAAAAATTTGAGATAAAAATCAAATAAATTGGAGCTATCGTTGTGGTGACTCAAACTCTATTGGTCGAACAACATTCTCTCTCTAACGCCAAAAAGTCCTTTTTTGAGTCCAAACTTTTCCTAACGCTTACCCAAAATACAGCCTTCACAAACATGTTTGACAGGTGCTTCAAGAGGCGGCAAAGAAGCAACCATATCAGATTTCTGCAAACTGACAAAATTCAGATGACCAAAACGTGCATGCCAAAGTTTTGCATCTGAAATAGCCCTTCAATCTGCAACAGCATTTGCAAAATTTTATCCACGCTTGTCATACAAAGTGAGCTTATACAGCCCACGACACAAAAGGCCAGATGCAACAATTTCATCACCAAAACTGAGATCATGAACCAAAACAATTTCATCACCAAAACAATTTCATCATGAAGTGTACATCTGTCATCCATAAATTTGACTACAAGTCCAAGTCTAGCAAGTGCGGATACAAACAAGAGATTCTTATTTATCCCAGGTACATAAAGTGCATCAACAAGTGTGAAGGAACTGCCATTTGCAGTAGTAAGCACAATCTTCCCAACTCCCTGAACTGGATAAGAGGCATTGTTGGCACAAGTGACGTAATTACCATGAGGGACATACTCGAGAGAGGTGAACAATTCACGATGTGAGGTAATGTGCTTTGTAGCACCACTATCAAAATACCACACATGTGAATCTACAACAACTGACAAGCATGCATCATGGACATCAGGATTGTAAGTGCACACTGCACTAAAAGCCCATTCTACATCGACATCAGCATCACAGTCTCCTTTCACAGAAGACTCAACAATGGCTGCATTTCTAGTGGAACCAGAATTTGTAGTGGAACCACCCTCTTTCTTCTTAGCCTCTTTGGCCCTCAACTTAGAACACGACTTGATCAACTGATCATTAGCTTTACAATAATGGCAATGCATATTCTTCTTGCCCTTATCACCAGAATTTCCAGAAGAATTGCTGCCAGCAAAAGCATTAGGAACAGAATTTTTGCCACTTGCAGTAGAACCATAAGAAGTGGCTGCGTTACTATTATTACCCTTTCTTTGAGAAGCAATAAAAGACTGTTCAACTGCACGCTTCCTAGTCGTGTTTTTTCTAGAAAGTGACTCTTGCAACAGCAATGTGCATAATGCATCAAACTTGATAACTTCAGGATTTCCTTGGGGCATAAGTCTCCAAACACTAGCAAAAGTCTGGTAGGAATCTGGTAAGGCATCAAGAATAGTTTGCACAAGGGAACTGTCTGAAATGACTTCACCTGCAGAAATAAGTTGCTCATATATATCCTTGACACTAGCAAGGAAAGTGTCCATATCATCTTCCTCATGCATAATCTTTGACTCCAACTCTTTACGCAGCAAAGCAATTTTAGCCTCATTGCCACTTGCATAAAGACCAACCAATATATCCCAAGCTTGTTTTGTAGATTTTGTTGAACGGATGTGAGGAACAATGGTGTGCTTCATGGACAACGCAAGTAATGCATGAGCCTGCGTATCCTTTACATCCCAACGAGCTTGTTCTGCCGTAGGCAAAACAACTCTAATAGCAGCAATCCTTGCAGCAAGACCTGCAACATCGCCTACATCCTCAGAACCAGGACGTACATCAATGCCCTGCAGAATGTTCTAGACACCCTTTGACACAAGAACATGTTGCATCATATAAGCCCACATAGGGTACTTGTCCCCATCCAACCTATCCTCAACAACAAACATCTTGAACACCTCTGTGTTGTTGTCAGCCATGGTAAATGCTGCACCTGATGTGAAAACTATCCGAAAATAGGAGAAACGGAGCGGGAACAACATGTGCTATATAGCACAAACCGTAGAATACTATGAGGCACTTGTTATGCAAAAAACGGCACTGACTGAAATTCTCCACAAAATGACGAAATAGCCTGTGCAGTACTACCTGTAGTGGAAATGGAGGCCGAAATGAGCCCAAATCAAAAATCTGAGCAGACCGAATTCTACGAGCCTTCCCAAAATTTTTGTCGACTTGAGAACGCTTGCAAAAGCTCACTGAAATCGGAGAAAGTGAGCAGGCGTGTGTTGGAGCAGTTGGCGACTAAGCCCGGGAGGACGCAACCTGCTCTGATACCAATTGTTGGAATTAGGGTTGCAGAGAAATGCATACATCTTGGAGAAGATGAAGGAAGCTCAAGGCACACAATAGAGAGTGTGTTACTTAGTATGCGATGGAAAGATAGATAGTCCTAGAGTGATGGGCGTATATACAATGCACGGGGGAAAAAACCTCCTAAAGACGGAAAAAATGCCCCGATGGTCCTAGTGTGTTCACACACATCACTACCACATGTATATGGTAACAGGAGCCTTTGTACAACCTCGTTCTTTGTGTCACCCCACCTTGAGACTTTGCTTGCCCATCCCGAGCGTCGATCCCCTCACTGCCCCTCATTTATTGTCGGATGTGTCATGTTGTGGGGGCCCTGGCGGACTGACTCGCAAAGGACACCGACAACGTGAGCCTTGAGGTAACTATCATCATCAAATTGGGAGCACTAATTGTTTAAGTCCCAACCTTGCGAGTCCATGTCCTACACACACACACAAAAAGACACACAAGTGTTCCAGATCAATTTCGACATTATAGAAGCTCGTAACAAGCACAAAAGACGGTAAAATTCTTGAGCAAATATCATCGTGAGAGGAACATTTAAGCCACACTAGAACATGTAAATCGTGAGACACTAGTATAGCTTTGGAAACTTTCAATAGTGCTGCATGGAGAACGACGCATGGATATCAATGAGAACATGTCAATTGCAGTATAAGCAACACTTTTTTTGTGATGTTCCTGCTAAGACCAAAGCTACGAGCAAAATCTCACGCGATGTCCATCTGACTAGCACAATGCATCCAACAATATTACCTTATACTCTGCTAACTATTCTTTGGCAGCTTGTAGTAGTGGTGCACAACCGACAACACATGAAAAAAATGTCAACAGTCCAGAAAGGCATGGTAGCTAACACTATTTTTTATGTTTTATTTTAATAGAGAGTATAAGAACTTTGAAACACACACACCCTATATACAATGGTTTCACAGGTAGGGAGAGAGGCATCCCATCACACGCCCACATCCAACCCCCCAGTGGAGGCATAGGGGAACAATCCCTAAGGACTTAAAACATGTCTTCAGACAGCCAGGGAGGGATTGAACCCAAGAACTTAGTCACATACGCTATGACTCTTCCAATTGAGCTAGCACTATTAACATGACACAATTAGCCAAAACTAGAGTCTTTGCCACTCAGATGATGCAACGAAAACAAAAAACTTATGCTTTGCTGCAGTCATTAAATGCCACAAAGAAAAAGACTCCCCATATGTCAGTTATGTAGCAAAAAATTACAAGAAACAAACCTGCGATTTAGTTGCGACTGATGAATTTTCTTGGGCAAGGTTTCAGAAGAGAGGAGGTGGCAAGGGAGGGGGGTTTGCCGCGCATAGAGAAAACGGTGCCAGTTGATTGTGGGTCGTTGTGTCTCCACGCGTTCCTTTTCCTCCATTATCGGGCTTATGCATTGTTGGTTTTTAAAATTGCGAGGGTGCTCCACCCCCAAGGCATGGTGTGCGCATTTTTTGGCCTACCCCAAAGGGGTAAGGCCATAGTGATTTCCCTTTTTTGCTAATGAAAATGGAGTTAATTTTTTTAATTCATAATTTTTTAATTGGCAGATGAGGTAGTGGGTACTCATTGTTTGTAAACACCTTATACACTCATCCTCACGAACAACACTCATTGCAAGACGACACTCTATGCTCAATACTCTCTCTCTATCCCTTTCCTCCTCAGCCTCTCCATTTTTGCCGCTTCTCCATTTCTCTCGAATGACGTTGAGCTTTACCGTGGGTAATGTTTCATCATTGTCTTTAGAGCAGTCTACAACATTAAATATTCTCTTCTCGCTATCTTCAGTGTTTTGCATTGCAGGGCAAGCTTGCTAGGCGCCCGCTCCGCAGGCAGAGAGAGAGAGAGAGAGAGAGAGAGAGAGAGAGAGAGAGAGAGAGAGAGAGAGAGAGAGAGAGAGAGAGAGAGAGAGAGAGACAGAGAGAGAGGGGGGGGGGGGGGGGGGGGGGAAGGAGCACTAGGCAATGTGGCAGTAAATGGTCTGCGAGGGGGTCAGAGCAGGAATGATCCAGAGTGTTAAATTTATTAGCAAGAGAGAAGCCGAACCTCTTGCTATCGATACTAGCAGCCATTGTAGTCCGATCCAGCCGAACCACTTGCTATCGATACTAGGTGACAATTCACGCAAGGGATGAACCTGCAGATTCTATAATAGGCAGTGCCTACAACCGGCCTAATTGTTGTATAAGCAAGTGTTTGCCTTTGACTTCCAACTGGTTATATCCTCTCGAGTCTCGTAGTCTTCATTTCTAGATAGGGGGCCTGGGCCTCGGCCAGAGCTGCCTGTGAATTCTACCAATGTGTTGCACTGATGCTCCTGATCCTATATAACAAACCATGTACCAGTGCTCTCGCCTCTAGCACCCTGCCTTGCGATCATAAATTAGGGAGTAATGGGTCTCACATACACACACAATACGCACGTGATTGGGCAAGATTTGGTTGCGTTTTATAGCTGGCTCTCAAGCACTAATTGTTTTTTAATGGTCTACTTTGTAGAGTTCAAAAGAAATGCATGGAGTCAATTTCAGCTTGCTTTAATTGATCTGCTTGACAGTGGTGGCCACCTTCGTATGGACGAAGTACCAAGTCGTGGTCAAAGAATGGAAGTGTCTTGTTAGTTTGGAGCAGGACTTATTAATTACTATTAGAGGTTACTTTGGAGGCACAAGTGCATGGGCACCATAGATTTTATTGCATCATCTACAAAGTTCCTGCAGAGTAGTTTCATGTCTTGGCTTTTTGTCAAAAGTGCCGCACTGCAGGGGGTTGGAGAGCTTGTGAGAGAGTGGTTGACGTTTCACGTTTTGTTTGAGGGTGGGCTTGCATTTGGTGTCGTAGGAACAATACTCTCTCTCTCTCTCTCTCTCTCTCTCTCTCTACATATAGGAATGCTTATGGGCAGGCCTTGTGATTTTATCACTTTTTTTTTTCTTGTTAAAGGAAATTCCACATGAGAACTAAAAAACTCGCAGCACATTGCCAACTTGTTGCCAGCTCATTAGCTGGCATCGTTTGGGCCATTGGTCCGCCGGCTAGAGCTTTCTCACACACACACAGACGCGCTTTCTCAGCGGCGACTGCCAAATTGTCAATGGCTGTTTCTGTCATGGTACAGGGGCGGCCTGCTAAATATGATTTAATACGATAGAGGATGAGGACGAAGCATCATGACAACTTTCAAACAGTACCAGCCGCGTCACCTGACTTCTCCTCTTCCTCCTCCTTATCATGAGCTAGAGCTCTCTCTCTTTCTCTCACACACACACACCCCCGCACGCACCAACAGATGTGCTAGAGCTATCACAGACACGCGCACGGCTTTTAGATTTGATCTGCAATTTCCTCTGCACTCATGGGAAACTACGATGTCTTTCTCAATCACCGGGGCCCCGATGTGAAGAAGAGCTTCGTGGACCACCTCTTTGCATCCTTTGAGGCTGCAGGCATCCTCCACTGCTTTGTCGACTACAAGAGCATCGATAGTGGGGAAGAGAATTGGGATGCCATAGAGCATGCAATTCACCACAGTAAAGTACACATCGCAATATTCTCTCCGGGCTATGCCGCCTCTTCCTGGTGCCTGAGGGAGCTTGTCAACATCCTTGAGTGTCGCTCCAGTGGACGGAGCCAACTCTTCTTGCCCGTCTTCTTCAATGTTTGCCCCAGTGACCTTCGCCATATTGACTCTTCATCTTCCAAGAGTTGCTACTCTTCAGCTTTTCTTAAACTTGCCGGGCGAAACGACTCGCAGGCAATCCAAAATTGGATGAATGCTCTGAAAGAAGCATCCATGATCCATGGCTGGACACTTCAGGATACTGCTCAAGGGTAAGCGATTTTGAACCTCTCTCTCTGCAGGAAATGGGCGAGTATTGTTCTGATCTACTAGTTTGATTTGACAGGTTTGAAGCACGCCTCGTAAAGCTCATTGTTTCTGAGGTGCTTAATGTAATAAACAGAACTATTTTGGACATAGCCAAGTACCCGGTGGGAGTGAATGAAAAGCTACAGTTGGCGTTGGATCTCATGCAAATCAACAAGGCGCAGAAAGGGTTTCACAAATTGGGTATCTATGGCATGGGAGGAGTGGGGAAGACCACTTTGGCCAAATCCATTTACAATGCCATTTGTAATGGAATTTGCCTATTCAATTTGAGAATAGCGCAATTTAATGAGAATACTTTCAAGAAATGATTTTGTGAGCATAGCGGGTAGACATAATTGAAGATAGCAACATAATCATAGCAATTAGTTAACTTGGCATAGACAATACTTTTGCAAGAGAGAGAGTTTAGAGAACATGACAACAATTGAGGACCGGATTTATGTGGAGCCGGTCCCCCCTCCAATAGGCATTTGTATTATGATTTCTCCCATAAAGAGAGACTTGTTACAATACAGTCTTTGTGTTCCTTGTGACCTAGGTGATGCCATGAAGATGGAAGGCTTCATGCACCACAAACATAACATAAACTTGAAGAAAGCTTTAACTATCCCAAGCCTCAGTCCCAAGACCTCAAACACCTTCGAAGGTGGAGAGAGCTAGCAGGGAATGAGGGTAGGGAAGAGGAAGAAGAAACATTTCGTAAGAGAAAGAATTAGTTCCTCACTTATCATACTCTTGTTGCTAGCATACATAATAGCATAGTAATGAAGAAGAAGGAGATGGCAAGCTTAAGCATTGAAGCATGGCTCTTGGTTGGATTTGCACTCCATAGCCAAGAGTGTTGGTGTAGGCTCTCAACCTCTACTTGCTTGGAGAGGGAGCTCTTGCACTTTGCATAGCACACAATGAGAGTGATTGTGAGTGTGTGTGGGTGAGTATACCCCCTAGGCACCCCCCTAGCTTGCTTGGGTCGACCCCCCCTTGTAGCTCATGCCTGAAGCTCATTGGACCCCTCCAGGCCTAGCCAATCACAAGCAGGAGCCATTACAAGCAACATGGGTAGCCTTGGGACAAATGTCCCCCTTTCCCCTTTGAGAGAGAGGACTTGATAAATGCTAAAACAATTAGATAATTCATGTAATTTATCATTGGACCCCTTTGAAGCCTAGCCAATAGGCTTCAAGCAACACATGAAGGTAACATGGGTAGGGGCCTGACATGTGTCCTTGCTGCCTCTTCAAGTTGGGGCTTCCCTTGTGTGTGTGAGTGGGTGTTCTCTCTCTAGCTCTTAGGAAAAGGGCTCGCCCCCCCTCTTGTAGGAATGATTTTGACTTTAGGTGATCAAGCACCTTACTCATCAAGCATGACAAAGCACTTGAACTAGGGGGTGTTCCCACAAGCATCTTAGGCAAGCTTCTCAAGGCACCTCAAGTACTTTAATCATGCAGCAAGTCAAGCACCTCAAGCATGGAGCCAGTCAAGCACCTCAAGCATCTTAATCAAGCACCTCAAGCATGACAAGCACCTCAAGCAGGACAAGCACCTCGAGCTTGGGCCGGGTTCCCACCTCAAGCTCAGCCCTAGCTCACTTAAGGTCAAAAGGACTTTTACACACATTTATTGGAGGTCTTCAATGAAGCTAACCCTAAGGTCTTATGCTCCATTGGTTAGCCTTGCTCTTTGATAGACCATCTCCCTTTTGGGCCCCTTTACATTGGCCCCGTGTTGAGATAGATCTAAAAGCACATACCTATATCTTAACACTTGTTCCCGATTATTCTCCCACATTAAGTGATCAATTTAATATGAGAAAATCATTTGGGTTAGTTAGATATTAGATTTTATGACATTACCTCTCTCTTGAAATCATAGTCGTCCTCGACTATGAGGTAGAAGAGATAAAGTCTTAGTCATTAGTCAATCGTACTTAGCGGGTAAAGGATCCCTTTTTACCCTACGACATCTTTCCAAGATGGATGACTAATCCATTTGGTGCTTGGGAGACATAGCTGCTGCAAGCATGTCTGCTCTTTAGTCCATTTCATTCTCCCAAAGTAGAGTGACAAATTCTACTTGGTGTTTGAGAGACGTCGTCATCACAAACATGATTCTAAGCATGCATACTAGTTAAATTTGTGCACAATTAAAAAGAGGACTAGTCATATAAGACAAAAACATGAGTTATTTAAAAAAAAATTGTACATTTGCTTACTCTAATGTAGCATTGTAAGCATTGACAAGGTTCATACTATCCTTAAGTTGTACTCCTTGCATCCATTTAGCATCTTCAAAAGGATAATTTTTGAACTTAATAAGATACCGTCGGATAATCTTACCATGTCGTAGTACCTTGTCTTCATGCCGAAGGATAGCTTCGGGTTGTAGCATCTCTTCTTGGTCTTCAACTTCGGGAGGCTCTTCAATAATTGGTTCAATTGGTGGCTCTCCTTTGTAGGACTTAAGTAAGCTTACATGAAAGGCATTGTGTATAAGCCAATGGTTGGGCAACTTGAGTTGATAAGCCGTCTCATTGATAGGCTTCAAGATTTGGAAAGGACCATAGTGTCTTTTTGCTAGTTTAGCATAATACTTTTGATGGCCCGTAGGATTTTTGCCCGTCGTTTGCCTTAATCGAGCCTTAGGAAACTTGAGTAAGACCCAATCATTTTCTTTGAACATTAAGGCTCTTCTGTGCTTATCAGCAGCAGCTTTTTGCCTTTGTTGAGAGATGGCTATAGCCTCCCTAATCTTTTGAAAAGATTCTTGTAGGTCACGGCTATACTCATCGGCGGCGAAGATCTTCCCATGTACTTTCAGTAGCAAGGGACTTTTAGGTCTTCCCTCTATGATCTCGAAAGGTGCTTTGCCCGTAGAAGTATGTACAGTATTATTGTAGGCATACTCTATTAGCGGTAAATACTTTTCTCATTGTGAGCGTTGATCTACTTCGGTAACATAAGTCTTGAGTAGATCGAGTATCGTAAGATTGGCTATCTCACTTTGGCCATCCGTTTGTGGGTGATAGGCCGAAGAGAAATTCAATCTTGTTCCTAGATTTTCAAAGAGACCTTTCCAGAAATTACTTGTCATTCTAGGATCTCTATCTGACACGATGGATGTGGGTAATCCATGGTGTTTGAAAATCTGAGATATGAAGAGAGTTGCCATTTGATGTGTCTTAATAGTCTTTTTGACAGGAATAAAATGTGCTTGCTTGCTAAACCTGTCGACTATTGTCCATATTCCTGTATTCCCATGGATAGACTTGGGTAATCCAAAGATGAAATCCATGGATATACTCTCCCATGGTGAATTTGGAATAGGCAATGGCTGGAGTAATCCAGGTTGCTTCCCTCTATCATACTTGGTCTTTTGGCATACTACACATTTTGAAACATACTCTTGTATGTCCACTTTCATGGTAGGCCAATAGAAATACGTCTCTACTCCTCGGAGAGTAGGTTGAATACCTCTATGCCCTGCATATGGAGGAGCATGGGATTCATACATAACCTTCTCACGAAGGGAATGGGTAACACATAGCCTATTGCCGTGGAGAAGATAACCATCCTGCAAGGTGAATGGTTCCTCTTTCTTCCCCAAAGCAAGGGCTGACATTATGTCTCTAAAGTCAGGGTCAGTAGCATACTCATCTATCATATAGGATAGATCATTGTGAGTAGCTATAGACACCGCATTAACTTTTGGTCGTCGTGAAAGTGCATCGGCAACTTGATTGTGCTTACCAGCTATGTGAGCAATATGGAAATTAAATTGCGAAAGAAAATTTGCCCACCTCATTTGTTTGTCGGAAAGCTTGGTTTGCGTCATGAAATACTTGAGACTTTGGTGGTCGGTTCGTAGGATAAATGGAGTCCCCAATAGGTAGTGCTTCCATGTGTCTAGGGCATGTAGAACAGCTAAAAGCTCTTTCTCATAAATGCCCAAAACTCGTTCATCACCATTGAGCCTTCGGCTCTCATATGCTATGGCATGCCCTTCTTGAAGCATAACTGCTCCAAGGCAATCACCACAAGCATCACATTGGACCTCAAATGGCTTTGAGAGATCCGGAAGCACGAGGACTGGTTGGGAAGTAAGCTTCTCTTTGAGTTTTTCAAAAGCATTTTGCTCCTTAGCAGACCATACATACTTAACGTTCTTCTTGGTTAAGTCGTGTAGTGGTCCTGCTACTTGAGAGAATTTTGCTATGAAGCGTTTATAGTATGCACACATACCAATCAAGCTTCTTAGCTCATGTAGATTCCTTGGGTTAGGCCATGATTTTATTACCTCTAACTTTGATGGATCCATACGAATACCATGGTGAGAGATAATATGGCCTAAATATTGAATCTCTTGAAGGAAGAATTCACTTTTCTTTTGGTTGAGAAAAAGTTTGTTCTCCCTCAAGGCTTGAAAAATCACTTGGAGATGTTGCTTATGTTCCTCCAAAGACTTGGAGTAGATGATGATATCATCGAAGAACACTCCAGTGAATTTTCGATATGGTCTAAAAATTTTCTCCATCAAACGATTGAACGTAGCTGGTGCATTAGTCAAGCCAAAAGGCATGACTAGATATTCATAAAGACCAAATGTTGTGCAAAACGCGGTCTTTAAGATATCCTCATCCACTATCCTTATTTGATGATAGCCACTCTTAAGGTCAATCCTACTGAAGTAGGTAGAGCCTTGTAGCTTATCAAACAGATCTTCTACCCGAGGTACGGGAAATCTGTTTTTGATAGTGATATGGTTTAGTGCTCGATAGTCCACACACATACGGTATGTACCATCTTTCTTTTGCACTAAAAGGACTGGAGAACAAAAGGGAGAGGAACTAGGCCTCACCATCCCTTTGTCTACCAGCTCTTGTACTTGCCTCATGATCTCCTCTTGTTGAGCTTGTGAGACTCGATAAGGAGGTTTGTTAGGCGGTGAGTTTCTTGGAAGGAGCTCAATACGATGGTCATCATCCCCTCGTTTTGGAGGTAGGTCCATAGGGATATCATCGATGAACACATCTTGGAATCCTTTTAGAAAAGTAGACAAGTCTAACTCTTCTTGATTCCTATCATTTTCATTTGATGAAACATTATTAGCTTTTAGAGACTCTTTGACATAAATCATGTACGCAGAAACTGAGCTCTTCATTGATTTATCAAAAGAAAGAGGATTTACAAGTGGAATAGTGCGACCACGCTCACTAGCATCTATATATATGTTCTTTCCCCTGTAGGTGAAGTAAATTCTCCTTTCAGGGAAATTCATGTTGGCAGCCATGCGATCAAACCATGGTGCCCCTAGGATAACATCCTGATGTTGGAGGGGAGAGATGAAGAAGTCTTCTTTGTCGACATAGCTTTGGACATGAAGCCTCAACTTCCCAATCAAGGGAGTAACGGAGGCTTGTTGTCCCTTGAAAGCTGCATCAACTGTTACTATATCTCCCATCTCAAAAGCTTGAATGCCCAACTTGGTGGCCAACTCTATTGATATGAAGTTGAGAGTAGAGCCAGGATCAAACAAGATGAAGGCATCATGCTCTCTTACCTTTCCCCAAGCATAGGAGAGTGATGATCCTTTGCAATGAGCATCCACTTTTGGAGCTTCGATGGTGGAAGCCCTAGGAGTCTCATTGCGAATATTCTTCTTGGGGCAAGAACGATAGCCATGTCCTTGCTCCCCACACTTGAAACACTTATGGTCCTTGCGAAAAGCTTCAAGCTCTTCAGGAGAGAGTTTGTTTTTACCTTTGTAAACTCCCTTCTCCGTGGACCGATTGTTGTTGTTGTTGTTGTTGTTGGAAGTGCCTTGGGAATTATTTTGAGCATTGGATTTCCCCTTTGCATCATTTTTATCTTTGTTTTCCATGGGCTTGACATTACGTCTAGCCCCTTGATGGAAATTGATGCGTGAAGCAACCATGGTGTGGTGGATTACTTCGGTAATAGTACCGGGCCGTTGAGAGTTGATATATTCGGCCATCTCTTCAGGTAATCCCGCACAAAATTGTTGTCTTTGCTCGGCAAAGTCTATCTTTTGAAAGACAGTAGCTTTGAGATGTAAATCCCAAAACTTATCTACATACTTGTTGATAGACTCATGAGAGAGGAGCTTCAAGCCGCGCCATTCGGTAAGAACTTTATCTTTAGTATCGCTTGGAAGAAATTGCTTCATGATGGAAACTCGTAGAGTTTTCCATGTCTTTGGGGCTTCTCCATTGCCACGAAGGCTAGCCCACCATTGACGAGCTGATTTTTGGAAGTGCATAGCTACATGGCGTAGCTTGGAGGACTCTGTGAAGCCCTCGTCCCCAAAGGCCGCATCAAATTGCTGGATGAAGGCCAACACTTTATCGGTAGCACCAAAGGTGCCATCGTAGGTGAGAAAAGAGATACTCTTTCCTCCCTCCTTGAACTTCTTTAGCTTTTGTGACCTTCGCCATGCAGGAAATGATTTGCGATGCCCTCCCCTCTTGTATTCTCTAGGAGAATAGCCATAACTTTCATCGGAAGAGAAGGAAGGTGAAGAAGAAGGAGAAGAGGGTGACCTCTTCCTAGCCCTTTTCTTCCTTTGTTTCCTCTCTTGCCTTTGAGAGTGATGAGGAGAAGGACTATGGGTTGCTCTTTTCCTCTTGAGAGGAGTAGGCGATCGTTTAGACCGCCTTCTTCGTGGAGCCACATCTTCAGAAGAACTTAGACTTTCATTGCTTTCTTTCTCTTTGGATTCCTCCTCTCGAATGGGAGAGAGTCTTCTTTTGCGGGTCTCTTCAAGAGGCCTCCTAAGCTCTCTCTCCTCTTGGAGAGGAAGGGAAATTCCATAGGCACGAAGTTGTTGAGTAACTTCGGCTTGCAAGGTAGGGTTGCCCATAGCTTGTTGCAACCTAGTCACAAGATAATTCACAAACATGGGAGCATCATCATTAGCACCTTCATGTGCAAAATCAAAGCTATCAATGTTCATTCTACTCTCTTGATTATTGTCAGCCATGTTAACAAAATTTTATGTATGTACTTAGTGTATGCTTTGGCAATTCAAAACCTTAGTTGCCACTCCTCTTAGCCTTTGAAAATCGGCTCTTAAGTATCTACACCCACGGCTCAAAGTGGTTAATTATAGAGAATAGAGGAGTAGGTCTAACATAGCAGAGTTGCCAAGGGCTAGCTCCTTTCGGACTTCTTATGGCTCAATAATGGTAAAGCCGTAGGCAAGTCTAAAAAGATTCCATTATTAAGTCCAAAGCTCCCGAGGTGTGCACCATCCCCCACATAGTGGGCTTAACAAAACCGGTATTAGATCCCAGTTCCACTTACTCTATTATAATTAACAACATCAACCATTTATAAGCTACTTAAGGACCTCTCTTCTTAAGCAAGAAAAGAGAAACCAAATGCTCTGATACCAATGTACTGGAATTTGCCTATTCAATTTGAGAATAGCGGAATTTATTGAGAATACTTTCAAGAAATGATTTTGTGAGCATAGCGGGTAGACATAATTGAAGATAGCAACATAATCATAGCAATTAGTTAACTTGGCATAGACAATACTTTTGCAAGAGAGAGAGTTTAGAGAACATGACAACAATTGAGGACCGGATTTATGTGGAGCCGGTCCCCCCTCCAATAGGCATTTGTATTATGATTTCTCCCATAAAGAGAGACTTGTTACAATACAGTCTTTGTGTTCCTTGTGACCTAGGTGATGCCATGAAGATGGAAGGATTCATGCACCACAAACATAACATAAACTTGACGAAAGCTTTAACTATCCCAAGCCTCAGTCCCAAGACCTCAAACACCTTCGAAGGTGGAGAGAGCTAGCAGGGAATGAGGGTAGGGAAGAGGAAGAAGAAACATTTCGTAAGAGAAAGAATTAGTTCCTCACTTATCATACTCTTGTTGCTAGCATACATAATAGCATAGTAATGAAGAAGAAGGAGATGGCAAGCTTAAGCATTGAAGCATGGCTCTTGGTTGGATTTGCACTCCATAGCCAAGAGTGTTGGTGTAGGCTCTCAACCTCTACTTGCTTGGAGAGGGAGCTCTTGCACTTTGCATAGCACACAATGAGAGTGATTGTGAGTGTGTGTGGGTGAGTATACCCCCTAGGCACCCCCCTAGCTTGCTTGGGTCGACCCCCCCTTGTAGCTCATGCCTGAAGCTCATTGGACCCCTCCAGGCCTAGCCAATCACAAGCAGGAGCCATTACAAGCAACATGGGTAGCCTTGGGACAAGTGTCCCCCTTTCCCCTTTGAGAGAGAGGACTTGATAAATGCTAAAACAATTAGATAATTCATGTAATTTATCATTGGACCCCTTTGAAGCCTAGCCAATAGGCTTCAAGCAACACATGAAGGTAACATGGGTAGGGGCCTGACATGTGTCCTTGCTGCCTCTTCAAGTTGGGGCTTCCCTTGTGTGTGTGAGTGGGTGTTCTCTCTCTAGCTCCTAGGAAAAGGGCTCGCCCCCCCTCTTGTAGGAATGATTTTGACTTTAGGTGATCAAGCACCTTACTCATCAAGCATGACAAAGCACTTGAACTAGGGGGTGTTCCCACAAGCATCTCAGGCAAGCTTCTCAAGGCACCTCAAGTACTTTAATCATGCAGCAAGTCAAGCACCTCAAGCATGGAGCCAGTCAAGCACCTCAAGCATCTTAATCAAGCACCTCAAGCATGAAAAACACCTCAAGCATGACAAGCACCTCAAGCAGGACAAGCACCTCGAGCTTGGGCCGGGTTCCCACCTCAAGCTCAGCCCTAGCTCACTTAAGGTCAAAAGGACTTTTACACACATTTATTGGAGGTCTTCAATGAAGCTAACCCTAAGGTCTTATGCTCCATTGGTTAGCCTTGCTCTTTGATAGACCATCTCCCTTTTGGGCCCCTTTACATTGGCCCCGTGTTGAGATAGATCTAAAAGCACATACCTATATCTTAACACTTGTTCCCGATTATTCTCCCACATTAAGTGATCAATTTAATATGAGAAAATCATTTGGGTTAGTTAGATATTAGATTTTATGACACCATTTACAAGGAATTTGATTGTTTTTACTTCATATAGGGCGTGAGGTCAGAAGCTAGAAGCTATGGGCTTCGAATTGTGCAAGAGCGTATGCTTGGTGCCCTGCTAAAGAGCAAAGAGACAATCCCTGTTTCCAGTACTTCACATGGGAAGCAAATGTTGAGAGAACGCCTCTTGAACTTGAAGATCTTGCTAATTCTCGACGATGTTGATGACCGGGAGCAGCTTGAGGCGCTCTTAACACCCTTTGATTCATGTTGCCTCAAGGATGGTAGCCAGATTGTGATTACAACACGAGGAAGGGGAGGAATGGGGTGTAAAGTCTTTTGCTGGCATGGATTTTCTACGGTTTCTAGTGCTATCTGGGAATGGCCACATCACAGGGAATTTCAGCTTGTTTCCCAAGGAGCTCAGATGGTTTCAGTGGCACATGTGTCCCCTTGAGTTTCTTCCTTCTCAGCTTACACTCAGTAAGGTTGTTGTCATGGACTTGAGCAAGAGTCAGATATCAAGCCTTTCTCAAGGTGGTCACAGGTTTGAGGTAATAGCAAAGCATGTGCCTTTCTCGTACTCGTTTTCCGAGAGGTTTCTTGTGGGATTGTTGAATGATAGCTTATTTTGTTTGCTATTGGTTGCTTTGCAGAATTTGCGGGAACTGATACTCACTGAATGCAAATTTATTTACAAAGAACTTCCTGATTTCGGTGTCTCTTGCAAAAACTTAGAGAAGTTGGATCTATCTCATTGCGAAGACCTAAAGAGTATACCGGAGAGTATCGGTTGTCTCATAAGCCTCACACACCTCAACCTCTGTTGGTGTGAGCAGCTAACGGTGCTTCCGGAGTCTATTGGCAGCCTCAGAAGCCTCACACGCCTCAACCTCGTTGGGTGCGGGCAGCTAACGGTGCTTCCAGAGTCTATTGGCAGCCTGAGAAGCCTCACACGTCTCGACCTCACTGTGTGCGGACAGCTAACGGCGCTTCCGGAGTCTATCGGCAGCATGAGAAGCCTCACACGCCTCGACCTCGATGGGTGCGGGCAGCTAACGGTGCTTCCGGAGTCTATCGGCAGCCTGAGAAGCCTCACACGCCTCAACCTCGGTAGTTCTTCTCGGGGGCTAACGGTGCTTCCGGAGTCTATCGGTAGGTTGAGAAGCCTCACACGCCTCGACCTCTCTGAGTGCAACGAGCTAACGGTGCTTCCGGAGTTTATTGGCAACCTCACGAACCTCACGCCTCGAGCTCCGTGTGTGCAGCGGGATAACGATGCTTCCGGACTCTATCGGCAGGCTCACAAGTCTCACACGCCTCCACCTCAGATGGTGCGGGCTAACGGTGCTTCCGGAGTCTATCGACAGCCTCAGAAGCCTCACACGCCTACACATTGAGGAGTGTTGGGAGCTAACAATGCTTCCAGAGTTTATTGGCAGGCTCACAAGTCTCACACGCCTTTGCCTCCTTGGATTCTCGAAGCTAACAGTGCTGCCGGAGTCTATCGGCAACCTCACAAACCTCGCACTCCTTCACCTTGATGAGTGCAGGGAGCTAACGATGCTTCCGGAGTCTATCGGTAGCCTCACTAGCCTCACACTCCTCAACCTCTCTGAGTGCTCGAGTTTAACAGTGCTTCCGGAGTCTATCGGCAGCCTCACAAGCCTCACACGTCTCGACCTCGATCGGTGTTGGGAGCTAACGGTACTTCCTGAGTCTATCGGTAGCCTCACAAGCCTCACACTCCTCTTCCTTCATGAGTGTGAGACGTTAACGGTGCTTCCGGAGTCTATCGGCAGTCTCACAAGCCTCACACTCCTCGACCTCGCTAGGTGTTGGGGGCTAACGATGCTTCCCGAGTCTATCGGCAGCCTCATAAGTCTCACACACCTCGATCTCGGTGGGTGTTGGGGGCTAATGGGGCTTCCTGAGTCTATCGGTAGCCTCACAAGCCGCACACGCCTCGACCTCGATGTGTGCTCAGGGCTAATGGTGCTTCCGGAGTCTATCGGCAACCTCAGAAGCCTCACACACCTTGACCTCTGTGGGAGCTCGGGACTAATGGTGCTTCCCGAGTCTATCGGCAGCCTCACAAGCCTCACACACCTCGATAATCTTACCATGTCGTAGTACCTTGTCTTCATGCCGAAGGATAGCTTCGGGTTGTAGCACCTCTTCTTGGTCTTCAACTTCGGGAGGGTCTTCAATAATTGGTTCAATTGGTGGCTCTCCTTTGTAGGACTTAAGTAAGCTTACATGAAAGGCATTGTGTATAAGACAATGGTTGGGCAACTTGAGTTGATAAGCCGTCTCATTGATAGGCTTCAAGATTTGGAAAGGACCATAGTATCTTTTTGCTAGTTTAGCATAATACTTTTGATGGCCCGTAGGATTTTTGCCCGTCGTTTGCCTTAATCGAGCCTTAGGAAACTTGAATAAGACCCAATCATTTTCTTTGAACATTAAGGCTCTTCTGTGCTTATTAGCAGCACCTTTTTGCCTTTGTTGAGAGATGGCTATAGCCTCCCTAATCTTTTGAAAAGATTCTTGTAGGTCACGGCTATACTCATCGGCGGCGAAGATCTTCCCATGTACTTTCAGTAGCAAGGGACTTTTAGGTCTTCCTTCTATGATCTCGAAAGGTGCTTTGCCCGTAGAAGTATGTACAGTATTATTGTAGGCATACTCTATTAGCGGTAAATACTTTTCCCATTGTGAGCGTTGATCTACTTCGGTAACATAAGTCTTGAGTAGATCGAGTATCGTAAGATTGGCTATCTCACTTTGGCCATCCGTTTGTGGGTGATAGGCCGAAGAGAAATTCATTCTTGTTCCTAGATTTTCAAAGAGACCTTTCCAGAAATTACTGGTCATTCTAGGATCTCTATCTGACACGATGGATGTGGGTAATCCATGGTGTTTGAAAATCTGAGATATGAAGAGAGTTGCCATTTGATGTGCCTTAATAGTCTTTTTGACAGGAATAAAATGTGCTTGCTTGCTAAACCTGTCGACTATTGTCCATATTCCTGTATTCCCATGGATAGACTTGGGTAATCCAAAGATGAAATCCATGGATATACTCTCCCATGGTGAATTTGGAATAGGCAATGGCTGGAGTAATCCAGGTTGCTTCCCTCTATCATACTTGGTCTTTTGGCATACTACACATTTTGAAACATACTCTTGTATGTCCACTTTCATGGTAGGCCAATAGAAATACGTCTCTACTCCTCGGAGAGTAGGTTGAATACCTCTATGCCCTGCATATGGAGGAGCATGGGATTCATACATAACCTTCTCGCGAAGGGAATGGGTAACACATAGCCTATTGCCGTGGAGAAGATAACCATCCTGCAAGGTGAATGGTTCCTCTTTCTTCCCCAAAGCAAGGGCTGACATTATGTCTCTAAAGTCAGGGTCAGTAGCATACTCATCTATCATATAGGATAGATCATTGTGAGTAGCTATAGACACCACATTAACTTTTGGTCGTCGTGAAAGTGCATCGGCAACTTGATTGTGCTTACCAGCTATGTGAGCAATATGGAAATTAAATTGCGAAAGAAAATTTGCCCACCTCATTTGTTTGTCGGAAAGCTTGGTTTGCGTCATGAAATACTTGAGACTTTGGTGGTCGGTTCGTAGGATAAATGGAGTCCCCAATAGGTAGTGCTTCCATGTGTCTAGGGCATGTAGAACAGCTAAAAGCTCTTTCTCATAAATGCCCAAGACTCGTTCATCACCATTGAGCCTTCGGCTCTCATATGCTATGGCATGCCCTTCTTGAAGCATAACTGCTCCAAGGCAATCACCACAAGCATCACATTGGACCTCAAATGGCTTTGAGAGATCCGGAAGCACGAGGACTGGTTGGGAAGTAAGCTTCTCTTTGAGTTTTTCAAAAGCATTTTGCTCCTTAGCAGACCATACAAACTTAACGTTCTTCTTGGTTAAGTCGTGTAGTGGTCCTGCTACTTGAGAGAATTTTGCTATGAAGCGTTTATAGTATGCACACATACCAATCAAGCTTCTTAGCTCATGTAGATTCCTTGGGTTAGGCCATGATTTTATTACCTCTAACTTTGATGGATCCATACGAATACCATCGTGAGAGATAATATGGCCTAAATATTGAATCTCTTGAAGGAAGAATTCACTTTTCTTTTGGTTGAGAAAAAGTTTGTTCTCCCTCAAGGCTTGAAAAATCACTTGGAGATGTTGCTTATGTTCCTCCAAAGACTTGGAGTAGATGATGATATCATCGAAGAACACTCCAGTGAATTTTCGATATGGTCTAAAAATTTTCTCCATCAAACGATTGAACGTAGCTGGTGCATTAGTCAAGCCAAAAGGCATGACTAGATATTCATAAAGACCAAATGTTGTGCGAAACGCGGTCTTTAAGATATCCTCATCCACTATCCTTATTTGATGATAGCCACTCTTAAGGTCAATCCTACTGAAGTAGGTAGAGCCTTGTAGCTTATCAAACAGATCTTCTACCCGAGGTACGGGAAATCTGTTTTTGATAGTGATATGGTTTAGTGCTCGATAGTCCACACACATATGGTATGTACCATCTTTCTTTTGCACTAAAAGGACTGGAGAACAAAAGGGAGAGGAACTAGGCCTCACCATCCCTTTGTCTACCAGCTCTTGTACTTGCCTCATGATCTCCTCTTGTTGAGCTTGTGAGACTCGATAAGGAGGTTTGTTAGGCGGTGAGCTTCCTGGAAGGAGCTCAATACGATGGTCATCATCCCCTCGTTTTGGAGGTAGGTCCATAGGGATATCATCGATGAACACATCTTGGAATCCTTTTAGAAAAGTAGACAAGTCTAACTCTTCTTGATTCCTATCATTTTCATTTGATGAAACATTGTTAGCTTTTAGAGACTCTTTGACATAAATCATGTACGCAGAAACTGAGCTCTTCATTGATTTATCAAAAGAAAGAGGATTTACAAGTGGAATAGTGCGACCACGCTCACTAGCATCTATATATATGTTCTTTCCCCTGTAGGTGAAGTAAATTCTCCTTTCAGGGAAATTCATGTTGGCAGCCATGCGATCAAACCATGGTGCCCCTAGGATAACATCCTGATGTTGGAGAGTGATGATCCTTTGCATAGGAGCATAGGAGAGTGATGATCCTTTGCAATGAGCATCCTCTTTTGGAGCTTCGATGGTGGAAGCCCTAGGAGTCTCATTGCGAATATTCTTCTTGGGGCAAGAACGATAGCCATGTCCTTGCTCCCCACACTTGAAACACTTATGGTCCTTGCGAAAAGCTTCAAGCTCTTCAGGAGAGAGTTTGTTTTTACCTTTGTAAACTCCCTTCTCCGTGGACCGATTGTTGTTGTTGTTGTTGTTGTTGAAAGTGCCTTGGGAATTATTTTGAGCATTGGATTTCCCCTTTGCATCATTTTTATCTTTGTTTTCCATGGGCTTGACATTACGTCTAGCCCCTTGATGGAAATTGATGCGTGAAGCAACCATGGTGTGGTGGATAACTTCGGTAACAGTACCGGGCCATTGAGAGTTGATATATTCGGCCATCTCTTCAGGTAATCCCGCACAGAATTGTTGTCTTTGCTCGGCAAAGTCTATCTTTTGAAAGACAGTAGCTTTGAGATGTAAATCCCAAAACTTATCTACATACTTGTTGATAGACTCATGAGAGAGGAGCTTCAAGCCGCGCCATTCGGTAAGAACTTTATCTTTAGTATCGCTTGGAAGAAATTGCTTCATGATGGAAACTCGTAGAGTTTTCCATGTCTTTGGGGCTTCTCCATTGCCACGAAGGCTAGCCCACCATTGACGAGCTGATTTTTGGAAGTGCATAGCTACATGGCGTAGCTTGGAGGACTCTGTGAAGCCCTCGTCCCCAAAGGCCGCATCAAATTGCTAGATGAAGGCCAACACTTTATCGGTAGCACCAAAGGTGCCATCGTAGGTGAGAAAAGAGATACTCTTTCCTCCCTCCTTGAACTTCTTTAGCTTTTGTGACCTTCGCCATGCAGGAAATGATTTTCGATGCCCTCCCCTCTTGTATTCTCTAGGAGAATAGCCATAACTTTCATCGGAAGAGAAGGAAGGTGAAGAAGAAGGAGAAGAGGGTGACCTCTTCCTAGCCCTTTTCTTCCTTTGTTTCCTCTCTTGCCTTTGAGAGTGATGAGGAGAAGGACTATGGGTTGCTCTTTTCCTCTTGGGAGGAGTAGGCGATCGTCTAGACCGCCTTCTTCGTGGAGCCACATCTTCAGAAGAACTTAGACTTTCATTGCTTTCTTTCTCTTTGGATTCCTCCTCTCGAATGGGAGAGAGTCTTCTTTTGGGGGTCTCATCAAGAGGCCTGCTAAGCTCTCTCTCCTCTTGGAGAGGAAGGGAAATTCCATAGGCACGAAGTTGTTGAGTAACTTCGGCTTGCAAGGTAGGGTTGCCCATAGCTTGTTGCAACCTAGTCACAAGATAATTCACAAACATGGGAGCATCACCATTAGCACCTTCATGTGCAAAATCAAAGCTATCAATGTTCATTCTACTCTCTTGATTATTGTCAGCCATGTTAACAAAATTTTATGTATGTACTTAGTGTATGCTTTGGCAATTCAAAACCTTAGTTGCCACTCCTCTTAGCCTTTGAAAATCGGCTCTTAAGTATCTACACCCACGGCTCAAAGTGGTTAATTATAGAGAATAGAGGAGTAGGTCTAACATAGCAGAGTTGCCAAGGGCTAGCTCCTTTCGGACTTCTTATGGCTCAATAATGGTAAAGCCGTAGGCAAGTCTAAAAAGATTCCATTATTAAGTCCAAAGCTCCCGAGGTGTGCACCATCCCCCACATAGTGGGCTTAACAAAACCGGTATTAGATCCCAGTTCCACTTACTCTATTATAATTAACAACATCAACCATTTATAGGCTACTTAAGGACCTCTCTTCTTAAGCAAGAAAAGAGAAACCAAATGCTCTGATACCAATGTACTGGAATTTGCCTATTCAATTTGAGAATAGCGGAATTTAATGAGAATACTTTCAAGAAATGATTTTGTGAGCATAGCGGGTAGACATAATTGAAGATAGCAACATAATCATAGCAATTAGTTAACTTGGCATAGACAATACTTTTGCAAGAGAGAGAGTTTAGAGAACATGACAACAATTGAGGACCGGATTTATGTGGAGCCGGTCCCCCCTCCAATAGGCATTTGTATTATGATTTCTCCCATAAAGAGAGACTTGTTACAATACAGTCTTTGTGTTCCTTGTGACCTAGGTGATGCCATGAAGATGGAAGGATTCATGCACCACAAACATAACATAAACTTGAAGAAAGCTTTAACTATCCCAAGCCTCAGTCCCAAGACCTCAAACACCTTCGAAGGTGGAGAGAGCTAGCAGGGAATGAGGGTAGGGAAGAGGAAGAAGAAACATTTCGTAAGAGAAAGAATTAGTTCCTCACTTATCATACTCTTGTTGCTAGCATACATAATAGCATAGTAATGAAGAAGAAGGAGATGGCAAGCTTAAGCATTGAAGCATGGCTCTTGGTTGGATTTGCACTCCATAGCCAAGAGTGTTGGTGTAGGCTCTCAACCTCTACTTGCTTGGAGAGGGAGCTCTTGCACTTTGCATAGCACACAATGAGAGTGATTGTGAGTGTGTGTGGGTGAGTATACCCCCTAGGCACCCCCCTAGCTTGCTTGGGTCGACCCCCCCTTGTAGCTCATGCCTGAAGCTCATTGGACCCCTCCAGGCCTAGCCAATCACAAGCAGGAGCCATTACAAGCAACATGGGTAGCCTTGGGACAAGTGTCCCCCTTTCCCCTTTGAGAGAGAGGACTTGATAAATGCTAAAACAATTAGATAATTCATGTAATTTATCATTGGACCCCTTTGAAGCCTAGCCAATAGGCTTCAAGCAACACATGAAGGTAACATGGGTAGGGGCCTGACATGTGTCCTTGCTGCCTCTTCAAGTTGGGGCTTCCCTTGTGTGTGTGAGTGGGTGTTCTCTCTCTAGCTCCTAGGAAAAGGGCTCGCCCCCCCTCTTGTAGGAATGATTTTGACTTTAGGTGATCAAGCACCTTACTCATCAAGCATGACAAAGCACTTGAACTAGGGGGTGTTCCCACAAGCATCTCAGGCAAGCTTCTCAAGGCACCTCAAGTACTTTAATCATGCAGCAAGTCAAGCACCTCAAGCATGGAGCCAGTCAAGCACCTCAAGCATCTTAATCAAGCACCTCAAGCATGAAAAACACCTCAAGCATGACAAGCACCTCAAGCAGGACAAGCACCTCGAGCTTGGGCCGGGTTCCCACCTCAAGCTCAGCCCTAGCTCACTTAAGGTCAAAAGGACTTTTACACACATTTATTGGAGGTCTTCAATGAAGCTAACCCTAAGGTCTTATGCTCCATTGGTTAGCCTTGCTCTTTGATAGACCATCTCCCTTTTGGGCCCCTTTACATTGGCCCCGTGTTGAGATAGATCTAAAAGCACATACCTATATCTTAACACTTGTTCCCGATTATTCTCCCACATTAAGTGATCAATTTAATATGAGAAAATCATTTGGGTTAGTTAGATATTAGATTTTATGACACCATTTACAAGGAATTTGATTGTTTTTACTTCATAGAGGGCGTGAGGTCAGAAGCTAGAAGCTATGGGCTTCGAATTGTGCAAGAGCGTATGCTTGGTGCCCTGCTAAAGAGCAAAGAGACAATCCCTGTTTCCAGTACTTCACATGGGAAGCAAATGTTGAGAGAACGCCTCTTGAACTTGAAGATCTTGCTAATTCTCGACGATGTTGATGACCGGGAGCAGCTTGAGGCGCTCTTAACACCCTTTGATTCATGCTGCCTCAAGGATGGTAGCCAGATTGTGATTACAACAGGAGATGAACAAATTGTCATCTGGGCAAAGGCCCACCATAGTCACTTCATGCAGGGGCTCAACGAGTCACACTCACATCTGCTATTTAACTGGCATGCTTTTCTTCGGCAAGAAGAACCCTCTGAGGATTTCAAGGCATTGGCAGGGAAGGTGGTTGATGCATGCAAGGGCCTTCCTCTGGCTTTGGAGACTCTTGGTGCGCACCTTTATGGTAAGGACATGGTTTTTTGGGTGGCAACAGTGAAGGTCCTCGAAGGCCATCGGCATACCCTCACACTCGCACAAAGGGAAGTGACCTCGATTTTGAGAATCAGCTTCGATGGGTTGGGCAGTGAAGAAGAGAGGTTAATGTTCCTTGATATCGCGTGCTTCATGCTTGGAGAGCACGAGGCCCGAGCTAAGAGATTATGCTGTGAATCGGATGCAGCAGTGCTCTACCTTGAGACCCTTAGACTTAAGTGCATGGTCAAGATTGATGAAGGGAGAAACCTTACTATGCACGACCATCTTCGGGATATGGGGTGAGAAATAGTG
The DNA here is from genome assembly GCF_014529385.1 of Adiantum capillus-veneris. Classification (NCBI taxonomy): domain Eukaryota; kingdom Viridiplantae; phylum Streptophyta; class Polypodiopsida; order Polypodiales; family Pteridaceae; genus Adiantum; species Adiantum capillus-veneris. Next base: position 97,739,365 of record NC_140935.1, read on the forward strand.
GAACGTAGCCACAAGAATGTATGGAAACGTAGCCATTTGTGGAATGAGGATGATGTGCGTCTTGTTTTGCAACATGAAAAGGTAAAATTGGTCTCAAGCTGTGTGTTTTCCATGTGACATGCAGTATTCGGACATGTTAGTACTGATATTGCTAAGTGCTGTAGGGAACAAGTTTGGTGCGTGGGCTAAAGCTTTTGACTTTGGAGGAAGGGGAGGAATGGGGTGTAAAGTCTTTTGCTGGCATGGATTTTCTACGGTTTCTAGTGCTATCTGGGAATGGCCACATCACAGGGAATTTCAGCTTGTTTCCCAAGGAGCTCAGATGGTTTCAGTGGCACATGTGTCCCCTTGAGTTTCTTCCTTCTCAGCTTACACTCAGTAAGGTTGTTGTCATGGACTTGAGCAAGAGTCAGATATCAAGCCTTTCTCAAGGTGGTCACAGGTTTGAGGTAATAGCAAAGCATGTGCCTTTCTCGTACTCGTTTTCCGAGAGGTTTCTTGTGGGATTGTTGAATGATAGCTTATTTTGTTTGCTATTGGTTGCTTTGCAGAATTTGCGGGAACTGATACTCACTGAATGCAAATTTATTTACAAAGAACTTCCTGATTTCGGTGTCTCTTGCAAAAACTTAGAGAAGTTGGATCTATCTCATTGCGAAGACCTAAAGAGTATACCGGAGAGTATCGGTTGTCTCATAAGCCTCACACACCTCAACCTCTGTTGGTGTGAGCAGCTAACGGTGCTTCCGGAGTCTATTGGCAGCCTCAGAAGCCTCACACGCCTCAACCTCGTTGGGTGCGGGCAGCTAACGGTGCTTCCAGAGTCTATCAGCAGCCTGAGAAGCCTCACACGTCTCGACCTCACTGTGTGCGGACAGCTAACGGCGCTTTCGGAGTCTATCGGCAGCATGAGAAGCCTCACACGCCTCGACCTCGATGGGTGCGGGCAGCTAACGGTGCTTCCGGAGTCTATCGGCAGCCTGAGAAGCCTCACACGCCTCAACCTCGGTAGTTCTTCTCGGGGGCTAACGGTGCTTCCGGAGTCTATCGGTAGGTTGAGAAGCCTCACACGCCTCGACCTCTCTGAGTGCAACGACCTAACGGTGCTTCCGGAGTTTATTGGCAACCTCACGAACCTCACACGCCTCGAGCTCCGTGTGTGCAGCGGGATAACGATGCTTCCGGACTCTATCGGCAGGCTCACAAGTCTCACACGCCTCCACCTCAGATGGTGCGGGCTAACGGTGCTTCCGGAGTCTATCGACAGCCTTAGAAGCCTCACACGCCTACACATTGAGGAGTGTTGGGAGCTAACAATGCTTCCAGAGTTTATTGGCAGGCTCACAAGTCTCACACGCCTTTGCCTCCTTGGATGCTCGAAGCTAACAGTGCTGCCGGAGTCTATCGGCAACCTCACAAACCTCGCGCTCCTTCACCTTGATGAGTGCAGGGAGCTAACGATGCTTCCGGAGTCTATCGGTAGCCTCACTAGCCTCACACTCCTCAACCTCTCTGAGTGCTCGAGTTTAACAGTGCTTCCGGAGTCTATCGGCAGCCTCACAAGCCTCACACGTCTCGACCTCGATCGGTGTTGGGAGCTAACGGTACTTCCTGAGTCTATCGGTAGCCTCACAAGCCTCACACTCCTCTTCCTTCATGAGTGTGAGACGCTAACGGTGCTTCCGGAGTCTATCGGCAGTCTCACAAAGCCTCACACTCCTCGACCTCGCTAGGTGTTGGGGGCTAACGATGCTTCCCGAGTCTATCGGCAGCCTCATAAGTCTCACACACCTCGATCTCGGTGGGTGTTGGGGGCTAATGGGGCTTCCTGAGTCTATCGGTAGCCTCACAAGCCTCACACGCCTCGACCTCGGTGTGTGCTCAGGGCTAATGGTGCTTCCGGAGTCTATCGGCAGCCTCAGAAGCCTCACACACCTTGACCTCTGTGGGTACTCGGGACTAATGGTGCTTCCCGAGTCTATCGGCAGCCTCACAAGCCTCACACACCTCGATCTCGATGGATGCTCGCGGCTAACGGTGCTTCCGGAGTCTATCGGCAACCTCATAAGCCTCACACGCATCGACACCGACTTCCAAATGCTTCTCTATGATAGTTCTGATGAGTGATTCGACAACTATTATTGACACTAGTACGGCCGGCCGCCTTTGGCGGCCTCTCTCTCTCTCCCTCTCTCCCTCTTTATCGCGTGCAAAGGGGCTTGTTTTTGTTTTGGACTTTAGCCTTCAGGTCGCAGATTGCAACATGTGTAAAGGGCTCCCCCTTTCGCCATATTATGTTAGTACATATTTGCATTCTTAATTTAAAATGTTCAAAAAGATACACTATCCACACTAATACCTAGGGATGAATCTCATTCGAATTCTAGCTAATTCACACCCTTTTCCTGAAATCAACTAGACATACATATAATATGTTCCTACAATTGTAAAAAACATAAAGTATTAGCAGAAATTGATTATGGTGAGTTCAAAACTAAAAGAAAGGGAGGAGGGAAGGCATGGGTTGTGTCACTGTGTGTGAGCATTGAGCAATACGACATTGAGGCCAGTTGGGAAGCCAAGTATTGAGGGCGATTGGGCAGCACCGTGGGAGCGACTTGTCTGGATGACAAGACAGCTTAGGAAAGGGCAATTCAAGCCTGAAGGTTTCTTTTTTTCTTTTAATTGGAGCTAATTCACCCTTTTCGTAAAATCGACCAAACATACATACATATAATATGTGCCTACAATTGTTAAAAAATGAAGTATTTACAGAAGATGCTTGGATTGATTGTGGTAGCTCAAAACTAAAATAAAGGGAGTAGGGAAGGCATGGGCTGTGTGTGAGCATTGAGCTGTACGACATTGAGGGCAGTTAGGAAGCCAAGTATTAAGGGTGGTTGGGCTGCATCGTGGGAGCGATGTCTCTGGACAACAAGATGGCTTAGGAAAGAGCAAGTCGAGGTTTCTTTTTTTTCTTTTAATCGGAGAGTTTTTTGTGTTGACAACACATTGACACAGAGACTTGTTGCTGACGGAGTTGCAAGTTTCGGATCTTGCGATGAATGATGCAGGGGGATTTTTAATCCAAAACATGATCGAGCTTTGAGTTGTACACAGTGGTTACATCATGAATTTGTTGTGTGTAGCCATGTGCCTGGAGCTTCTCCTCCAAGTAACAATATTGATTGTTTGTGGGCTCATTGTCTACATTAAAGTTTCTCATGATGACACTCATTTGTGTAGGATGGGATTGTTGCAGCAAGGTATAGAGTTGTGTGACCAACGCGGTTGAAGATGTGATTGGTGATTTGTAGACACATATGATTTCCCAATCAAGGTGTTCATGAATGGCTAATATAACTTGAATGATTTCTATCCTGGAGCTAGTAATGTTTTTGCAGAGTGGAGCTTGATTCTAGGCTTGTAGTAGATTGAAACACCTATTTTGCTGTGGTGATGGACATGATGAAACTTTGGTGCAAGATCATTGGAAGGATTTTTAGAACTTGTAAAATTCAGATTGTCTTTCATATGTTTGAAATATTGTTGGGTCAAAGGCTACTATGTTCATTGTCAAGCCTTGTGACCTATGGATAGTGCGTGCATTCGCTGCTTGTATTGGAAATTGAGTTCGGGAGACAGTGTTCAATGCATTTTTACCAATTGGAAAGTCTTTTGTTGTTTGAAAGATTGGTGTCCACTGAGGGCCAATGGGAATCGTATTAAGGTGCTGGTTCACATGTTGTTGTTTGGAGCCTGTTGAGGAATCAAAAAACTCTATCCATGCAATAGGACAATTAGCTCTACTTTCCACAAGTTTCAGAATTCCATCTGCGCCATTCACAAGACCATCGAAAATATCGATATTGCCACCGCAAATCTCAACAATCATTCCTGCTTTAAGATCCAAGGTTGAGGACAAGCCTGTTGTGTTTTGTGGATTGTTTGGAACAACAAGGTTTTTTGAACAAGTTTTATGGTGGTTGTCTCTCACATAGATTATGTATGCATGAGTAGGCAATTCCTACTCTCGCATGGATTATGTATGCGTGAGTAGACAATTCCTCAAAAACAAGTCAATTATGTGAGTCCTTCAAGTTATTGGTGAAGTATAAATGGGTGTTGTCAATTTGTTAAAGACTTTGTTGGTATGGTTGGTATTCAAGAGCAACAAATCCTTGGTTGTGTGTTTTGCTTTGCATATTCTATTGAGAACTAGTATGTGACCCGCGTGTTGCTGCGGCCAAGAAAAGCATGGCAATTTGATCTCTCTCTCTCACACATACATACACACACACACACACACACTAGAAACGTAGTCCTTGGAATCACTATAGAAAGATAACAATGCATATGTACGCCTTCTCTCTATCTTTCTATCTCTCTAAAAAAGCCTGATAATTGGATCTCTCTCTCTCTCTCTCTCTCTCTCTCTCTGTTTCTCTCTCTCTCTCATACACACACACACACACACACACAAAGGAATAGTAGTCCTCGGAATCACTCTAGAAAGATAATAATACATCTAAATGCCTTCTCTCTATCTTTCTCTCTCTTGTATTAGATCTTGAGATCAAGACTCATCAAGTAGGTCTTTGATATCTCTTTTATCACCTTCTTTCCTCCATTTCTCAATTCTTTTTAGTTGAAGACTTGCTCAATAGCTCTCTCTCTCTCTCTCATAATAAACACATGGAGTGCTTTTGGAGTGTTTTAGCCAGCACTCACTCAACGATACTGAATTAGAAACATAAAAAATACAACATTGCCATGCTCCAACTTTGCCATGGATGCAAAAAGAATGACACTTAACATCACAACCTTAACTTTTAAATTGAAAGACCACCTCCAAAGTTCAAACAAACTACAAAGTTTAGAAAACCTAAGTCAAAGTTAAGAGAATCTAAAAAGTGCAAAGAAGTTTAGTGCAAAAACCTTCAAATTTTATAGTAGATTTGTCTCTAATTTTTTTTGGGAAAAATCATAGTATAGATAAATGCTCGAAAAAACCTAAATCTAGTGTAATCTCACCCTACAAAGTTAGAAAATTATCTCTATACGTACAAAGTATTAAAAAATTGAGTGTAAAAGCATTCAAATATAATAAAGTTATCCCTAAAATTTCTCATATCTAAGTTTTTCATGTTTTTGGGAAAAAACATTGCGCCTCAACTCGATTTAATGTAACCCCTTTTACAAATTTTTATGATTTGCCTCAAAAATTCTAATTTGCCTTTAAGCGGTTGAAGAAATCTAGGCTATGTGTAATCCACCTACAAATTTTGAGATTTACTTTTAAATTCTACTCGAAGGAAACCAAAAACCTCACAAAAATGTAGCATAAAAACCTTCAAAGAGTGGGGAATCATTTGGTTATCCGAAGTTGGACCTACGTACATTGGTGTGCTTCTGGGCATTGGCACTACCTACAATAGAGACAATAGTGAGCTTGATGAGCTCAATGAAGCTACAACGAGGAGCTCATGCACCAAATCAAATGATAGCAATGCTTGGGTGGGACTCAAACCTTAGTTAAATAAATAATAAGGAAGGCAAATTGAGTTCTTTTTAGCACTAGGTTGGTAACCTAACAGGACATAAAAGTGTCCTTTCAGGGTTTTGAAAAAAACCTCCAAAACCATAGTAGATCCACTCATTTTGTAAAATCCTTTCATGAGGTTATATTTCAAGGTCTACTACACATGGAAAAAATAAGAAACTTGTAAAATTTCTCATCTTTTGGTCACACCAAGCCTCCAAAGTTGATGGACCAGTACATTTTCATCAAAACAGTCATTTCTTACGTTTTGTTGCATAAAAATAAGATTAGGGATTTTTGTAGGACTTGAGATAAATTCCCTAATTAACTTCAATGGGTTGGTGATCAGAACATATGATTGCTTCCCACTCACTATTTTTTGTTTTGCCAAAATAAATAGGTACAAAAAAGTTGAATTTTTACCATTTTGCAAACCTATCATCAAAGTTTCTATAGCCATGCTCAATACAAATAATATATGCATGTTTTCTTAGTTCCCTATTGTCCTTTATGTTCATAAGGAGCCATGGAGCATGTCAAAAGAATAATACATTTCTTACCAAGGGGAATCTTGGGGACAAAGATGAAGTGGTAAATACAACAAACATGAAAAAACTGGGTTCAACATTATGAGTTGTAGAATCCCATAGAAACTATTCAATATCTAGCCAAATTTGATCCTTATCACTAGATATGGTTACTACCTACAAAATGCATGTAGTTGTCACAAGAAACTAACAATATTGAAAAAGCTATACTTTATATACTAGAATGTTTCGTTTTCTTCTATAATTGAAAAAATCAACCATCGTTGTGTACTATCCAAAATAGGGTATTAGGTGACCCAAAACTCAAGGAATATTAGCTTTATGTTACAATATGCGACATAGAAAATAAAAAATGCATTTAAATATCATGAAATACACCAAAAAAATCATAGAAGAGCTAAAATTGGCTAAAAAACAGGATTTGACAATTTTTGTAATTTGGTCATAACTTACATTTTTAATATTTATTTCTCCCTAGAAGCATCAAGACATGTTGAGGACTACTAAAGATATTTCTCTAGCATTATAGACCTCACAAACATGAATTCTAGAGTGGTATAGTTGCAAAAAGTTGAAAAAAACCAAAAACAAGACCCGTTTTTTCACACAGTTTAGGTTGTGAAATGTTGTGCAAGGACGATGTTAAAGATGGAATTGATATTCCAAAAAAATGTCGAGTTTTTTTCAGCTCATGAGACAACTTTCTAGATAGATAGCACCTCAAAATCCATTTTGAAACTCTTGACATAGTTCAAGGAAAATGGTCACTTAACAGGACATAAAAGTGTCCCATTACCAACCTAGTGTTAAGGTCGACCATAATAATTGGAGGCATGGCCGCACATGAAGAGAGGCGGCGCCAGAGAAGGAAGGAGATTTCATCATGGGCTGCGATGCTGAGGAGGCTCTAGAGGACTGAGAGGGAGCTAGTCAAAGGGCTGGAGTAATCGAGGAGGAAGTGGCCGCGAGCTTGCCAATAGAAAGAAGGGCGGTTACACAGAATGAAAGCAAGACAGGGGGAATGTGGAAGAGAGCAGACTGCAGGGGCTGAGTAAGAGGAAGGTGGCCAAGTGTGCAAGGCCGCAACCTGGAGGAGCAAGAGAGGGAGCACCCTGAGCTAGAGGAGCAGCAAGAGAACTCCGTTCAGAGCTGGGGCCGTTCAGAGAAGAGATCAGAAGGCAAGGTGGTGGCCTTGGCGAGCACATGAGAAAGGCCATGAGTTGTAATTAGCAGGAGGGGAGGCTCTCATCACATTACAAGGGGTAGGCGAGCTCACAGGGAGATGATAGATAATAAAGAAGAGGCGAATCATAGAAGTAAGGAGGCAGGAGCTGCAGAGCCGAGGAGAACCAGAGAGAAGGCATCATCATGTCTACAAGGGCTGGCCATGTAGAGTGAGCACGTCGAGGGGCAGGCTAAGTTGAGGTAGAGAAGAGGCTCTCAAAGCACCAAAGGGAAAAGAGAGTGCCGCCATGCTACATCTAGACTGTAGGAGGGGAGGTGAGTAGATGAGCTTAGGCCATGAGCATTAGGGCAGGTCGAGAGCTTCAGAGAAAAAGGTGGTATTGGTGGTGCCAATGTGTGGAAGGAAGCCACTACAGAAGTGAAAGAACCACTAGAGCTTGGGGTGACAAGTGGTAGTTGCATGGGCTAAAGGATAGCCAATTGAAGTGGGAGGAAGGGCCTGTCGAGTGCAGGGCTCAAGAAGAAAGACGCAAGGGTGCTCCAAAAACTCTCATATGATAGATGCCATCATTGTATTTAATTTCTTTGGTGATTTATGGTTTTGTTGGGCTCAAAAACCCTCACTTAAACCCAGTGGATGCCAACAAGAGCCTTAGAGTGATAGGAATGCTCGAGCTCTACTATTTATTTGGATGCTTGATGATGTGGGCGAGCTATTGGAGGTAGTATTTTGTTCTACCCTTTTTTCCTGTCAACGTCAGAGACGTCCGATCACCCATTACTTGTACACACCCTATTCTTTACTAGATAGAAGAATAAGGGACTCTCTCACACATAGCGTAGAGCTACTCCACCCACATCCTATCCTCTCTCTCTCTCTCTCTCTCTCTCTCTCTCTCTCTCTCTCTCTCTCTCTCTCGCTCTCTCGCTCTCGCTCTCTCGCCTTCTCATTCTTTGCACACACACCGCATTTGTGCACTCACAAATTGGTATCAAAGCTACAGCTTGGTGATGGGTGGCGGGGAGCACGATGGCTTTGGGAGCTTCAACGTGATAGCTCACTCACTCTCGGCAGTGGAGAGATCAAGAAAGATTGAATGCTTTACGAGAATAGAATGGGAGCTTGTGAGCTCATCTAAGAGTGATGTATGCTCTTGTGGAAGCTCAGAAAGGAGTGTGGAAGATTGTGTGTAAGTGAAAGTGATGTCCTAAAAATTGTGTGCATAGCACCACTGCCTTCAAATTTGTCTTTCTGCTTGTAGAATGCAGATCTGAGTATTTTGTCCTTGAAGCCCATTTGTTTTGACGTGGTTTACAACTTTGCAGAATAATTTTTTTACAAATTCCTCATCGTTTTGCTGATATTTAGCTCAGACTAACTGTATACAAAAATTACAGGTTTTCTATTTTTGCATAGTGTGCGAGTTTGATGCACTTCTAGAAGTACGGGAGGTGCTCCAAGTTGGGTGTATAAATTTTGAGCTGAAGTTGAAATTGCAGCTTATGCAAAACTATTTTGAGAGTTTCTGGTAGATTTGGGCAAAGAGTCACGGAGGGGTTTACACACTATCGAAGCGATTTCTTGAGAGACACGGTTTTGGAGCACAAAGGTGGAGCTTCTTTCATAGTTTCTCACAAGATACTTTGGCAGTGATTTTGTGCTTTGATTCATGGTATTTGCGGATCAATTTGCATATGGTTATGGCGCATGGTTGATGCCCACTATACATGCATTTTGGTGAGCACTTTCAAGTGCCGGTGAGCTCCCTTGAGAGCATTGTTTTTGCATCGATCAAGTTTTTGGATTGCAAATTTTTTGGGGCTTGTCTATGTGCGGTCACTCCGTTTATGTACGTTGAGTTCGGGTGGCCATTGTATGTGAAAATGTGGAGCCATTTTGGCATTTCTACTCATTGGGATTGAATAGTGTTATGGTTTATGGTTTAGATTCCTCTTTTGGAGACTATAGTGGTCAAGGTTTACTCCCACTTTTCCATGCTTTTGGTTCACCTTTTTGTCAGTTTGTAGTGGGTGAGAGCTTCTCCCACTTTGGCATCTTGGATGTGGTTTTATGGGTGATATTTTTTTCCAGTTACAAAGGAGAATCTGTTGAATTTTTTCCAGGTTTTATGGGTTTTGTGATAGGTGCTAGAGAGTTGTTTTAGCCACATTTTGGCTTATGCCTATGAGGATGGTCATTTCACTTACACTCTCCTTGCTTATGGTCACTATTTATGCATGATTAGTTTTTGGTTTTGGTGGCAGGTGTTAGATCAGCTAGTTTTTTTTTGTATTGTGTTGAGCGGTTATTCTCTTATGGATAGTGCATTTACACTTTGTGTGGGCTGATCTATAGATGTATTTTTCACTCAGTTATGGCACCTTACAGTGGCAATTTTTGATTAAATACACATGTTGGTGTATTAGGAAGATCTCGAAGGCACAGACATGTGGTTTGATGGCATTGTAGTAGACCAAGACACATGAGGAGGTGTTGTTTCAGGCATTGGAGATAGCAGAGGATTCCATTGGTTGCTGATGAGAGTACGAGGGTGGTAGAAATTTCTACTTCTGCATGTTCACCTAGACGTGCATGGACTTTGTCTCACGATTGGCAGCTAGACAATAGTGCTTTTTACACCATGTTACTCCTCGTGCAAGGAGTGGTTTAGCACATTTTTTTCTCTGAGATAGGATGGTGTTCATGGTGTGGGTGACATTCATCTACGTTTTGCCAGTGGGAGAATGCTTGTGCTCCATGATGTTCAGTATGTGTCTGATGCTTGTAGGAGTTTGATGTCTATCTCACAGCTTATAGATCATGGGTATCATGTTCAGTTTACTGATGAGTCCTACTTGATGAGGAGAGGTTCACTTATGATAGCACAAGCCCATTCTGGTGCTTGTTTGACTCTTCTCTTTGTTCTTTGTAACAGAGATGCCATAGTCTCACTCTGGGTCCATTGCCAAGCAGACATTCATAGTCTAGGACGGTGCATTTTGCTGATGAGCAGCGTTGGTGCAGCCAAAGTTGATCCGAGCTAGAAAGTGATCTATGCCAAGAAAAGAGTGCAGGCAAGTGCAGTGCAGAAGGCTAGGGCAGGTATCAAGTCCTGGGAAGCCAAACGGTAGCAGGAATGTATGTCTTAAACGGTTTTTTAGGCCAAAAAAGCTTCAAGATGAGCCCAGATGCGACAATAGGTGAAGGTGTCCAAAGTGCCAAGTTGGTACCTTGAAATGTAGTGTTCGATGTGCTCTAGAAGCCGGTCCAAACGGCTCGTCAAACGGAGCCCCAGTGTGCAAGATACAGAAGTTTAAAGTTAGAAGGTTTAGCAGATTCTCCACGTTCAGGGCAGCTGGGGATAGGTGGCCCAAAAAAATTTCAACGGATAGATGCATAGAGCTCAAATTATGGAGCATGTCTGTCTTCTCGGGATGCCAATCGGAGCTCTGGTTAGCAGACTATGACCAGTTGAAATTTCGTCGGGGGCCGGATCTCAGGCGGTTTGACTGCATTGGAAAGCGTACTTGTGGTGATTTTTTGGTTCTTGCCAGGGTTTTCAAAGATTGTATGTAGCATATGGGATATGCAGGAAGAGACAGCATGCCATTCCGAGGTCGGAACGCGGAGAAATGACCGATCAAAATTGGTAGTGGATAGTGGAAGGGCAACTGCAGATGATTTTTTTTTCATTTTGGAGGCCTTGGTTCGAGCGTGCCGAGGGATTGAAATGTGGAGACAGCAGGTGCAGTCGGAGCCTGGTGGTTGGGTTTGTAGTACAATGATGACATGGAGGGGCCGTAAGGCCTTGTGCCCATGCCCACTAGGGCTGAGTTTTTGAGGGCAAAAGCCCCCCCCCCCCCCCCCCCCCCCCCCCCCCTGCAATAATGACGTTGCTATTGGCTAGGAGAGGGTTCCCACCGTACATGACACTGAGCGAGGGAGAGAGAGAGCCCAAGGAGGCCGCCAGGTAGGCCAAGAAAAGGCAAGGGCAAGGAGGGAGGCCGGGACCAAAAGGGCAAATGAGGAGAGAGAAATAGAGAGAGAAGTGTATTGGTGGACCCGGACAGAGTTGATCAAAGGTGAGCCAAAGGGGCAGTGCAAGGCTTGACTAGCCCAAAGGGGTAAAAAATGAAGGAAAAATAATAATAATAAAAATGCCTAGTGGGAAATAGCAACATCGCTAATGCCCCCCCCCCCCCCCCCCCCCCCCCCCCCCCCCCCCCCCCCAAGTGCAAAGAGAGCAAGAGAGAGCAGAGAAAAGCAAGGTGGTTACCTCCTCCCAAAGTTACCAACTGTAAGTGCCAGATGGGCCAATATGAAAACAATTTCCAAAATTGAAGGCCCCTCCCTATAAAAGTCAAATTTTAATTAAATTAGGGGCTTTTTTTGTGCCATTTGAAGCCTGCAAATTGGAGCTCTTTGATCAAGCTAATGCCTTTGTACTTTTTCCTTGTAAATGGCCATGGTGATGGCAGTGCAAGCCTTTGTACATGCCTCTTGAAGTGCAATCAAGCCACTGCTGCCCCATCTTGTTGTTGTTTCCCCTTCCCCCCTTCTCTTTCTCCTGCTCTGGTGTTTCCCCTTGGCGCCGGCAGTGTAGAAGTGTGTGCCCCCCTAGACCAACGGTGTTTTGCGTGAGAGAGTGAGATTAAGCGGCTCTATGTGTGTGTAAGGGTGGAGACAGACCGTAGCTGTAGGTGTGCATAGTGTGGTGGATTTGTGGAGTGTGTAAGTAGTGGAAATTGACCAGGCAGTGGTCTACTAGGGTATAGTGTGTTTTTGAAGAGGATAGGGGTGTTATAGATACCCTAAGCTATAGAGAAGACCTGGTGTTTTTGTCGAGTGTGTTCCCCCATTCCCCCTCTCCATCTTCTTGTGCCCCCACTGAGGAGCATACTGATGCTCCTAGACGAGGTTGAAGTGGTGATTTTGGTGATGCCAAAGGTGCGGCCTTTGAAGAGCAGGTGCTGCTAGTGATGGCTTGGACGGGACACTACAAAAAAATAGGTGTTATCGACGCATATATCTATGCGACCCGTCGCTATGCGCGTCGTTATGAAACCAATCGCTATTAGCAACGAGCATAGCAACGAGCATAGCAACGAGCATAGCGACGCGCATAGCAGAAAAAATTTTCTTGGGCAGAGGGCAGGTAGCCTGGCCTGTGCCTAGTTAAAAGATGGACACAGCCACAGCCAGACTTCCTGCCCTCTGCCCAAGAAAGCGAGCAGCACCAAAATATCAACCATGCTCCCGCGCGTAGAAATTTCGGCAGAGTTCCCTTTGTTTTTACATAAACTTTTCAAAAAAAACCATATCATGTATACGCCTCCTACATGCTATCCATGTAGGATCTCACATGAGATTTAAGGCCAATGAAAGACAACCGTACCAACTGAAAAGCATAGCCATAACTTAAAAGCATAACCATAACTTAAAACCATAACCGGCTATAACCACTTTGATCAAAACCATAATGCAGATAACCATAACAATGACAATAATCATAACCATAAGGGAAACAATAACTGTCTGAACACTAACTGTTTGTACAAAAAAGAGACACAGAAGCGTGTCTGTGTCTCACAAAGCATATAGATGAAATCTGGTCCACTAATGACTAGGCGTCGCAACATGCACATAGGACAACTCACAAAATTAGTATTGATATTACTTCACATATACTGACTTAATTAAATCAACTCACACATATTAACGTCTCACCTCAAGCGATCAGCGAGAATGTAAGGCCTCCCAGTCTACAGACTCTTCTGAAGCTTTAAGATCATTCAGTACTTCATAGATACCTCTGCGATATCCATCTGACTCCTCCTCGCATGATGGAGCTCGATGCATCACAAGATTCTGTGTTTATACAGCAATCAAAGTAATAAGAATACATGATTCATCGCGTTTTAAAAAACGCCATAGTTAAGATTGGATTAGAAACTCACAAACTCATAGCGAAAGGTGTCGAAGCCTCCGCTGCCAAGATGAGATGTCCCCCTAGTCATCTATCGTACATGCGTGGCCTCACGTTGCTGTCTGAACCGCGTGGCCGCTATCCACTCATCCTCCCTAATCTGCAGCCACGTCTCGTGTGGGATGCCCGAAGGCTTCGGCGAGCCAGTCCTGAAAGCTTGTCGAGCTGCATCTCGTCGATGTTTGATGGTGTCCCGTGCAACACCCTTGATCCACTGCGCCAAAACAATGGAAGAACCCGGAGCAGGCTAGTACTCTGTCAGGATGGTCTCCACTATGTAAGTGACTTTTTCCTTGTCTTGCTGATCCCAAGACGTCAGAATGCTGGTCGAAATTGCAGCTCCACGAGCTGGCGAATCCGGTGTCGCATCTCTGTGCCGACTCTATCCATGTCAACAGAACCATCTCCCCGTACAGTATAGAGCTTGGAGGCACTAGGATCGTGTGCCCCCCAAGGTGTCCGAGGTGTGCGAAGAGGAGTGTCGAGAGGTGTGCCTAAGTAAGACGGGGGTCGTGAGCGAGGAGGGGTCGAAGCATCTGTGGACCCTCCTCCACAGCAACCACCACCTCCACTTGACGATCGCCGAGATCGGTGAGTGCACCTGTGTTGCGAAGATGAGGACGTACCCGCCTCTACCCCACCCCTAGGTGTCGAAGCGGCCGTGATGGGAGAAGAAGGCGTCGTACCCATAGGCGTCCTGAACCTCATAGGCGTCCCCCCCCTAGGCGTCGGTCCCTCGGGTGTTAAGCCGGGAGGCGTAGTACCCGTGCCTCTGGCTACCCAGTACTGAGAAGCCTATGCCATCTGAGCAGGCGTCATCCGTGTAACGAAGCCCATGAATGCATCTGCACTCATGGAAGCGGGATCTGGAATCTCGTCTGTCATACTAAATGAACCTGCACAAAGAAAGTAAAATAGAGCGTCAGAACACAATTGTTTAAATTAACTTTAAGCTTAATTTTAAATCAAAGTCTTCACACAAACACTTACAGGCCTAGGCCTCAACGAGTGAGGCATCATCGATAAGATCTTGCACCGTATCATCGTCTATCTCTAATTGCAAACATAACTCTGCCCCAACTCGTTCCGGCAGATTGTCTTCATCCATTGCATCTTCATCTACAAGTGTCAATTATGGCTCGTCTGCGTCATCCCTCGTATATCTGTCAGCTTCCTCTGCCATACCTTCGTCCATCTCATCTAATGCCACAGTAGTATGGATGTCGTCTGACTGACTTTCCTCCAGGAGATCTTGTCCTTCAAATACTTGTTTATTTCTTGGAGCAACATGTCCAAGTCTTTGTAGAATCTATTTGCACAAGCTTGTTTCCATCTCTGCGTACCGTTGCATTGCGACCAGAAGTAATCACCTTGAACCACTTCACATCCAACAAAAACATCTCAAACCGCCTGAAGCTTACTTTCAGGATATCTGACACCAGACCACAGTAATCCAGGTTGCTAGTGCTCTCATTCGTGTCTCTAGCACTGGCCCTGCTCTTTTGCATGAAACTAACCATTACCCCACTGTCAAACGTGTTTCTTCTGCTGTCAATTTGTTGTGTTCTGAAATGCTTTCCATGTGACCACAATGCCATGTATGTATGATACTTCCAGTCACATCCAATAGCCAGCTCTTCCTCTTCTAGAGATATGGGTTCTTCGATCTGTCGAGCTGCTCTCACTGTCTTGTCCAACCATGCCATTGTAGGGAATGCAGGTAGAGGAGCGAGATAGTCTGGCAAGGGTAAGCCTCTAGTCGTTCGACTTCGCCTGAAATCCTGTCGCTCTAGATTGCGTCTCTCTTTCTCTTCTTCGTACCTTTCAAGCCATTTTTGCATCATGCAAACTGCCTCAATGGAGTTAGCCCTTGCGACTGCAATAGATTCCTCCCGTATCTCCTTGGAAGAGATCCACCACACTAGCTCTGAAATCTTGTATATGTAGGTCCGCACTTCCTTCGTTAAACACCCCTTAATCGCAATTGGAAAAATGAATTGCAAGAACTTATGCCAGTCGTGCGATTTCAACCCTGACAGTTGATCGTCACGGGTGAATGCTGTCTTGAGACATCGCATATATCCTGTTGGCGTCCTGAACTTTGAAATCACCCTTTTCACTTGTCGCTCTTCGGTTTTTAGCAATACCCATGGCGCTCTTGGAAGTTTTGTTTGACCAGCTGCATTCGTGAAAGGCCACAGCTCTGGCATCTTTCCAACCGACTGCAAATCATCTCGTGAAGCTCGATTGTCTTTCATTCCCATGATTGTCTTCCAGAGGATCTCTCCCACATTCTTGAATATATGCATTGGATCCAGCAAATGGTTAATTAGTAGATCACCCCAGTACGGCAACGTATGGAGAATGGACAAACGTTTCATTCCTGGAATAGGTTGCCCCTCATGTTGCTCCCATCGGCGACGCCACTCTTGTACATGCATAGGACGACATTCAACGCGACCAAGCTGGCCTTCGCGCAAGTGATAGCCATCTGGAAGATAACGGTGGTGGCCTTGATAAATTGTCTTTCAAAGAGAGGTAGAATATCTGACATCCAAAGACTGCCCGCACATTGGACATGCATTGTATCTCGAAGTTGTTAGTCCTGCATATATCAAAGCATGAATCAGACCAAGGCAAAGGGCTTGCGAATAGCGAGAATTTCGTAAATCAATAACCATTACCAGAAGCTTCTCCGTATCCTGGCCAATCATGCATAGTCCACATAAGAAGTCCATGGATCCTTGCATGCTGTTGTCCTACTGGTTCAACCGCATCTGCTATGTCGATCCCATGCCATAACTCCTGGAGCTCGTCAACTAGTGGAGCTAGATAAACATCCATGTTTTTTGCCTTGAACTTACCAGGTACAATCAAGCTTAAAATCAAATGACCCTTCTTGATAGCAAGCCACGGCGGGAGGTTGTAATTGATAAGGCACACATGCCAAGTGCTCCATGACGAGCTTCTCAAGCCAAATGGATTGACTCCATCCATTGCCATGCCCAAACGCAAATTGCGTGGTTCACTCTTAAAATGTGGCGAGGTATCTTCAATGTGCCTCCAAGCCTTCGAATCAGCGGGCACCCTAAATGTTGCGTCAGTGGATCTGTTCGTAGAATGCCACCGCATCAACTTTGCAATGGAACCACAACGAAACATGCTTTTTATCCTAGGAATAATAGGGAAATGCCGCAACACTTTAGCTGGCACTGTCTCGCCAACTGCATCTTGTTTGTAGCGCATTGCTCCGCACTTAGGACACGACAGACAATCTGCGAATTCATTGCGAAAAAGAATGCAATCATTTGGACATGCATGAATCTTGTTGTAGTCCAAGCCAACTGAGATAAGAAGTTGCTTTGCGTCTGGCCTAGAGGGGGGCATTTCATTGTCAGCCGGGAGAAGTTTCTCCCGCAATAACCTGTTTAAGCCACATTAAATTAAAATGCTCTCCGAGCACGTCATTGTTGAAATCGGAAAATCTCTTTTATAAATTACGTACCTAAACAAAGCAGTGACGTTTGCATCTGACCACCCGTACACTGACTGAAGATTCAAAAACGCCAGACAAGTACGAAGCATAGATATTTTGGCGCCTTCATAGATTGGTTGACGTGCCAACTTCCTCAACATGTCTTCAAGAGATAGGAACACGGCTTCTGGTGCTGCTTCGTTCGCGTTCTCCTCGCTTGTCTGGAAGAAGGCATCCAACATCTCCTCCATGCCGTCGTCTTCTGTCTGTAAGCCCTTTTCTGCTTCCATCCGTGGCTCTATATTGGTCGGACCTTCACGCATAATCTTTTTTCTCTCTCTCTCAGATGTAGGTGCTATATCGCGGAAATCAATCCCCGTTCCGTAGGAGTCGTATCGTAGATTCTGTACGGTTTCTCTAGCAAACTCTCCGTACTTGTGCACATGCTGATTACATATCCTACGCTTGCGCAGGATTTGATACTTGCAGAGTGTGCACGAGCATGCAATCTTTTCCTCCATGTTAGTTGATGACGTTGCCATCTACAATGATTATGAATGTTGTTTTAATATATATATATATAATATACTCCTCACAATGTAAACTACCTCGTATTCTCTAGTCTTGCCCAATCTCCGTACACCTTGGTCCAGAGGTGTACGGAGATCAGGACCACCGGGTCAAAATCTCGTCTTTATTGGTCAAATCCTATATGGGTAGACGCATACGTGCACTCCCAGGTGTACATGGCAATGCATGTAGCAGACAAAACCCCTTTGCCTCTTTTAGTTCCATAGTTTCTTCTCTGTCTACGAACCCACCTGCCTCCATTCCGAGGTAGCCTGTCAGAGAAAGCTTTCCGCCGCACTTGATGAAAGCACAAGCGATGGAAGTTCTCAGCCCAATGAAAGTTTTCTACCTAATTGTAAACCGGACGGGGCCTCCATGTCCAAGCCAGAAGATAATGTGGAGATGGATGAGCAACTTGAGAAAGATTCAAAAGCCTTGCATGGTTCTTGCTCAAAAAAGCGATCTCGATCTCTCTTTCTCTCTCGATCTCACTCTCACTATCTCTCTTTCTCTCTCTCTCTCGATCTCACTCTCGCTATCTCTCTTTCTCTCTCTATTTCCTTATTTTCCTATCTCTCTCTCTGTCTCGCTCTTCACTTCCCTACCTCCCTCTCTCTCTCTCTCTCTCTCTCTCTCTATATATATATATATATATATATATATATATATATATATAACTCTCTTTCTCTATCTCTCTATTTCCTATCTCTCTCTCTCTCTCTCTCTCTCTCTCTATATATATATATATATATATATATAACTCTCTTTCTCTATCTCTCTATTTCATATCTCTCTCTCTCTACTTACCTCTCTCTCTCTCTCTCGCTCTCTACTTCCCTATCTCTCTACTGATCGAACGAGCGACTGAGCTAGGGAGATCTAGACGTCCACGACTACGGAGGACTACACATGCAACACCGATAGAGGCTGCATCAGAGGATCTAGCTAGGTCACTTTGGCTCGACATGCATAACGCCCGGTCAGACTACTGACCATGGAGGAGATTGATGAGATCCCCCAGTGAGAGCTGCTGGATCTCCTATGATCTACCTATCCCAGCTAGCTAGCCGTTTAACCGTTTATTCCATACCCAATAGTTTAGGATTCCATAATATTTTATTTTGTCATCTTCTTACTCTGACTTTGTATCAGATCCATCACATTGTAACTTTCTTGTCTCATGTCTCATAGGTCACTTTGGTCTTTCGAAGACGTTAATATAACATTTCATTTCTCTCTTTAATGATTTTTCTTTAATTTTAATTTCCTAAGCATACATTAATTCTCTATCTCTCTCTCTCTCTCTTTGATTATCTACACACTTCTCTCTCTCTCTCTCTCTCTCTCTCTCTCTCTCTCTCTCTCTCTCTCTCTCTCTCTTTGATTATCTACACACTTCTCTCTCTCTCTCTCTCTCTCCTACACACACACACCTCTCTCTCTCTCTCTCTCTTTCCTACACACACACACCGCTCTCTCTCTCTCTCTCTCTCTCTCTCTCTCTCTCTCTCTCTCTCTCTCTCCTACACACACACACACGATGTAGAGAGAGAGAGAGAGAGGGGTTGGGGGGGGCATAATACCTGCGCAGCAGGTGGAGGCCAAGATTCGAGCAGAGCGCGGCAAAAATGGCCCGTGCTCGCGGGTTTCGCTTTTTTCCCCCAATTTTTTTTTCGTCGCTATACGCGTGGAAAGCGAAGCCTTTCCACGCGTATATCGACGTTCATTGAGACGCCTATATCGACGCATATAGCGACGCCCGCTAAGTTCGTCGATATTTGCGCGTCGATATCTCCATGTTGTGTTGTAGTGGGATTTCCCATTTTCAGTGGGGTTGAAGATGTGGAGACTTGGCTCCAAGATTATGGATTGTTCATGTTGGAAAGCAGTTTCAAGAGAAGATGGTGCGGTACAAGTGTTCCTGCTCCTGGTTCGTGGTAAAGCGAGGGTATGGTTCAATAGCCTTGGTGATGAAGAAAAGGCAGATTGTGAAGCCCTGAAGGCTGCTTTTTGAAGAAGATTTGTAGCGGATGCGCAACTGGATGAAGTAAAGTGGAAGCTGGACGGGTTGAAGCAAAGCTTGGAGGGTGATTTTCACGCTTTTGAGTGGGAGTTCGAAGCCCTTGGGGGAAATTAATCAAGGTAACTGCTGCAAAAAAATGCCAGTTTTTTAAAGTTGAGTAAATTCATGGATTGCCTGCATGAGTAAGTGCGAGATAAGGTGGAAATAGATGGCTCGGTGTCGTATGAAGAGGTGGTAGCTCCAGCAAAAGGGCGGACCAAAAATATGTTGAAGAAATGCAAAGCTAAGTAGGGTTTTCAAGGTGCAGTGATGCCAAGGTAGTGTAATGCGGTGGTAGCTGAGCCACCAGTGGTGCAAAGAGAAGTGCAAGTGCGAGCAGAACCTAGGGTTCTTTGGCTACAGAGAGACAGAGTGGTTTCTATGCCGAAGATGCCGGCTAGAGCGGTTTCAATTGTGAAGGAAGTGCAAGTGCTTCCAGAGTGGACAAAGGATGTGCTGCCAAGTTTGAGTGCAGTTGTTGAAGCTCCATTAACATGTGGTGAAGGTCAAAGAGTGCGGTTTGCAGACCAGGTTGAAGCGGTGAAGCTAGAGGAGGTTCCTGAGCTTGAAACAAAGGAAGAGATTGAGTCAAATGACAGTATCTCTATGGATGCAGATACAAGCTGGGAGACAGAGTCATATCAATCCAGGTATGATGAGTTTGACCTCTTACATGTGAGTGGGGAATCATTGAATGTGTGCGAGGAGCAGCATGAAGTGCAAGCCGAGATGCCTAGTGGAGACCAAATGGAGCAAATGAGACCTACATATGGTGAAAAGTAGGTAAGGGTGTTGTGTGGTGCCATGCTAATGGCCATGTTGGTGAAGGTAGCTGTGGAATATGCCATGGTGGTGCCCCAGGTGCAAGGTTTTGCCAAAAGGCATAAAGTATTCGTGCCTATGGAAGAAGACGAGGAGGATGCAATAGAGAACGCGTTTCTCTCTTCCATGGTGGAGCGTGATGCATCATTAGAAGGGCTGGTGGTTGAAATCGACAAGCAAGTGGTGCTTATCAACCTTGAAGGGCCAGATGAAGAGGAGGAGCTCGATGATGCGAAATTGAGTGCATGGCAGTTGAGAAGGGCAGTGCGGAGTCAAAGATAGAGGTGCTTCATGCAGTCAGTGCACTCTATGACAGGTGATGTGGATTCCAAGGTGGTGTCCAAGCTTTCTAAGGAGGTCTATGAGTGGTGGTTGAAAGGGATGATGATAAAGCCAGCTGTGCAGTGTGCCATTGATTCAGGTACAAGATCTGCTAGATGAGGATCTAGCTTTACATGGATGGGAGGATGGGCCAGGTATGTCAAGAGTGTTGGATGAACAGGATGGTGAGAACCATGGTGCTCTATTTGGTGTTCTTGGGGGGGCTTTTTTGCGAGTGGGCAATTTGCCAATGAGTGCCTGGAGTGGTAGAAGTATGATGTTGGCGGTTTGGATATGCAACCGGTTATGTGCCTTGGTGTGGCACTATGCAAAGGTGTTGCAAGTGGATGGAGGAAACCAATGCAAGGTATTTGACCTAGGTGGTGGATGACAGGTAAAGCAAGGGGTTGGGAAACCCACTTAAGCAGTTGTGGCGGGTCACAGATGCTAATTTTTGTACATATGCTATGTGTTTTTGTGGTGTACTTAGAGTTTGTCTTGGGTGTGCAGTTTTTTGGTGCAATAAGCCTGTATGTGGTTGAACATAGATTTTCAATGAGGGGGGGGCAATGATGGTGCATCCAAAGTTGGTCCGAGCTAGAAAGTGGTCTATGCCAAGCAAAGGCTGCAGGTAGGTGCAGTGTAGAAGGCTAGGGCAGGTACCAAGGTCCTAGGCAGCCAAAGGGTAGCGGGAATGTATGTCTTAAAGCGGTTTTTTAAGGCCAAAAAAGCTTCAAGATGAGCCCAGATGGGATATCAGGTAAAGGTGTCCAAAGTTCCAAGTCAGTGCCCTAAAATGTAGTGTTCGATGTGCTCTAGAAGCCGGTCCAAACGGCTCGTCAAACGGAGCCTCGGTCTGCAAGATACTGAAGCTTAAAGTTAGAAGGTTTAGCAGATCCCCGATGTGCAGGGCAGCTAGCGATAGGTGGCCTAGGAAAAAATCAGCGGATAGATGCATAGAGCTCGAATTATGGAGCATGCATGTCTTCTCGGATTGCCAATTGGAGCTCTGGTTAGCAAGTTATGACAGTTGAAATTTCGTCGGGGGCCAGGTCTACGACGGTTTGACCGCATTGGAAAGCGTACCTGTGGTGATTTTTGGGTCTCGCCAGGGTTTTCAGAGATGGTATGAAACATATGGGATATGGAGGAAGAGACGTCATGCCATTACGTGGTTGGAGCATGAAGAAATGACCGATCAAAATTGGCAGTGGATAGTGGAAGGGCAACTGCATATGATTTTTTTCGTTTTGGAGGCCTTGGTTCGAGGGTGCCGAGGGATCGAAATGTGGATATAGCACGTGTAGTTGGAGCCTGGAATGCAGGGTTTTGGTGGGTCTTTACGGGGTGACCATGGGACCCTTGAGCACCGGATGGCAGTTGATCAAGTAGGGCCAAAAAAGTGAAGCTTTTTGTGAAAAGGTGAGGATCTTTTTGAGGCTCCAAGGCCAGAGGTTGTGAGAGGAAGCCACGCGGCAGCCGGTAATGCCCCACATGTGCAGCAAGGCCTCAAGCATGCACGCTATATGGGCGGGGCCGTGAGCCTCAATAGGTACACAAGGGGGAAGAGAGTGGAGCTCCCTCACCCCATGGCGATGGCGGGCTCCTGTGGAGTGTTGCACTGGCGGCGTGAGGCGCACAAGGTGGCGCTGTGGTGCATGGGGAAGAACAGGGGGCATTTTGGCTGGCGTCAGGCGGGGCCTGGTGGTGCAAGCTGGCTGTTTGTAGTACATTGATGACATGGCAGGGCCGTAAGGCCTTGTGCTCGCGCCCACTAGGGCCCAGTTTTTGAGGGCAAAAGCCCACCCCCCCCAAATAGCGAGGTCGCTATTGCCTAGGCGAGGGGTTCCCACAGCAGATGACAGTGAGCCAGGGAGAGAGAGAGCCCAAGGAGGCGGCCAGGTAGGCCAAGTAAAGGCAAGGGCAAGGAGGAAGGCCAGGACCAAAAGGGAAAATGAGGAGAGAGAAATAGAGAGAGAAGAGGACTGGTAACAGAGGGTCAAAGGTGAGCCAAAGGGGTAGTGCAAGGTTCGATAGCCCAAAGGGGTAAAAAATGAAGGGACAAAAAATAAATAATAAAAAATTCCTAGTGGGAAATAGCGACATACCTAATGCCCCCACCAAGTGCAAAGAGAGCAAGAGAGAGCAGAGAAAAGCAAGGAGGTTACCTCCTCCCAAAGTTACCAAATGTGAATGTCAGATGGGCCAATACGAGAACAATTTCCAAAATTAAAGGCCCCCCTATAAAAGTCAAATTTTAATCAAATTAGGGGCTTTTTTGTGCCGTTTGAATCCTGCAAAGTGGAGCTCTCTGATCAAGCTAATCCCTTTGTACTTTTTCCTTGAAATTGGCCATGGTGATGGCAGTGCAAGACTTTGTTCATTCCTTCTGAAGTGCTATCAAGCCATTAATGCCCTGTCTTAGTGTTGTTTCCCCTTCCCCCCTTCTCTTTCTCCTGCTTTGGTGTTTCCTCTTGATGCCCACAGTGTGGAAGTGTGTGCCCCCCAGACCGACGGTGTTTTGTGTCAGAGAGTGAGATTAAGCGGCTGTGTGTGTGTAAGGATGGAGACAGACCGTGGCAGTAGGTGTGCATAGTGTGGTGGATTTGTGGAGTGTGTAAGAAGTGGAAATTGACCAAGTGGTGGTCTACTAGGGTGTAGTGTGTTTTTGAAGGTGTTTTCTGAGAGGATAAGGGTGTTGTGGATACCCTGAGCTATAGAGAAGCCCTTGTGTTTGTGTCAGGTATGTTCCCCCATTCCCCATCTCTAGCGTGACACTTTGCTTGTTGTGCATTCAAGGTCTGAGGATAGACATGTAGAGTAGGACAGCTCCTTGAGTGCATGACTAGAGCGATCACCGGTGGTGGTGATGGATTTTCATGCTTTGCGAGTTAGAGAGGAGAGCAGTGAGGCACATGTGCGAGATAGTGTAGTCTCATTGACTTTGCATACATGTACTTTTTCGGATGAGCTCCAGAGTGTTGTGCATGACATGTTTGTAGGTGCAGAGTTAGAGTGTCCACGCTCTAGCGAGACACAATGGAGTAGTCCTCTTAGGACAGAGATGCCTTCTACCATGGAGATGAGCGATATGGAGTTCTTTGACATGCTCATGCTAGAGGCTCATATGGTGATGCTAGGACATGAGGATACAGTCCCTATGGATGACGAGGGAGTGATGACTACCCTTGAGTCAGGATTGGTGCATCCATATGTGACTAGTTTTGATGGTTATGCAGTAGTGAGGGTTGAGATACCTATTTCGAATAGATTGGCAGAGGTCAATGCACATGGCCTTGATGAAATTGGCATGGATATGCTTGCAGAGATTACATTTTCTTCATCCAATCTTCGGAACCCTCATGTACTACCTCTTAGTGTTGAGACCCGACATAGCAGCTGCAGTGAGAGCGTTTGCAATTGGGGTTGTTATTCGTGTGATGACTGACACTAGCATGATACATCACGGAGCGGTGCAAGTCATTACAGGATACCTGCAAGGTAAGCATGTTGATTCTAGCACGGTGGTGCAACTAAAGTGTGTTGACCCTAGCAGGGGACACAAGCAATGGTCTGTATGCTTATGTATACATGGAAGAGGGATAGAGCAAATGTGGAGAGCCTTGGCAGGCAAGTGGCAGCGATGATGTATGCATAATGCGGTTTTCTAGACCATATGGATTCCAAGATAGTCTAACTATGATGGAAAATAAAGGGTGATCAAGGTACTTTTTTTGGTGTGGAAATGTAGAGCTTGAAGTGATGAAGGAGCAGGTCTAGACAGCTCGTCAAATGAAACCACGCTACCCAACTTATGGCAATTCTAAGCTGAAGGGGTTTGCAAATCCTGAGATGGACAAGCAAGTGATGCCAGGTGGCGCATGCTGGTCTTTTTAGATTGGCAATTTGAGTCTCAGGTGCCAAGATATTAGCAGCTAAAGTTTTGCTAGGGGATAGGTTTGTCCAATTTTCTCGCTTTGGGAGGTGTGCCAACATGGGTTTTTTTGAAACTTGACGGAGTTTGTAGGGGTAGTTCTCAACATATGGAGCTAGCAGGAAGTGATTGTGCGTCAATCGGAGTCACATATCTGAGTCTGAAGTTGGTGACGTATGACGGTAGAATTGTACCATATAAGTTTTGGTGATTTTAGTTGCATCAGAGTGCAGACCTAGAAAATTCAAAGTGGGGTGATGCTTGTGCAGATTGAAGTCGAGAACCTAGGGATTCCATGGAATTTGACAGATCGGGAGCGGGATCACCTGACAGATAATGGCAGTCATTCAAAAAGTGGACAAAAAAGAAATTTTTTTGAGGTCTCAAATGTGGATTTTTTGAAATTGGAGGGTGGCCACCCAAGCGGGTGCCAGGTTGCACCTGGGCTAAATCCATATGTGCGGGAAAAAGGCAAAGGAGCATGCTAGATATGCACAAGGAGTCCCTCTCTAAGGGCATCTCAAAGGACTCTCTTAAGGCTCCCATGCAAGGTGAGCTATGGCGGGAATGCACAGTGGTGTTGCGGGTTGTGCTCACGGCCGATCGCGATGAAGGAGGCATTGTTTTGGGTGGAACCATGCGACTTTGGTGGCATTGTGGCATCCGGTGGTGCATTGTGGCCAGCGAGGCAATGCTAACATGGCAGTCAGGGTTCATGCACCCAAGTCTTTTGAGGAGTACATGTGAGAGCACCGACGGCACGGTCGATGCCTCGCATAGGGAGTTGTTCATGCAGGGGGTGAAGTCCAAGCAAGGCCCTCACATGCAAAGTGGTAGTCAAAAATAGCAAAGGATGGCCGAAAATAAAAGGGGCTTGTGCCCACGTGCAATAAGGTGGGGAAATTTTTGCTTTTGAGGAAGGTGGTTTTTGGGGTCTTCGACTAGAAGAGGAGGTGGGATCAACAAGGAGCGATAGAGCAGGAGAATACCAGAAGGGAAGCGAGCTCTTGGAGTGAGAGCTGTCCGATTTTTTTTCACAAGGGGGTCATCCTTTCGAAGTCAAAGGAGAATGAGAAGGCAGATCTTGAGGAGGATCTCCCGACGTTAGAGAAGGAGAAGTGCTCGAAGGTTTTTGAGCCAACAAAGGCACCAAAGAGGTCTTGCTCGTGTTCTCAGGAGGGAAGTCGCATCATAGAGGCGATGCCAATTATTGCAAAAAAAGTTTGTTGCTCTCCGTGCTTGTGACATTCTTATTTTTATGAAGTTCATAATGCTCTCAAGAAAGTTTTTTTGGATAAGGATAATCAAATTGAGGATTTGAATCTTCAACTTACTCAAAGCAACAATGTGGCGTCTTCTTCAAATCTTGATGTTATGGAAGGTTTTTTGAATGATGATGCTGTCATCAATGATCTTTATGATGTCGATGCTTTTGCGAATTCAGTCACGGAGATTAGAAGTCCATCTTTTTTCAAGGAAGTTCAGTTTAGTGATGGCATTCTTGAAGATTTGTATTCTTTATGTGGTCATGTTCCTGATTTCAATGGTTTTGTTGATGCCGAGGAGATGGTTCGACTGATGAATATGCAAGCTTTTTGCAAGTTCTTGATGATGGTGAAGTGGGTTTTCCTGAAGATGGCTCTACATTTCTATGTGATGTTGTTGATGGAGGAGACAATGTTGATATTTTTATATCTCTTTGGTTTTATGTCTTCATGCTACATGATATAAGGGAAGTTTTTCTGGGAGCAGAAGTCAAAAGTTTTTAGTTTCAGGGAGATATCACCAATTCAAGAGTTTTGCACCTATAAAGTGGATTTCTTTATGTTTTATAGAGGGGCTGTGAGCAAGCCATCTTGGTGGTGTTTTTTATGTATGAAGGAGATTTCAACTTGTTATTTTCAAGCCTTGAATCAAATCATTTTGACGAAGAAGCAGATCAATTTTGGTGTTTCTTGAATCAAAATTTTCAAGAAAATCAATTAATCTTGCCTACAAGGTCTAAACCAGGTCTCCCAGTGTTTCATCTACATGTACAGATATTGGATATGTTCAAGAGGCAATGTCTAATGGTTGCAAAATTTTCATCCTACCTTGAATCTTTCTTCAATATTTTTAAAGAGAATCTGGACTTGACACTGAACTTGAACCTGAACATGAACCTGCTAATGTGTTTAGTAAGCCATACGAGGCCTTTGCTGACGAAGCGGCTAAGGAAGAAAATATGTTGTTGCAGAAGAAGTTCACTGAACTGAAAGGTCATTTTATACAACTGAAGTATAAGGGGCAACAACATGTTCATGACCAACCTAAACTAGAGGGTGTTGAATGTGAAGTGACACTGATGGGTAATGCAAATCAGGGATTTCAAGAGCAGTTAATTGAAGATACAATTCCAGTCATAGGACAAGAGAATGAGGAAAAGCATCTGCATGTTGCGGAGGCATTACTGAACACTATCAAGAAAGTGTTGGCTAAGAACATTGCAGAACATACAATGGATGAGGTTGCAACTGAGATGGAAGTAAGTATTGACGCAGAGGAAGAAGCAAATGAGGAGAATTTGTTATTGCAAAAGCAGTATGATGAATTGAAGTAATAGTATGATGAATTGCAAAATCAATTGGAGCAGCAAAAACATCATCAACCTGAACAACTGCATACTTAGAGTGATATTGTAATGCCGGAAGCAACTGAAACTGAAGTTCAGATGCAATCTACTAAAGATGCAGTTGCAGTTAAAGCTGCAAGTGAAGAGGCAAGTGGTGTAGGTGGACAACAAAATTGTAAATATCTAGTACTGATTATTGTTATAGATTTACTCAATAGGGAGACTACTGAGGTTACAAAGGAAACAACTGAAGCTAAAGTGGATGCAGGATTTGGTGAAGATGATGAGGATACTGCAATTGAAGGGGAAGTTCAAAGCAGACTAAAGTTAAAGATCATGTTGATGTTGAAATTTCTTATCAAGGGATGGGTTCTCACAAATATTTGTTAAACATTGCCCATCAGGTGTGCCAGGTGTTAGTGCCTGATGTGTCAGGGCACTTACTTTTTGATTGTAACTAAGGTCTTAGCTTTAAGCCTTAGGGGTTTGTTTACACAAGGACTAAATATGCCTAGGTAGTTTTAAACATCCAAATGGTCATATGGCGTGGAGTAGTTTTTTGATGTAACCGGCATGCAATTTTTGCAGTCGTACTGTTGTTTTTCTCTGTAGTTTAATGGTGATGATGAATACACAGTGAAGCAGTACTTTCTTACTTAATTATGGTATTTCTTATTCATCTATTCTGCAGTTCTGTGATTAAAAGTGCAGTCCCTTGCCTCGTTTACCTTTCTACTGCATGTTTCTTGTACTGATAACCTGTTAGGGTTGTGAGCCCCTAACAATCCCAACGACGAAAAACCTGCAAAAATCTCACATTTTCCTGAACCTTTTTCACCTTGTACATGTATTTAAGTTATGTACAAGTCCCCATTCAAAAACCTCACTCACGGGCACTTAAAGTAACCCGACAGTTGTCATTAGACTAGCAACTTGTAGTACATGTACATGTTCTTGCTAAAGCAAGCTAAAAGCCTCACAAAAAGAAATCCCACACACACTTTTGACATCGGGGGTTATGTCCGTATGTACAAATTTACAAAAAATGGGGTATCAAAAATGCTCCCAACAATGTCAAAGACGTTAGACTACCCATTACTTGTACACACCTTATTATTTACTAGATAGAAGAATAAGGGGCTCTCGCACACACATAGTGTAGAGCTACTCCACCCACATCATGTGTTCTCTCTCTCGCTCCCCTTCTCACTCTCCACACACACACCACATTCGTGCACTCACGTCTTAGCTCATCACATTCTTGGGCTTACTTATGTAGCTTTCACAATAGCTTTTTCTACCTATGCTACATCAATTTCTAAGAAATATTGTGACATTACTATTCAATGTTCTATCAGCGACATATAAAAATTTATAGGAGTATGTCAACTTACAATAAAAGGCTTCAAGATGTAGCCATGCAAGATCTTGTTGTGAAAGTACCTCTTTTGTGGTGGTTTTTTTACCATTGAAAATCTTTCATAAGTTAAGCTGATAGATTTTCTCAAACGTAATTAAGTCTTGGTGATTCAAAATACATGCTAAGACAACCACATCAAGTAATATGTCATTTGCCTAGTTAACTCTAGGTCATTGTGCATACACATAGATAAAACCACAATCAAAGTGTCTCATTATAGTAAAACTTGAAGTCCATGTTTCCATGACACTCAAAATGATTAATAAACAAATGCTCTCAAGAGAATTCTTCTATTATGTCTCTGTCATTCTGCATATACACAAAGATAAAACCGCAATCAAATGTCTCATTTACAATACAATGTGAATTCCATCTTTCCATGACACTCAAAACAGTTAATAGATGAATGTTATCAAGATATTGCATTTTGACAATGGCTTCCAACATGGCTAAGTGAGATGGCAATGTCACCTTATAAGAACCTTTATTAGGAAAATTGATTCTTTCCCCAAAAGCTATGTAATAGAGAGCAGACATGAAAAAGTAAATAAGCAATTGAGAAAACACTTAATGGCTCATCTTGGTTGATGCATCTTCTGAGATTGTGAGAATTGCACACCTTACCACAATAGAAAGAAGATGCTTGTTTTGTGGTTCACAATGAGAAAGAAGCATAATTGTATGACACAACCCATTATGTCTATTGTTGGCAAATTCCTAGGTCAAAGTCAAACTCAATTTACCAATCCATGATGAGATTTTTGCAAATGATACCTCTGCGTCTTACATGAGGGTTGGCCACCTTTCATAGATGAGTCATGGGGACATGAGCTATGGATGTATAATGCCTTTTTCTATCTTCATGGATTGGAGTCAGGAAAGGGTTTTGTCCTCCCATATATAATATCAAATTTTGTGTTGCCTTTGAGCTCGTTGAAAGACATGAAATCAACATAAATGTATTCCCTCCTTTGTACCAATCACAAGCGTACACCAAACACAACACGAGATAAAGGTAGTATGTGACCACATGAATAAATCTCAAGGATAATGCATCCCTTTAAAGTGTGCAAGACTTTAGATGTCCTACCCTTAGATTTAAAGGCCAGGTAGCCTCATATCTATAGACCACACAAAGAGGTATGTGCACCTTTGATTTGAAGGTTAAGCAGTCTCATGCCAAAAGAGGTTTATGCTCCTTGATCTCCAAAGGCTCCTACCTATGTCCAAAAATCCGATTCTCTAAATCTCATGCACTTGTGTGAAGGTCAAATCTTCTATGCTTATTTTCTATATACACTAAGAAGTAAGCACATGACTACACATTTTGTAGCTAAGAGAAACGCAATTAGATTTAGCTCACTATTCACTCAAGATTATGCAAAAATTAACATAACAATGTATGTTGAAGAAATGAACATGTACCATGGCTACGAAGAAATATTGATCGCACAAAATGGGAGGCAAACTCAAAATCTCTCTCTCTCTCTCTCTCTCTCTCTCTCTCTCTCTCTCTCTTACACACACACACGCGCGCGCGCACACACTTACTTTTGGCCACTATACTTGGTGTTGATTGCTTCATTCTTCACACACACAGACAATATTGATTTGCCTCTGCTAAACTAGGACTCACTTGCTAGCTAATGAAAAAGAACATTACTTGGCCTGATCTAATCGCCTACGTGGACATGACTGCATATAATGCTTGAAACGATGGATTTTCTATTTTTGACTTTGGCTTATGATAGTGTAGGGAATGATTTGCTTAAATGGAAACTAATGGATAGCCTCTAGTTGATTGTTTTATCTACTCTCTAGAAAGACAAAGTTGTGATAATTTTACATAAATATTATACTTGTGCCCTTATGAAATGGAGCACAATAAAAAATGATATTGATTTGATGCTTATGTGGATAATCTGATCCTTTTAACTTTGGATTTATAGTGAAGGGATTTCTTTAGAAGTTGCACTAGATAGCCTCTAGCTATTGCTCCTTGTCACAGAGTGATCTTGGTTATGAATCTTGGTTGCCTAATATTAATTGGGAACTAGCTGCACACACACACACACACTAGCTGACTTGGAACTAATTAATGCTTGGTTTCTTTACTTGGACCTTAGCAATTGGGTTTTGAATTCTAATATGAATTGCTAAGGAATTGGTCTTGTGATTTATCTTCCTAACTGGTTGTCTGATATTAACTGGGAACGGGTTGCACACACACATACCAACTGACTGGGAACTTATCAATGCATGGTTGCTTTACCTGACCTCAACAATTGGGTTTTGAATTCTAATATGGATTGCTAAGGAATTGGTCCTTTGATTTCTCCTCCTAAGTGATTTTGATATGCATGAGTTTGTTTTGGTAACTTCATATATAAAAACTCAATATTGTCCTTTTATACCCTTTGTTCTTTTGACTAATGCTTGAGGGATTGTCGAGCCCTTCCAGACTTTAAAAATGTGATTCGACGAAGAATTGGTCATCAGCAATACATAGAGCATGGCGCTATGATTCTAGAGATTACACATAGTTAGCTCTTTCATGCATTCTAGGATGGCCACCCCAAGATCACCATTGGTCAGTGCTCCTTCAAGGCCTCCAGGTCTTGGTATGTGTGATTCATGCACGAGAGAGAGATCTGTTGTTGTAGATACTATGTGCAATTTTAGTCTCTACTTTGATATATGTTTTGGTTTAAATAACACACACAATGTTTCAGTCTTCATTTTGATACATGTTTTGGTAAAAAAAGCGCACATGTTTTTTTTCCTAGCTTTCATGTTTTGTTTTTTGGCAATAGCTCATAGGCTTCTTGGTTATTCTATTGTACTCCTAAATTTGCATTAGTATCTAATGACATTTTCCTATTTTTGACTTTGCTTCATTGATGACGAGTTAATACGGTGACACTTTTTCAAATCTTGAAAAATCTTTGTTTTTTTCTTTTTTCTAACGCTAATGGATACTTATGTAGATTAATGGACACCAAACTGATATTTATATGAATAAATGGATCTTGTGAATTTCAACTTGCAATAGTGTAGGGAATTCTTTGCTTGATTGGAAATTGTAATAGATAGCCTCTAGCTAATTGTTCTATTTACTCTTTGGAAACACTAAGTTGTAAAACTTTGACATAATTGTTCTATTTACTCTCTGGAAACACTAAGTTGTGAAAATTTGATATAATTGTTCTATTTACTATCTGGAAACACTAAGTTGTGATATTTTACATAATATTATATTGTGCCCTTAGTGAATGGAGTACAATGAAAAAAATGATACTGAACTCATGCTTATGTCCAGGATAATCTGATCCTTTTAAGTTTGGCTTTATAGTGAAGGGATTGCTTTGGAAATTGCACTAGATAGCCTCTAGTTGTTGCTCCTTTTCATAGAATGATCTTGGTTACCTAATATTAAATGGGTACTAGCTGCAGTCACACACATTCACACACCAGCTGACTGGGAACTATTTAATGTGTGGTTGCTTTACCTGGACCTCAACAATTGGGTTTTGAATTTTCATATGGATTGCCAAGGAATTGGTCCTGTTATGATTTTGGTGAACACAATTTTTATTCTGGTAACTTCATTTGCAAAAACTTAGTACTGGTCTTTTATACCCTTGCGACTTTGGGCTAATGCTTAAGGAATTGTCACGCCTTTCAAGACTTCAAAAAGGAAATTTCACATAGGATTGGACGCAAGAAATACATAGAGCATGGTGCTATGATTCTAGAGATTACATAGAATCATCTCTTTTAATGCATTTTAAGATGCCCGCCCTGAGACCACCAATCGTCAGCACTCCTTCAAGGCCTACAATCCTTGGTACATGTGATTCATGCGCAAGAGAGAGAACCGTTTACTGGAGATACCATGTGCAATTTCAATGTCTACTTTGATATATGTTTTGGTTTAAAAAAACACACACAATGTTGAATTCCTTTTTTGCTTGGCTTTCATGTTCTTAATTTTGGCAGTATCTCATAGGTTTCTTTGTTCTTTTATTGTACTCCCAAATTTGCATTAGTATCTAATGACATGTTTCTATTGCTAGTTTTTCTTCATTGATGATGAGTTAGAATACCGTGACACTTTTTCAAATCTTAAAAAATATTTACAAATCTTGAATTTTTTTCATGTTTCCAATGCCAATGAGTACTTATGTAGATAAATGGACACCAAATTGATAGTTATATCGATAGATGGATCATGTTAACTTTGGCTTGTAGCAAAGTAGGGAATGCTTTACTTAAATAAAAACTATAATGGATAGGCTCTAGCTAATCGTTTTATTTACTCTCTGGAAATAATAAGTTATGAAAATTTGACATACTTGTGCCCTTATGAAATGGAATATAGTAAAAAATGATATTGAAATGATGCTTATAAGGATAATCTGATTCTTTTAACTTTGGCTTTGCAATGAAGGGATTGCTTTGGAAATTGCACTAGATAGCCTCAAGTTGTTGCTTCTTGTCATATAACGATCTTGGTTATGAATCTTATTTTTCTGATATTAACTGGGACCTCGTTGCACCCTCACACACACATACACACACCAATTGGCTCCGTGTTAACTTATTTTTTATATTAACTGGGACCTCGTTGCACACTCACACACACACACACACACACCAATTGGCTCCTTGTTTATATGGATGCTGATGAGAATGCTATCGTTACATAAAAGTATTTTCCTTAGCTGTTGTCCGACTTTGAAACTCCTTGATTGTTCATGGGATCATTGGAATGATGCCTCATTTTTACTAGATTATATAGAAATGAATCACAAGCTGAGTCTTTTTTGTACAGATCTTTGTCCACTTATCCGAAGCTACTTGTCTTTTGAACATTATGCTCTTTTGCTTATATGTATTATAAAAAAATATAATATCTAACTATCTAAATGATTTTCTCATACTAAACTAATCATTAATATGGGATGATAAAAGAAAGCAAGAGTTAGAATATTAATATGTACTATCAAATCTATTCTCAACAAGGGACCGAGAGGAAAGATAAAGCTTATCTAAAAAAGGATCCAAATATAGAGAGGTCTACCAAAGAGAAATGTGCAAGAGTTAGAATATTAATATGTGATGGTAGATCTATTCTCAACAAGGGATCCAGAGGAAAGATAAAGCTTATCTCAAAAAAGGTCCAAATGGAGAGAGGTCTACCAAAGAGCAATGTGCACCTAATGGATCTTTAAAAGATCTTGGGTTAAGCTTCATTAAATCCTCCAAAGGTTAGTGTTAAAAGTCGCTAGGCCTAGGACCAATAGGCCTAGGACCAACGGGGTGACTATTGCCTATGGTATGTATTTTAAACGTTTGTAAATTTGGACTATGGTAACCAAGTGGATGCAAGTGGCCGGACACTCCCACTTGCATGGGGCGAGCCCTCATTGTAGGGGATGAGAGAGAACACGCACATACACTACAAGATCTCTCCTTTTTCACATAAGGCATATAGGACACATGTCATGCTCCTACATAGGTTGCCCCCAATGAAGCCTCAATCCTATTGGATGGCATATGGCAAGGACCAATGAGAATTAATCTTGAGTAAATTGAGCTTTAACATTTAGAAAAGCCTATCAAGATAAGTAATGCGATGTAAGACCCCTGAATTCCTATGGGACAATCTACCAAGGTGTCCAATGAGAATTGAGCATCCCTTGTGCAATCTTAATTTCTATTGGCCAGTTGACCTAGAGGACCAATACAAATGTACATTCATTTAAATGATAATCTAATTTCTCTCTCAAAAGGGTAAAAGAGGACACTTGTAACAATGCTACACCCCTTGCTTGAAATGAACTCACTCTCTCATTGGATAGGCCCTCGCATGGACCAATGAGGTGAAATCTACAGCTAGGAGAGAGAGGAGTCAACCAAGCAAGAGAAATCTCTCATTTTTTACACAAACACTCACACTTTCTCATGTGTTGAGCAAGAACTCCATCTCCTTCTCCAAGCTTGAGACGTAGAGAGCTCAAGTTATTGTCATTTTAATTCTGTTATAATCAATTTTATCAGCCTGATACTATTACATTGGTATTAGAGCTATTGGTTTCTCTTTTTTTGTTTAAGAGAAGAGGTCCTAAAAATTTTTCATGAGAGTTTTTTAAGATACCAAAGAATAAGTTAGCATACACATAAATTTTGTTAGCATGGATGACAATAATAAAGAGAGTAGAATGAATATTGATGACTTTGATTTTGCACATGAAAGTGCTCCTAATGATGCCCCTATGCTTGTGAATTATTTTGTTACCGGGCTACAACAAGCCATGGGCAATCCCACTCTACAAGGTGAAGTTGTCCACCAACAACTTTGCACCCATTGGATTCTCCAAACTGATCCCCAAGAAGGGAAAGTACTTAGGAAGCCTCTCAGTGAGACTTCCAAAAGAAGAATTTCTCCGGTGAGAGAAGAGGAGGAACCCTATGAAAGAGAAATAAGTGAGTCTCCAAACCCTCTGAAAGATGTGGCTTCACGAGGATGGAAATCACAAAGATCTCCAACTCCTTCTAAGAGGAAAAGATCACTGCATAGTCCCTCTCCTCAAAATCCCAAGAAGGAAAAGAGGAATCAAAGTAAGAAAAAGGAGAGAAAGAGGTCATTCTCTTCTCCAGCTTCATCACCTTCTTCCTTGGAGAGAAAAAGTTCACCCTCTTATTCATCTCTAGCACCTTTCTCTTCTTTCGATGAAAGTAGTGGATTATCCCCTAAAGAGCCTAGAAGGAGAGGACATCGGAAGTCTTATGCTGCTTGGAAAAGGTCCAGCAAGCTCAAGAAGTTCAAGGAGGGAGGAAAGAACATCTCTTTTCTCATCTATGATGTCATCTTTGGTTCTACGAACAAAGTCATGGCCTTCATCCAACAATTTGAGTAGCCTTTGGAGATGAGGGCTTCACGGAGTCCTCTAAGCTACAACATAATGATATACATTTTCCAAAGTCCGCCAAACAATGGTAGGCTACTGTTAATTGAGACAACGTCAATTAACAAAAGTTGATAAAGACCAAAGCCTTGCAAAGGCATATCAAAGGCAGATGCAAAGAAGTAGTAAAGATTGGAGTTACACATTTTTACATTTTTCTAAAATGGCCATGTATTGTAAATTTTTTATTTATTCCAAGCCATTTTAGTATTGATAATGTGTTGTAGGATCAATGAGAGTTTCAAGTTATAAGGATAGGTCAATAAGTGTGCCTAGGTTGCAGATTCAATAAGGTGTGGAGCCCTAAAGGCCATGGACGTCCGAACATTGCATATGTTTACCCTAGGTACGTAAGGCAGTGTGTAAAAGAAATAAGGGTTTTTGGCCTCAATTGGAGATACCACTCTTTGGTGAGAGCTCATGAGGGGTGTGGCTATGGAGTCCTTGGGCTACTCCTTGCTCATGTGACTTTTGTGTTAACCTTGGGCTACTCCTTGCTCATGTGACTTGGTTAACACAAAACATATGCATCAACATATGCAACCCTAATTCTAGCACTCCATCCCAAATCCATCCTTCGACATGAAGACAAGGTACTAAGACATGGCAAGATTAAACAATGGTATCTTACTAAATTCAAGAATTATTCTTTTGAAGAGTCTAGATGGATGCAAGGAACACAACTTAAGGATAATATGAACCTTGTCAATGCTTACACTGATACAATAGAGTAAGCAAATGTAAATTCCTTTTTAATAAACAATTTTTTTATCTTATAATAATTTCTCTCTTTCTTTGTGCACAAATTTAAGAAGTATGCATGCTTAGAATCACGTTTGTGGCGACGACGTCTCCCAAACACCAAGTAGAATATATCACTCTACTTTGGAAGCATGATATGGACTAAAGAGCAAATATGCTTGCAGCAACTAAGTTTCTCAAGCAACAAATCGATTAGTCATCCATTCTCGAATGATGTCATAGGGTAGAAAGGGATCCTTTATCCACTAAAAAACCATGGACTGATGACTAGGCTTTAACTTCTCTACCTCATAGTCAAGGATGACTATGGTTTCAAGAGAGAGGTAATATCATAAAATCTAATATATCTAACTATCTGAAATGATTTTATCATACTAAAGTGGTCATTTGATATGGTAAGATAAAAGGGGGCAAGAGTTAGAATATTAATATGTGATGTTAGATCTATTCTCAACGAGAGATAAAGCTTATCTCTAAAAAGGTCCAAATGAGAGAGGTCTACCAAAGACCAATGTGCACCTAATGGATCTTTAAAAGAGCTTGGGTTAAGCTTCATTAAATCCTCCAAAGGTTAGTGTTAAAAGCCTTTAGGCCTAGAATATCCCAAGCGTGTTTTGCAAACTTTGCTGAATGAATGTGGGAGTAATAGTGCTCTTCAGAGACAATGCAATCAATGCATGAGCCTACACATCTTTTACATCCCAACGAGCTTGCTCAGCCATAGGCAAAACATCTCTGGCAGCATCAATCCTGCCACCAAAATCTGCAACATCCTCAACATTGCCTATATCCTCCAAACCAGGACATACATCAATACCCTGCACAATGTTTCAAATTCCCTTTGACCATGGTGAATGTTGCACTTGATGTGATAACTGCCCAAAAAGAGGAGAAACAAAGCGGGAACAACACGTACTATATAGCATAAACCATAATAGACTATTCAAGACCTGTTATGCAGAAAAGGGCACTAACAAAAGTTTTGCACAGAATGATGAAATAGCATGTGCAGTACTGCATGTAGTGGAAACGGAGGCCAAAATGAGCCCAAATAAAAAATATGAGCACACATTGTCAGGGGATATGTGTTCGCAAAGTGGACCGGGAAGGCTTGGTGCCTCTAGCTGTGAGAGGTGGTAGAGAGGAAAAAGCAAAAACAGAGAGATAAAAGGCAATAAGATACCCGAATGAGCTCTATAACATCAAGAACTGAAATAAATCATACAAGGCTTGGTCAACTCGACTACTTATAATCACATAAATGATAAACAACAATGGGTTATGCCATTAGCTCGAGCAATAATATCAACCTAAAACCACTACTTTGCTCCTAATCATATCATGATATTGGAGTCTTCTCGACACAGGTCTAAGCCCTCATAGCCACATGCGCTCGAGCTCCTCAATGAACGGAGATTGGCTTTTTAGCATCAAACAATGGCAATTATTTATGTATTGTTGAGCTCGCCTTCTTGTCCCCAAAGTCCTTAGATACATCCAATTTCAAGGAGTTCATCCCAGGCACCTTACCTTGTATACTTTATCAACCTGATTGCTTTACCGTCATTGAGATATATCAAAATAGTTCATAAAGTTATTAGATATATTAATATAATATATATGTGGACTTAGAAAATAGCAACTGATAGTCAAAAATAACATGCCATATGGGGTGGCCTCTACACCACACATAGCCTGAACATCCCCAAGCATCATCTCGAGGTAGGAGTTATCCTATAACTAGAGAGGGGCACCACCTAGCATGAGTGCAGCTAGGACGCAGACATAGATGACCTAGGGTAGCAAAAGTGAGATGACATCTAGGTAACCAACATCAAATGATGATGTAGCAAATGTCTGGATATAGAGAATGCCTAGTCAACGGTCAGGAGTGTGTGTACGGGAGAGATATGTGACAAGGTCGGAATGGATCATGACTGACTGGTGATGGCGTACGTGATGAAGCACAAGCAGACTGATATACACGAGATAAATTATCCCATGGATATGGGAAAAAACAAAGCTAAGGAGAAGAGAGAATGGATTCAAAGTTCATGACAGAATTGCACACTTTTATTGATGATGATGATACTCACAAACAGTGGTCTTGGCTATTTCCGACCTTGCTCTTGCACTGGGGATGCATGATGGAATGCAAGCACTATATGGTGCATGGCGAACATTTGAAGTTAGCGGGGTTAGCACGTTAGTGGGAGGTTAGTTGAGGGAAACATCAAGATGATGCAGCCACCAGTGACGTCAATTACTAGCATCGAGAGTGGCTTGGGGTAGCATCATGTCGGTGCATTAATTTTAGCATGCTCATTTTGCCTTGTGGGGTGATAGTGAGTGCCTTATGTGCATGGGGTGGTCATGACTAGTAAATCAACCATGGTGTGGATGGAGATTGGTGGTGATGGTGATGTGGCCAATGCTAAAATGCCCGTGCTTACAATAAAACATGATACCATGAGCTCCCTAGCTTGGGAGGTGCATTATGTGCTTAGTGGTGCATGAAATGTAGAGTGCATGGAGCCTGGGTGGTGCCTCTAGTGTGTCCTTCTTTTGTGCTTAGTGGAGGCCTCTTTATATAGGCCTGAGAGGGAGTCCTTCCCTAATGGTCCTTGCAAATATCCATTGGTCACTGTAGAGAGTCTAGATACCTCTCTAGTGAGAGAGATAGAGAGGGAGAGAAGGTAGAGATAGAGAGTGGGGTGGGGAGTTTTTCTTACAATCCACTAGCAATTGGATAGGTTATTAGAGAAGAGGGATGATCCGGGAATTTACAATGGGTTTTGTTGATGGTTCGGGTGGCTGATGCGAGGTTAATGCTGCTAAAATTGGTGTTTTGTTGGTGTCAAGATGCTACGCGTCACTTTCGAGGCCAGCCGAGGCATGCCTTTGGCGTCAATCTTTGAGTTGGTGCCGCTTCCACGTGCTTTTGGTCATCTTCTTCTTTTGCCGATGGTGTGGCGCTCGTTTCCTTTGCTTTTTTGTGCATATGTGCGTATGGCGTGCGTGTACTTGTGTGAATGGGTGCGTGCGCTCATGGGTGCAGTGTTTGTTTCATTGTGTACGTGTGAGTGTAATGTACTGGTGTATGTGTAAGTGCTTGTGAATGTGTGTGCGTATGTATATGGGTTTGTGTGTGCATGTATGTGGGTGTGTGTGTGTGGGAACGAGAGTATAAGAAAGGTTTTTTTTTTTTTTTTTTTTAGTTGACTCGGTCGACCACAGAGAATGAGGGAAAGAGAGTGTGAGTGAGGAGAGAGAGCGGGTGGGGGGGGGGGGGGGGGGGGGGGAGATGATGGCAGTGGGGAGTGTGTGTGTGTGTGCGTTGAGGTGAGTTTAGGTGGGTGTGTGTGTAGGTAACACGAGAGAGAGAAAGATGGACTGTGCCCTGGCTAGCCGACTACAAAGACGAGAGGGAGAGAACGAGAGTGGGTGATGGGGAGAGAGGGTGCGTGTGTGTGTTGGGTGTTGAGAGAGAGAGAGAGAGAGAGAGAGAGAGAGAGAGAGAGAGAGAGAGAGAGAGAGAGAGAGAGAGAGAGAGAGAGAGAGAGAGAGAGAGAGAGAGAGAGAGAGAGAGAGAGAGAGAGAGAGAGAGAGAGAGAACATGACAGTCAGCAAGGGGGGGAAAAGAGAGAAAGAGGGGCTAGGGAGTAGGAGGGTGTGAGTGTGTGTGGGTAAATGACGAGAGAGAGAGAGTTTTCCTATTCTGCTGGCTCGCAGGTGCCGACTACAGACAGCGAGAGACAGATCAATGGGAGCGAGAAAGGGAGGGAGTGGGGGCTTGAACAAGGGAGAGAGAGAGAGAGGGAGAGTATGGACGAGAGGGGAGAGAGGGGATGTAGCGGGCCAAGGAGAGAGGGGGAAGTGGGTAAAGGAGAGGTTTGAGGTTGCGGGGAAGTGTGTGGGTGTGAGTGGAGTGAGAGAGAGATATTTGCATGGCGGCCCGCCTTGGTTGACAAACAAGAGGGAGAGAGAGGGGGTATTTTATGTGCCCATTGGGCTTGGTTACACAGAGAGCGAGAGAGAGGGGGTGAGAGAACGAGAGGAAATGTGAATGAGAGAGAGAGAAGGCTAAATAAAAGATGAGAGGGAGAGAGAAGAAAGGTGGCTGATTGTGGTAATGGAGGGGAGAGAGAGAGAGAGTGTGTGGCCAAACAAGGGAGAGAGAGAGCTTATTTGTCTTGATAATAGAGGAGAGAGGGGGGTAAAAGAAGGTGATGCCAAGGGACACGACCACAACTGCATGTACGCGAGCAAGGAAAAAGGTGGGGTGGTTTGGCGGCAGCAATAATAAAGAAACATTTTTTGTTTTTTCATACTTTATGCTCCCGAATGGGGTCGATTCTCGTGGCCTTGTCTCCGAAGCTGGCCAACTTCAGTTTCTCTAGGTGGCTAGAGGGTGGTGCGGCTAACTCGGTATCATTAGCCCTCCCCCTTAGGTTAGGGTAGTTATGCCTCTAACTCATTTGTTTGGTCATTGTCATCGGAAGTGGAGGTTGATGGTGTATCCTCATCAGGAATGTCGATAGGTTGAGTTTGATCAAATCGTAGAAAATAAGGACTAAGCTGCCATCCATTGACTCTGGTTTTATGAAGCTTACCATCAGCTTCCATGAGCTGGTAACTCCCATTGGCATATTTAGTCCCATCGGAGTAGGAACTTCTTATCCTTGCGTGTGTCGAAGTGATTGTCATAGAGGAGCACCAATTTGCCCTTCTTTAAATCTTTGCTTCGAATATGTTGATTGAAACTAAGCCGTCTGTGTTCTGCCTATGCCGCATAATAATTGATTGCTTCTTCTTTGTCCAGTTGTAGTCGTTCCAAGTCAAGGATGTGACCTCTGAAATGCATGTTGGGTCATTGAAACTGGCTTGCCATCACTATGAGACTTAGTAGTTGCACCTCAATAGGTAAGATTGCCTCCTTACCAAATACCAAATGATATGGGGTGAACCCCAAAGATGTGTGGATTGAGGTTCGGTAGCTCCACAAAGCTTGGAGTAGATACTTATCCCAAGTCCCCAGATGATTGTTAACCTGCTTGGTGATAATTTTAAAAACCATTCCATTCACTTTTTCAACTAGTCCATTACATTAAGGGTAGTATGGTGAAGAGTGCCTCCTTGTAATGCCTAGTTTTTGCATTAACCCTCCTACCAAGTCTGCTCTGAAAACTGGCCCCCTTCTTATCCTAGTTGTGGCTGTAGCTTCCTCCCACCTAGTCATATAGTTGACTCCCATGATGATATAGAACTTCCCTGAGTTGGCCCTACGCAATGGTCCTATGGCATCTATATCCCATTTTTCAAATGGCCCATATGAAAGGATAGGTGTTTGTGGTCCAGGCGGCATGAGTGACCTGGTGCCGGCCCGTTGACACAACGTACATGTCTTATACCATTGGTGTACATCATGATTGAGGCTAGGCCATACAAAATCAGCCTGCAAAATTTTCCTACTTGCTATATCTAAGGAAAAGTGACCGCCACAAACACCATCATGACAACTGGCAATTATCTCCATAGTTTCATTAGAGAGAGGGGCCTTCCTGAGTACTTGGTCCTTACCCTTACAATGCAAACCGTCATTGATAAGCCGGTACCTTGTGGCCTTCCTGGTAATCCATTGCTTTTGCCCTTTCGTTAGATCCGGTGGACATTCCCCTGTTTCAATGAAATGCATAATGTCGGGTAAGGTGTCACTACCTTGAAATAGAGGGAGATTTAGCTTTATAGCCCCAACCACCACTTCCTGTAGTCTTTCACTTGCTAAGGCATCAGCTTCATGGTTTTGAGCCCTTGGGATGTGGTGTAATTGAACTGCTTCAAACTTAACCAACAAAGTTTTACACAGCTTAAGTGAGTCCTCAATCTAGGATTCTTACATGTCCATACTCCATTTACTTGCCTTATCAAAAGTAGAGCATCCCCAAATACATTAAGGCGCTTTACCCCTTGTGAGATGCACCATTGCAACCCCTTGGTCAGTGTTGCATACTTAGCTTCATTGTTAGAATGTGATTCTAACAAATGGCCAAGCGAACATACCTTGATACCTTTGTCATCAAAAACCACTATGCATGCAGCTGCTTTGTGAAAAGCTCGCTTGTACTGATAGCAGTTGTTCGGCTCTCCGTAATTGCCATAGTGAGTTACTTCACCCTACCAAAATCACCTAAACACTGTGTCTATTCTTACCTTTTCATTGTACATAGGCGTGTGTGAGTTAGGGGGCTTTACCCATATCTTCTTAAAACCCTCAGCTACCTAGTCACTAGGCTAGTTGAGCCAAAAAATAATAATAATAAACTAAATTATGGCTCATTTATGTGTATATATTTCATTGTACATAGAGCCTAAATATAGGGATTTTTCATAATTATTTTGGTATTTATTTAAATATTTCTACCTAGGTGTGCATTATTTTCCTATATATGCTATGTACATTTACTCAACATTACCATAATATTTTTACCTATGTAAAAAATCATTTCATGCAAGCTTCTCTTATTTTTGGTGTGAATACACTCCAACAAAAAACCTCAAAAATACCTTTCACCATGACTCATTGCTTTTCACTAAATTCCTATTTCCTAGAGGTATTTTTTATTATCTCTTGTAAATAAATATACTTCAATAGAAACAAATGAGGGTCTCCTCATTTGATTCCTTATATTTTCATATATCTCTTTTTTTCATTTTATATTTATATATAGGTGACACTATTCTGAATTCCATAAATTGTTTATATATACTAG
The DNA here is from genome assembly GCF_014529385.1 of Adiantum capillus-veneris. Taxonomy (NCBI): domain Eukaryota; kingdom Viridiplantae; phylum Streptophyta; class Polypodiopsida; order Polypodiales; family Pteridaceae; genus Adiantum; species Adiantum capillus-veneris. The sequence continues at coordinate 97,782,345 of NC_140935.1, forward strand.
CCTATTTTTTCCCATCATATCCATGTATTATATTTGTGCATAAGCCACAACCATGCACATTTTCAAACCCCTAAGAATCAATTAGGTCATGTTCTAATTCAAGGAGGGGCTCACCTTTGGAGCCATATGCAAATTCAACAAAAGGGGGGCCACTGAAGACTTTTTTGTAAAGAAAAGCAGGTATTTGGTGGGATTTTTTATATCTATCTCCACTCTAAATTTGAAACGGTAGTCAAAAGATACAATGTGGACCAAGAGCTGAATCATCACCTCAAATATTTTTGTGATTTTTGCAGCAACCACCGGTGAGCTAGGATTTTTTGAGTGGACCCCAGTCTTCCCACTTTTCTCACAAGTAGCCCACAGTCTTCTCTCACCTCTTTCCACACTTCTACACACACACACACACACTCATTCCTCTCCATCCCTCACTCAAACCTGAACCTTCCATGGTTTCTCTCACCTTCTTCACCATTAGACTTCCCTCTTACTTCCACAGCTCTCATATGAGCTCTACATGTACATACACCATCTTTATGCCTCTCTCTATTATCTCCAAAGTACAATTCCATCTTACCCATTCTGTATATACATAAATTCAGCATGTAAACCATGCTTAACCTCTGCAAATTGAGAGATCTCATCAACCAAATTTTCATTTTCATCGTGATAATCAACCCTGGCGGCGGTGGCGTAAAGAAGAGAAAACGAAGAAGAGGATCGATAGTCATTTTGAGAACCTACACAAGTAAGTCCAAAACTTCTTCAAGCTTCACCATCACAAGGATTTCCTCAGTTCATTCAACCATCTTACTTCAACCATCCACCTCATTCTACCCATTGTAAATATATCATTAACTTTCTAGTGATTACTAACACTAACATAAAATAGCCATTGACCTAACCATAAAAGACACCTCACCTCAAGACATGTGCATAGTAACTCTCTCTCTCTCTCTCTCCTTCCTTAAAACTCTACTTTCACCTTATCTACCATCAATAATTCTCTCTTTTGAGCCCACATCCATGACTCAAGCAGAAAAGAAGGCCCACAATGTTTTGATATTGAAAAAAATCATAATCCTGATTTGTTAGCTTGTAAATTAGGATTTCCAATAATCTTAATGAGGGGTCCCCAACCTATATATAGACCCCTCTCCTTCTTGTAAAACAACCCCAATATCTCACATAGCACCCCAACACTCTATGCATGAGGAGAGACTGAGGCGTAGAAACCACTTTGTGAGCTTCACTTTTGGTGTGAGAGAAGCTTTGAAGCTACACATTGCAAGTGAGAGAGCGTGAGTTCAAAAATCTCAAAACCACTATTGTATATGCTCCTCTATCATCAAAACATTTAGGTTTCGTGCATCAAAGGTGTGACTCGGCGTTCAAATATTTGTCCTTCGATTTGTGCAATACGGTTTGTTGAATTCGAGGTGACTTGTGTATTTTGAGTTTCTATCATTTGATCTTGTTCTAGAAAGTGTTTCAGTGTGTTTCCATTGCCCATTTTGTGTCCATTGTAAGAGGGTACTGTGGTGAAAGGTCTCCCATACCCTAAGATAGTGTGTGTGTGTTGGCAATGTTTAACATTCACTAAGCATTGAGTTAGTTTCGTACAAGCTCAACGATAGTATCATAACAGGACATCTCCATTTGCAAGTCACAAATAAGGTATTACGCAAGATCCCTTCCTCTCTCTCTTCCCTTTACTCTAGCTCTCCTTGGTCCATTTTGTGTGTTTCTTGTTGTGAGGTTGCTTGTGTGTGTTTTATGGTGCATATTCTTGGTTGTGACAAAATCTCTCTTGCGTCCTAGCTCACATACCATAACTAGGTGGTGCCCGTATCCTGTTTGGGTTTGGCTGTGGATTTGTTGTTGTGTTGTGCTTGTGATTGCCCCAGCCCCAATTGAGCAGGACAGGAGCCTTGAGGAGTGTTTAGAGGTCGCCTCTCTTGTTGCCCGCCCCAGACCGCCTCAATTTTGGTGTCCCCATGGAGGAAGGCTTATGTATTCTTGTGTAGGATCAACCTTAAGCATAGTCAAGTAGTTTGCATGAATCACGAGAATTTGTATGATCCTTTCATTCCCATTGCAAGGAAAAAGGTACACATAATTGTTAGTACTAAGTTGCAATTTCAATGTGTAATTCATAGAAGTTTAGGTCCTCTTAGGTTGGCCGAGATAAACGCTTCAGTAAATCCTTTTATTTTGCCTCTCATTAGGTACGACCTTAGTTTGGATGTCTATATTTTTGTTTTTTTTTAAGCATGAGGTCATGTATAGACAATGGATAATGGCCCAGGAATAGAGGTTTTTCCCTTCCATTTCACTCCACACATTAGAATAAACATTGCAATTAGTAGAAAAATCCATTTTCAACAACGTATGATGTTCATGTTTGGTGCCCAAAGAGTAGGAGAAATTCTCGCGTCACCAAACCCTGTTATCCTGACTCTTATTGATTATCATAGGTCATTTGATGTGAATATTATTCTTTTGTTGTAGAATAGATTGCAGTTTAGAAAATATTACTGTATAAATCTTTTTAAAAAAGAAAAACAAAAACGTGTTATCACTTTGAAACTGATTCAATGGAGGCCCGACGCCAAATGTCCGGATATCCTCTTTTCTTTGGAGAGCCTGGAGAGGATGCAGAATTATTTTTAGCAAATTTCAAGATGTTTTGTTGTATCAAGAGGATAGTAACTGGTCAAGAACGTGTAGAGATGTTTGAGGTGGTCCTTAGGAAAGATGCAAGCACTTGGTTTGACTCTTTACCTGAGGAAGTTAAAGGGAATTACACGAAAGTTGTGAATCATTTCAAGAGATACTTCTTTGATCTCCAAAACACTCAAAAGCTATGGCAAGACATTGTTTCTCACAAACAAAAAGACTTAGATGACTACTACATGTATAAACAAGAGTTTCTACGTCTTTGGGCTGTATGGGTGAGAAATGTTGCTAACCCTAGTGATGGTGCAGAGTTCCTAAAGAAGGAGAGGTTCATAGCCGGTCTCTTTCCCACACTCAAGATAAAAGTTGAGGCGGGTGCACATGCTACCTTTGATGCAGCTGAAACTAGGGCTTTTGAGAAGTATAGGAAACTCAAGTGTCTCAGAGGAGAGGTTCCAATAGAGGGTCCTAGACCTAAGGGAAAATTGCAAGCATCAAAATCTAGAGAGATTCCTGAGGTAACAACGGAGGTAATTGAAAAGTTAAACGAATCCTTAAGTAGCTTGTCAATTCACCTCGCACAAGCTGTAGGTCCCAAGGAACAAGCAACGAAGTAAGAAGAGCGAGAGCCACCACGACCTAGGAGAGTTTTGCAATTTTGGAATTACGGAGAGTCTAGACATGGGATGTATAATTATCATGACCCCGTGGGGAGCCAGGGAGACCTAACTTGAATTACCCATTGATGCACGAAGGTGAAGGAACTAGTCAACAACCACGGCTTCTACAAAGGCCAAATGGAGCAAGACCACCTCCACGAGGAGTGGAAGGAGTTCCACCTTTTCCAGATCTAAATGTACATGTGGTAGAGGTGACAAAGTCCAATGAAGTGGACATGGAAGAAAATGGCATTAAGGGTAGCCGTGGAAAAGGTAAGGAGAAAGAAGGAATCACGTCACAAAGTGACCATGGATGAGAAAAGAAGGCAAAGGAGACCAAGGAAACCAAGAGGACTTGACATCGTATCAACCTCCAAGACGTCCCTCTTGGACATGATATGGCTCCGTACAACTTGTTGAAAGACATGAGAGGTAAGGGTCCTGATATCTCATGGCCTCAATTTCTTGCATTATGTCCACAAGTTATGAGGGATTTAACAAGGGAAGTTAGAACTAGGAGAAAGGTAAAAGCGAGTGTGCCTGTTGTAAAAATTGCACAAGCTTAAATGAATGAGGACATTACACCGGTGCTAGACAATTACATCAAAGGAATATTGGTTAGGAAAGGTCTAGTGGATGGGGGTACACAAATTTGCATCATGACAGGGGGACTCATGCAAAGACTAGGCATGCACATCCATGAGACACCTGAAATCAAAGTCAAAATGGCACACAATAGCAAGACTAGGTGTGTAGGCATTTGTAAAAATGTCTTTGTAGAGGCCTTTGGCATTAAGCAGGCGGTGGATTTTTATGTTATGTCGACCAAGGGAAGTGGTTATCCATTTATCCTAGGAAGACCATGGCTAATGAAAATGCGAGCTTTGCAGGACTGGGAGAGTTGAAAATTAATTTGTAGGAATGACAATCATAAGAAGGTTGTCTTTGACATGAAGGAGCAATGCCAAGAGGAGCTCCACAAAGAATCATCTCAAAGTGAGACGGAAGAAGATTGGACCGATAACACTTCAGAAGAAGAAAGTAGCGGTAGCATTACTAAAGAGGAGTCTTCCATCAAAGTCATGGGGGTAAGGTTTAATCCAACCAACCAAGAGACCTCTTGTCAAGGTTTGGAGGAGGTAGGTTCCCAAGAGAAACAAAATGTGAAAGATGAAGGAATGTTGTCTACAACACTTACAAAGGATGAAAGAGAGGAGTTCAAAGGTGTGTTAAGGAAATTTCCTAAGCTTTTTTCTAAAGACTACACCGACGTGAATGGAGTAGATGATGTTCAACACAAGATCGGGCTAAAGCCAGAAGCCAAACCTAAAGCTCAAAAGCTATGAAGGCTAGGAGTCATCAAGGAGCAGGCTTTACTTAAGGAGGTAAGGAAGCTTCTAGTAACAGGCTTCATTTATCCAGGGGAGAATTCTGAGTGGGTCTCTCCCGTTTTTGTCACTTCCAAGAAGAACAGCAAGTGGAGGGTGCGTGTGTATTACCGTCCACTAAATGAGGCAACCAAAAGGGATCACTTTTCCCTCCCATTTCAGGATGAGATACTAAATGAGGTATCTGGTCATGAGAAGTACACCGTGTGTGATGTCTACTCAGGTTACTTTCAAATAGGGATTGCATTGGAGGATCAATTGAGAACAACCTTCATCACTCCTTGGGGTTGTTATGCTTTTAGAGTCATGCCGTTTGTCTTGACAAATGCTCCTGCAACTTTCCAACATTCATGAACATGGTGTTTCAAGCATTCTTTGGAAAGTCAATTAGGGTGTTCATTGACAATTTCTGCATTTATAGCTCAAAATCATTACATCTATAAAGGGTAGAAGAAGGTTTGAAGAAGCTCTATGACATGAGAGGTCAACTCAACCCCGACAAAGTGCCACATAGGTGAGGATGAAGTGATCTTGCTTGGTCACAAAGTTTCTTACAAAGGCATCGAGGTGAATCCTTCAAAGTCAAAGGCTCTTATTGAGTTACCATCATCGAAGAGTCGTAAGGAGGTCATCTCATTCATTCAAAAGGTGGATTACATGTCACGCTTCATTCACTTAGCCTCAGAGTTACTTCAACCTTTGCAAAAGTTGACACAACAAGTCAAGTTTGTTTGGTCTGATGAGCTTGAAGGATATTTTTGTAACATCAAAATCATTCTGTCAAAAATACCAACACTTATGCCGCCTTGTTGGGAGTACACATTCTTTAGTGTTGGGAAAGAAACAATGGGTGATGTTTTGCTACAACAAGATCCCCACAGTACCAAGATGCGACCCATCTATTTTGCTAGTAGGGATATGAATGTTTTGGAGAGAGGCTACACGCAGGCAGAAATCATGATGCTTTCTCTCATGTTTGTAGTGAGAAAGTTTAGATGCTACTTGCTACCAAAACCTTTTGTAATTGTCACTGTAGAAAATTTTTCCCTTGGGTGTCATCTCAAATGAATCTTAGTACTAGGATCTCCAAGTGGATTATGGAGTTGCAAGAGTTACAATACTCTTTCAAGGTAGAAGATAGTGTGCGTGCACAATTGGCAGGGATTCTCACTTATAGGGTACATGAGAAGGAAATTAAGGTGCCTGAAGTAAAGACCCTACCATTGCCACCACCTAAAAGTATTCCTAATGCTTTTACATTGTTCTTTGATGGAGCTTTTCGACGAGTCACAGGAAAAGCAGGGGGAGGGCTAGTGTTTCTCAACCCAAGTGGAGAGGTGGTCATGAAAGAGAAGGTCAATCTACCAGGTTCAACTAGCAACAATGAAGCAGAATACGACACACTACTTCATGGTTTAAAGATGTGCATTGGCCAAGGTATACAACGTCTCATGGTAAAGGCGGATGCACTTCTCATTGTGAAGCAGATTTTAGGCATTTGGGCATGCAAGAACAAAAGCTTAAGGGCAAAAGTTCATGCCATTCGTAGGTAGCCATAGAACAATATCATCGATATACAATCAACTACCATCAGCACCTAAGGATGGATGTCCACATGAATCATCGAGTGAATAATCAAACTACCACAGATCTAGCCATACATCTCCAAAACATTCATAAAGAATTGACGATGAATATTAGAAGAGCTCAACAAAGATATACGGTCAACAAAGAGGAACACAAAATGCAACAACTACCGTCCAAGGTTAGGGGTCGAGTGTGGCCTCTCTACCATGATCTAAGTATTTGCCCTTTTCAAAAGCTGAATTATCAAAGACTTGGACCATTCAAGATAGTTGGCCAAGTGAATCCACTCACATATCATCTCCAGTTTCCACAGTATATGCAAATTTATCCAGTCTTTTGTGTTTCAGTGTTGGAGCCTTGTCATTGGTCCAAAGCTCATGAGTTCTATCAACAGCATCCATGAAAGCCCCAGTCAAGGAACACCACTGCTCCTCGTGGAACTCGTTGCTAGAGGAGGGGGTAATGTCATGGATGTTTGAGAGTCAGTCGCTGCTTGCATCATCGCCTACATCATCACTAGAAGGCATTAGAAGAATCTAGAAGTTCTAAAAGTATCAAGGAGATTCTAGAAGTTTCTAAAAGCATGGAGAAGATTTTGGAAGAATCTAGAAGTTTCTAGAAATCTCTAGAAAGTTGAAAAAGGATCTAGAAAGTTGTAGAAGAACTAGAAGGATCAAGAAGGTTCTACAAGCTTGGAGAATATTCCGTAAGAATCTAGAAGTTTCTGGAAAGCTCTAGAAAGTTGAAGAAAGAGCCAGAAGGTTCTAGAAGAACTAGAAGGATCAAGAAGGTTCTAGAATATTCTAACCTCCTCAAGAAGAACCTAGAAAGTCCTAACCTCCTCAAGTAACCTCCTCAAGCACTAGTATAAAGAGGGGTCTTGGGCCACAAGCCCCTCAGTCTGGCCAACACCAGTTGTGAGGCTCCTATGAGGAAATCCCTCTTCTAGTTCTTATATTCAAGTCTTGTCCATGCAATCAAGTCTTGTCTTGAACTCAAGTCATGTAATCCAAGTCTTGTATCTAGTTCTCTTAATAAAGTATTAAGTATTATAATCAATATTAAGCTTATCATCAAGTCCAAGTTCTTGTACATTGTGAGCACCTCCTCTTTCTCTCTTCTAGCTCTATACGCACTCATAACAGTTTGCAAAAGCATGGAGAAGATTCTGGAAGAATCTAGAAGTTTCTAGAAAGCTCTAGAAAGTTGAAGAAGGATCTAGAAGGTTGTAGAAGAACTAGAAGGATCAAGAAGGTTCTAGAAACTTCTAGAATCTTCTTGATACTTTTAGGACTTCTAGAATCTTCTAGATCCTTCTAGATTCTTCTAAAGCCTTCTAGTGATGATATAGGCGATGACATAGGCGATGATGCAGGTAGCGACTGACTCTCGAGCATCCATGACACATAAAAACTTCGAACTTTGCTTTAAGCGGAAATACCCATGCACGACTGGAGTAATCATTAATGAAAGTCACGAAGTAAAGGTAATTGCCCAATTGCATGGTCCCACAAACATCACTATGAACAAGCTGCAACCTGCATGTGGCCCAAACTGAACCATCCTTTGGAAACTTAGAATGCTGCATCATTATGAAAAGTTTGGACTCAAAATGGGCCTTGTAAGAAATTCCAGGTCAGCTTAGAGAGAGATAATAAAAAGTCCCTAATTTCATTTTTGATATTCGCTTTCAAAAAAACTTGGATATCAGATTTGGGGGGTACGTTTATTAAAACTCTCAAAAAGTGCTCAGACAATGATAACATACAATGGCTCCAAATTGAATGCCAATTATCTCAATCTTTTGGATTTTTCAAAACTAATATTTGGCGCTCAACGAGGTGCATTGAATATTGTTCTTCTCCTCAGTTTCACGTCTCTCTTGCTTTCCGCCTGCGCGTAGACTCTTCCCTTGAGCTCTCTTCCATTTGCTCCATTTGCTCCACTCTTGTGCTCTCCTCTGTTTTGAGATTTCTCATTCACCAAGTCGTCTCAATGTCATTATCATCTTCACACAGAACTCAGACGAGGAGTCAAAACGATGTGTATCATATGCATATCAAACTGTCCAGAGAATACAAGCCCCTCTAGAAGAAGAATAAGCGAGGCATCCTTTCCAAATCTTCAAAAGAGAACTTCAGACTTCAAGGTAAAAAAAGCGTCGATCTTTGGGTGGATGGCAGGATGTATTCTGAGCATCTTGTCACCAACTCAACTCCACTGTTCAGAAACATAACATCATTGTTGAAGTACGTAGGAGATGGTTATTCTGGTTTATATGGCTACACCAAGCATTTGGCGGCCAGAAATGATATTCTTAAGCTTGAGAGAGACCTTGCACACAAAGAAAACTTTTTCTTGAAGCAAACTATGACAGAGTACGCTCAGCAATTGAAAGGCAATGACAAAAGCATCATGCAGCTCACGCAGGATCTCAAAGAAAAAAAAACTCTCTTGGATCCTCGGTTAAGAGAATGGCGCTTACGAGACATTGAACAGCTGAAGGTTGGTTCTGGGGGTTTGAAGAAAAGGGTTAAAGCAATCAAGTAAGATTATCATTCAAGCAGGTTTAATTCATCTTTACATTTATAGTTTTATATCTTACTTTTCATATTTATGCGTAGATCGTTGCTACATCCTCGGTCAAATATTGACAGCAACACACCAACTTCTCCAATTCTTTATGGTCTCATACAAAAACGAAAAGATGTCAGCGGACTTTTGGACGATAAGCGCTACTGCAAGATTGTTGCTAACCAACTTGACAATCTTTTGAAACACAATCAACTCCAAGCACGTGATGTTCAGTCAATTCTGGATGAAGCCGGAATATCCAACAAAGGTTATTCTGCAATTTTTAGGTATGTCTGGTGTTTGAATCAATTGTCTTCACCTGTCAAATCAAATGTCTGCAAGTTTTAGGTAAACTTGGAAATAGTCCATTTACTTAATTTTTTGTTTACAGATCTATGCAGCAACAAAGTAAGAAGTTCAATCTCAAGCACACGTTGCTGCCAAATCCTTTCTCCATTCGAAAGACAAGACTGGAGGTCAACCAGGAAGTGCTTCGGACATTGGGCACTCCTTTTCACATTGAAGCAATGTACAGATCGCCATCAACAGAGGAAGTGGTCTATGACAAATACAATAATATATTTTATGATTTAGTAGCTTTGGAGACATATATTTTTCAATTGTAGAGGAATGCAATGGAGTTTTGAAGTTTGTACTTAAACTGGATGAGTGTGAGCTAGTGAAAGAGACAAAGGTTGAGCGTGTCACAATAACACTTATGAATAGAGCATTAGACGAAAGCATTGCTTCAGACGACCCTAGAAACTTTAGCGTGCAATCCAAAAACAATATTTTCTTATTAGCCACATTCAAGGTTTGATATCAACAAGTTTTTGCTTAAAAAAATGGTTAGGCATGTTTCATTTGATTGGTTTGGTTTTCCCATTTCAGGTGCCTGCAGAGAATTTTGATATTCTTAACTGGGTTTTCCATCAAACAAGTATTCCTGAAGTCAAAGCGAACAGAGAAATGGAAAGACACTCGATGTATTAGGCATGGGTTCATACACAGTAGAGTGGCATATGGCTGGAGATCTCAAAACCCTAAAGTGTATGTACAACATCTCAAAAGGAGAAACAAGTAAAAGCCCTTGTTTGTATTGCATGGGAGGATTCATTGGTCTTGACAAAAGAAATTGGAGGAGAGCATGGGACAGGCACTTGCAGGACCTTAACTTCCGCCCAGTGTTGGATATTCCACTATCCAGAGTACATATTTGCACGATGCATGCACTCTGCAGAATCATTGAGAAACTTATGTTTCTGTACATTTGTTTTTCTTGGACCACTCGGTCAGCATCAGCAAAACAAAGGGATATATTATCATTGGAAACAGTTAGATATGGGCTTGCATGGAGGACATGTGAACATAGAGCAGGACGAGAAGAGGTCTAGGAATGGTCGAGATGTTCCAAAGAAGTTGTCTATTGGCGGTGTGAAAGCCCGTCTCTTCTTGTCGATGCCAACAAGTGGCAGACAACGCAAAAGCCAAAGTGCTCAAGAAAGGTTGACATTGAGATACAACCAGTGGAGAAACCTGCACAATGCAGTGTTTGACCACGCAGACACTGGTGCAGCAAGGACTCACAAAGCGAACGTATTGAAAAGTTTGGATTCCATATATCAAGTTTTGTGAGCTCAATACTTGGAGAGATACTGACTATGCATTGTTTCAAGACGCTCTGGAGACCTTCCACAGGTCTTTCATAGTTGCATGGACAAATCAACAGATAATCATTACATGGTATATTACTTTATTTGATAAAATTGTGATTATATATATTTACATATAAACAATAGGCTGGTCTTTTTTGCAGCATACCATATGCAACCACATGCCTTGGTTTGCTAGGCAGTAATGTAGCTTGGCTATATGGTCTACACAAGGTATGGAGAAAACTCACTACCAAGCCCGTACTGGCTTTTTCAGCCACACTCATCACGGAGGTGGTGCAAACAAAGCCAATAGTTTGGAGGAACTACATCAATGGACTTATCAAAAACTTATGCATAGAACACACCGAAAGGAATGTGTCAAAGATGGTCAGATTGGCCAAGCAATGAGATTAGCAAGCAAACGATGGAAGAAGGAAATATGGGAGGCATCTTTTGCGGCATCGCGACATGCAGAGTGGCGACTTCAAAAAGAACGCATTGGCAAAACTTGGACAACTCCGACCCAAGTTGTTTGAGGCTTCCTAAAGATAGCACATTGTAACACAATATAATTTTTTGTGCCAAGAGAAGACAACCAATCACAAAAGTGAGAAACATAATGTACTCATTGTTTTGATAGAAAATGTACTATTTTTTGGCATTGACAATATACATTGGAGCTTCTCTATTCTTCATCTTCGTCAGGAAAAGTTACAAAATATTCTGGCCTTTTTGCCTCTGTGTGTTATCGTCTTCTTCTTGCCTTGGTCTTTTGCAACCTAGTCCTGTAGCCCACGCCCATAGCGCAACTTTGATGCCGCGAGACATCAACACACTTCGCCTTCTCAGGTTCAGGTATGACAAAGCAATATCGCCTGCCGGTATTTCAGACGGAAAGATGGACAACATTCTCAGAATACCACCTATTGACAAGGTCAAAGTTCTTGAAGTGTCTACACAAATTCATCGATACAGCACCCGTCTCAACACCGAGCGGGACACAACAGAAGACGATAGTGAAATATTGAAGAAGTTACGCCTTGAGATGATGGAGGAACAAATGGCAGATGCCATCAGCGATGCCAACGCTGATGATTTGTCATTGTTGTTTCCCTATTTCCATGTTGGCCTTCCTCTGTGGGGACGCATTCTGTATTTTCCCTGTCACGTCCACGAGATTGCAATTTTACAGAACCGGACGAGGGAACTCACAGACTCAATCATCAATTGCTTGCTTTGGTGTGTGCTATTCTTTTTTTCACAATAAATTCTTTTAATATATTGAATTTTGTATGACACGAATTTCTTTACAGTTTTGTAGTTTCAAATTTGCCTTGGAATATGCAAAATGATGTCCCCGTCCTTGACTCGCAACTCTCGGTCGTTTTGACAGCCGAGAATACATCTTTAGTGGAAGTAGTTGAATGGTTCCAGTCAGTGAACATGGAGACGGCAAAATTTTTTGTTTTGGCTTATAATGAAGGATACACAATTTTTTCAATAGTAAAATTATTTTATCTTGAACTCTAATTTGTTGTGATGACATATGTTTTGCTTATGTTTATTTGTTACAACGCTCATTGGAGTCTTGTTCTCTTACACCTTGAACGAAACCGGTGCTACCTTGCTAATTCAGCCCATGGATTTCATGCTGAAGTACGTAGGTAAGAGGTTTTGTATTTTGTTTGACATCGCATAGAATTTTGTTAAAAGTCTCTTATGAAATTTAATTGTATTTTGCACAGATCTGTTCGGAAGCTTGTGTCTGCTCTTGAAGATTTAATGCAAGAGCAGATATAGGATAATCTTACGATTATTAGTTGCAAAGTCCCTAAGCAGGACGATGCCTACTCTTGTGGATGGAGGGTTTTAATCAATGCAAAAATTTTGTTAGGGGTCATGATTGCTGGAAGTCGTAGAAGTGTAAGCATTTGACACTCGTTTACAGATTTGTATCTTAATAAGTTAGTAGCTATGTTAATAGACATGATGTTCTTAACGCTAGTAGGAAATTTGGCAGATTATTCAAAGGCTGATGTTTCTTCGTTTAAAAACAGAATGATTGAAAACGTGATCAATTGCGCGACCATGCGTCCAGACGGAGCACGTGATGCTTTTGTCTCGCCAGCACCAAGGCCCACGCCTAGGCCTCTGTCGACAAGATACCCCTTGTCTGCCATACCAACATAAGCACATATCAATATCTCCCCAGACGCCTCCCCAACCCAAGCTCCCACCAGCTCTCGTCCTCAAGAAACAGCTCCAGAACCCTCAAACCCCCCACCCAGCACCTCTCCTACTCATGAAGCAGCTCCAGAGCCCCCAAACCCCCAAGCCACCACCTCTCCTCAACCTCAACCAACAGCTCCCACATCACCGCACGCACAAGATTAGAAAGAGATTATGAAATGTAATTTTGACAAATTGATTACAAGCAATGGATCGAAATTTCACTTTTGTTTTGATTATGGTTTAAAGTTTACAAAATGCTGTGTACAGCTTTCCAAAAAAATGGGAGAGTGAGGATCCAATGGTGTTTGGTAATGTAGAGAGCTGCCTTTGTCGAGTAATCTTTGAGAATAGTATTTGAATCATTGTGTACAGTTAGTTCACTATTTCAAGTTTGTCGCTGGTAATCTGTGCACAAAGAGTCGTATTTTCTTGTCTGTGAGGTACCTGCAATGCAACGTACGCGATAAGACATTAGGATACATGAGCACGATAGAAACATTAACGTATAAAAGTAATACATGTAGCTTAGTACCTTTCGCATGTTACACTTGAAAACAAATTTTGAAGGAAAATTGAGATCGGACTCATTTAACAGATCCTCTCGAACCTGTCTTAAAGTGACATTTGATCTGACCACAACAACTGTAAGCAAATAATTTGAAAACCATATCTCGATGGACATCAAGGGATTAAAAGCATTGTCACTTAAATCTTGATCCATAGCTACCAACTGACCATTCACTCGAAACTTTGCACAAAATGCCTTCAGAATCATTGACATCCCAATTATCATCCAAAAAATCAAGGCAAGTTTGGGATTTGCATATGAACATGGTTTCTGTTTTTCTAACCTCCTCATCGTGGAAGAAATCTATAAAGACATGTAATGGCATAAATAGACTGACTTGTACTTGCCTGCTTGCAATATTTGGTCGCAAACACTTCAAAATTTCCTGATGAAGCTTGAGTCTAAAACACTCAGAGGTTTCTGAAGTTGGATCTGGCCACTTTGGGGAATCTTGTTGGGGAAGAGGGAAAGGTTTCAAAGTGCCAAATCCATGGACAAAGCAAGGGGCGTTGTAAAAGTAGTCGTAAAAGAAAACTCCCCTCTCTGCGAGAGCTCTTCTCGCACTAGTTCTGTACATAAGTTCTCCCACCGAAGCATGAAAAGCATCAAAAATACCAATTATGCACTCAAGTGGTTGCCAGTCTTCTTTGTTAGAAGGATAAATATCTGCAAAAACAAAAGATAAGAGAATGGTCACAAGAAATAGTCAACAAAATAACTTGAAGGATCTTTAAAGACTTTTTAGCAATATAGTAGTCACACAGTTTGGTCTATGAGCAGGAAACCCCAAAGGTGACTGTTGTAGTCGTAGTTCGGAGTGCATATATGCATGCTCAATGAGCACCTCTTTCACTGTCTTTCCCGTTTGAGACAAGCAAAAATCTTTCACACATCCTTTGTAGCTGTTGATGAATTCATTTTCGATCCGTTTTCTTCTTCTTGTTTGAAGCAGAACCCAACTACCAATGGTGACTGTGGTAGACATCCAGCGACCATGGTCTAAGTCAAAGCTGTTGAATAGTTCCACAAATTTAACAAAGGCGGATGGTCGTCGTGGTCGTCTTCCTTCCATCTCTTCTTCTATCAGCTGCGAAGTGACACTATGCAAAAACGATAGAAGAAAAGAGGCTCACTGAAAAGTGTTCATCAAAAGGTGTGCCTCATTCAATGTGAATTATGGCACATTCGGCGTTCGTCGGCCATGGCAGGGGAATAATTTGCACAAATCGCATCGTATCTTCTTATTCAGATCTTTTTAATAGAAAAAAACTCTTTTTGAAAACGTAAAAATTTGAGATAAAAATCAAATAAATTGGAGCTATCGTTGTGGTGACTCAAACTCTATTGGTCGAACAGCATTCTCTCTCTAACGCCAAAAAGTCCTTTTTTGAGTTCAAACTTTTCCTAATGCTTACCCAAAAATACAGCCTTCACAAACATGTTTGACAGGTGCTTCAAGAGGCGGCAAAGAAGCAACCATATCAGATTTCTGCAAACTGATAAAATTCAGATGACCAAAACGTGTATGCCAAAGTTTTGCATCTGAAATAGCCCTTCAATCTGCAACAGCATTTGCAAAATTTTGTCCACGCTTGTCATACAAAGTGAGCTTATACAGCCCACGACACAAAAGGCTAGATGCAACAATTTCATCACCAAAACTGAGATCATGAACCAAAACAATTTCATCATGAAGTGTACATCTGTCATCCATAAATTTGACTACAAGTCCAAGTCTAGCAAGTGCGGATACAAACAAGAGATTCTTATTTATCCCAGGTACATAAAGTGCATCAACAAGTGTGAAGGAACTGCCATTTGCAGCAGTAAGCACAATCTTCCCAACTCCCTGAACTGGATAAGAGGCATTGTTGGCACAAGTGACTGAATTACCATGAGGGACATACTCGAGAGAGGTGAACAATTCACGATGTGAGGTAATGTGCTTTGTAGCACCACTATCGAAATACCACACATGTGAATCTACAACAACTGACAAGCATGCATCATGGACATCAGGATTGTAAGTGCACACTGCACTAAAAGCCCATTCTACATCGACATCAGCATCACAGTCTCCTTTCACAGAAGACTCAACAATGGCTGCATTTCTAGTGGAACCAGAATTTGTAGTGGAACCACCCTCTTTCTTCTTAGCCTCTTTGGCCCTCAACGTAGAACACGACTTGATCAAGTGATCATTAGCTTTACAATAATGGCAATGCATATTCTTCTTGCCCTTATCACCAGAATTTCCAGACGAATTGCTGCCAGCAAAAGGAGTCAGGAACAAAAATTTTGCCACTTGCACTAGAACCATAAGAAGTGGCTGCATTACTATTATTACCCTTTCTTTGAGAAGCAATAAAAGCCTGTTCAACTGCACGCTTCCTAGTCCTGTTTTTTCTGGAAAGTGACTCTTGCAACAGCAATGTGCATAATGCATCAAACTTGATAACTTCAGGATTTCCTTGGGGCATAAGTCTCCAAGTACTAGCAAAAGTCTGGTAGGAATCTGGTAAGGCATCAAGAATAGTTTGCACAAGGGAACTGTCTGAAATGACTTCACCTGCAGAAATAAGTTGCTCATATATATCCTTGACACTAGCAAGGAAAGTGTCCATATCATCTTCCTCATGCATAATCTTTGACTCCAGCTCTTTACGCAGCAAAGCAATTTTAGCCTCATTGCCACTTGCATAAAGACCAACCAATATATCCCAAGCCTGTTTTGCAGATTTTGTTGAACGGATGTGAGGAACAATGGTGTGCTTCATGGACAACGCAATTAATGCATGAGCCTGCGCATCCTTTACATCCCAACGAGCTTGTTCTGCCGTAGGCAAAACAACTCTAATAGCAGCAATCCTTGCAGCAAGACCTGCAACATCCTCAACATCGCCTACATGCTCAGAACCAGGACGTACATCAATGCCCTGCAGAATGTTCCAGACGCCCTTTGACACAAGAACATGTTGCATCATATAAGCCCACATAGGGTACTTGTCCCCATCCAACCTATCCTCAACAACAAACATCTTGAACACATCTGTGTTGTTGTCAGCCATGGTAAATGCTGCACCTGATGTGAAAACTATCCGAAAATAGGAGAAACAGAGCGGGAACAACATGTGCTATATAGCACAAACCGTAGAATACTATGATGCACTTGTTATGCAAAAAACGGCACTGACTGAAATTCTCCACAAAATGACGAAATAGCCTGTGCAGTACTACCTGTAGTGGAAACGGAGGCCGAAATGAGCCCAAATCAAAAATCTGAGCAGACTAAACTCTACGAGCCTTCCCAAAATTTTTGTCGACTTGCGAACGCTTGCCAAAGCTCACTGAAATCGGAGAAAGTGAGCAGGCGTGTGCTGGAGCAGCTAGCGACTAAGCCCGGGAGGACGCAACCTGCTCTGATACCAATTGTTGGAATTAGGGTTGCAGAGAAACGCACACATCCTGGAGAAGATGAAGGAAGCTCAAGGCACACAATAGAGAGTGTGTTACTTAGTATGCAATGGAAAGATAGATAGCCCTAGAGTGATGGGCGTATATACAATGCACGGGGGAAAAAACCTCCTAAAGACAGAAAAAATGCCCCGATGGTCCTAGCGTGTTCACACACATCACTACCACATGTATATGGTAACAGGAGCCTTTGTACAACCTCGTTATTTGTGTCACCGCACGTTGAGACTTTGCTTGCCCATCCCGAGCGTCGATCCCCTCACTGCCCCTCATTTATTGTCGGATGTGTCATGTTGTGGGGGCCCTGGGGGACTGACTCACAAAGGACACCGACAACGTGAGCCTTGAGGTAACTATCATCATCAAATTGGGAGCACTAATTGTTTAAGTCCCAACCCTGCGAGTCCATGTCCTACACACACACACAAAAAGACACACAAGTGTTCCAGATCAATTTCGATATTATAGAAGCTCGTAACAAGCACAAAAGACGGTAAAATTCTTGAGCAAATATCATCGTGAGAGGAACATTTAAGCCACACCAGAACATGTAAATCGTGAGACACTAGTATAGCTTTGGAAACTTTCAATAGTGCTGCATGGAGAACGACGCATGGATATCAATGAGAACATGTCAATTGCAGTATAAGCAACACTTTTTTTGTGATGTTCCTGCTAAGACCAAAGCTACGAGCAAAATCTCACGCGATGTCCATCTGACTAGCACAATGCATCCAACAATATTACCTTATACTCTGCTAACTATTCTTTGGCAGCTTGTAGTAGTGGTGCACAACCGACAACACATGAAAAAAATGTCAACAGTCCAGAAAGGCATGGTAGCTAACACTATTTTTTATGTTTTATTTTAATAGAGAGTATAAGAACTTTGAAACACACACACCCTATATACAATGGTTTCACAGGTAGGGAGAGAGGCATCCCATCACACGCCCACATCCAACCCCCCAGTGGAGGCATAGGGGAACAATCCCTAAGGACTTAAAACATGTCTTCAGACAGCCAGGGAGGGATTGAACCCAAGAACTTAGTCACATACGCTATGACTCTTCCAATTGAGCTAGCACTATTAACATGACACAATTAGCCAAAACTAGAGTCTTTGCCACTCAGATGATGCAACGAAAACAAAAAACTTATGCTTTGCTGCAGTCATTAAATGCCACAAAGAAAAAGACTCCCCATATGTCAGTTATGTAGCAGAAAATTACAAGAAACAAACCTGCGATTTAGTTGCAACTGATGAATTTTCTTGGGCAGGGTTTCAGAAGAGAGGAGGTGGCAAGGGAGGGGGGTTTGCCGCGCATAGAGAAAACGGTGCCAGTTGATTGTGGGTCGTTGTGTCTCCACGCGTTCCTTTTCCTCCATTATCGGGCTTATGCATTGTTGGTTTTTAAAATTGCGAGGGTGCTCCACCCCCAAGGCATGGTGTGCGCATTTTTTGGCCTACCCCAAAGGGGTAAGGCCATAGCGATTTCCCTTTTTTGCTAATGAAAATGGAGTTAATTTTTTTAATTCATAATTTTTTAATTGGCAGATGAGGTAGTGGGTACTCATTGTTTGTAAACACCTTATACACTCATCCTCACGAACAACACTCATTGCAAGACGACACTCTATGCTCAATACTCTCTCTCTATCCCTTTCCTCCTCAGCCTCTCCATTTTTGCCACTTCTCCATTTCTCTCGAATGACGTTGAGCTTTACCGTGGGTAATGTTTCATCATTGTCTTTAGAGCAGTCTACAACATTAAATATTCTCTTCTCGCTATCTTCAGTGTTTTGCATTGCAGGGCAAGCTTGCTAGGCGCCCGCTCCGCAGGCAGAGAGAGAGAGAGAGAGAGAGAGAGAGAGAGAGAGAGAGAGAGAGAGAGAGAGAGAGAGAGAGAGAGAGAGAGAGAGAGAGAGAGAGAGAGAGAGAGAGAGAGAGAGAGAGAGAGAGAGAGAGAGAGAGAGAGAGAGAGACAGAGAGAGAGAGGGGGGGGGGGGGGGGGGGAAGGAGCACTAGGCAATGTGGCAGTAAATGGTCTGCGAGGGGGTCACAGCAGGAATGATCCAGAGTGTTAAATTTATTAGCAAGAGAGAAGCCGAACCTCTTGCTATCGATACTAGCAGCCACTGTAGTCCGATCCAGCCGAACCACTTGCTATCGATACTAGGTGACAATTCACGCAAGGGATGAACCTGCAGATTCTATAATAGGCAGTGCCTACAACCGGCCTAATTGTTGTATAAGCAAGTGTTTGCCTTTGACTTCCAACTGGTTATATCCTCTCGAGTCTCGTAGTCTTCATTTCTAGATAGGGGGCCTGGGCCTCGGCCAGAGCTGCCTGTGAATTCTACCAATGTGTTGCACTGATGCTCCTGATCCTATATAACAAACCATGTACCAGTGCTCTCGCCTCTAGCACCCTGCCTTGCGATCATAAATTAGGGAGTAATGGGTCTCACATACACACACAATACGCACGTGATTGGGCAAGATTTGGTTGCGTTTTATAGCTGGCTCTCAAGCACTAATTGTTTTTTAATGGTCTACTTTGTAGAGTTCAAAAGAAATGCATGGAGTCAATTTCAGCTTGCTTTAATTGATCTGCTTGACAGTGGTGGCCACCTTCGTATGGACGAAGTACCAAGTCGTGGTCAAAGAATGGAAGTGTCTTGTTAGTTTGGAGCAGGACTTATTAATTACTATTAGAGGTTACTTTGGAGGCACAAGTGCATGGGCACCATAGATTTTATTGCATCATCTACAAAGTTCCTGCAGAGTAGTTTCATGTCTTGGCTTTTTGTCAAAAGTGCCGCACTGCAGGGGGTTGGAGAGCTTGTGAGAGAGTGGTTGACGTTTCACGTTTTGTTTGAGGGTGGGCTTGCATTTGGTGTCGTAGGAACAATACTCTCTCTCTCTCTCTCTCTCTCTCTCTCTCTCTACATATAGGAATGCTTATGGGCAGGCCTTGTGATTTTATCACTTTTTTTTTTCTTGTTAAAGGAAATTCCACATGAGAACTAAAAAACTCGCAGCACATTGCCAACTTGTTGCCAGCTCATTAGCTGGCATCGTTTGGGCCATTGGTCCGCCGGCTAGAGCTTTCTCACACACACACAGACGCGCTTTCTCAGCGGCGACTGCCAAATTGTCAATGGCTGTTTCTGTCATGGTACAGGGGCGGCCTGCTAAATATGATTTAATACGATAGAGGATGAGGACGAAGCATCATGACAACTTTCAAACAGTACCAGCCGCGTCACCTGACTTCTCCTCTTCCTCCTCCTTATCATGAGCTAGAGCTCTCTCTCTTTCTCTCACACACACACACCCCCGCACGCACCAACAGATGTGCTAGAGCTATCACAGACACGCGCACGGCTTTTAGATTTGATCTGCAATTTCCTCTGCACTCATGGGAAACTACGATGTCTTTCTCAATCACCGGGGCCCCGATGTGAAGAAGAGCTTCGTGGACCACCTCTTTGCATCCTTTGAGGCTGCAGGCATCCTCCACTGCTTTGTCGACTACAAGAGCATCGATAGTGGGGAAGAGAATTGGGATGCCATAGAGCATGCAATTCACCACAGTAAAGTACACATCGCAATATTCTCTCCGGGCTATGCCGCCTCTTCCTGGTGCCTGAGGGAGCTTGTCAACATCCTTGAGTGTCGCTCCAGTGGACGGAGCCAACTCTTCTTGCCCGTCTTCTTCAATGTTTGCCCCAGTGACCTTCGCCATATTGACTCTTCATCTTCCAAGAGTTGCTACTCTTCAGCTTTTCTTAAACTTGCCGGGCGAAACGACTCGCAGGCAATCCAAAATTGGATGAATGCTCTGAAAGAAGCATCCATGATCCATGGCTGGACACTTCAGGATACTGCTCAAGGGTAAGCGATTTTGAACCTCTCTCTCTGCAGGAAATGGGCGAGTATTGTTCTGATCTACTAGTTTGATTTGACAGGTTTGAAGCACGCCTCGTAAAGCTCATTGTTTCTGAGGTGCTTAATGTAATAAACAGAACTATTTTGGACATAGCCAAGTACCCGGTGGGAGTGAATGAAAAGCTACAGTTGGCGTTGGATCTCATGCAAATCAACAAGGCGCAGAAAGGGTTTCACAAATTGGGTATCTATGGCATGGGAGGAGTGGGGAAGACCACTTTGGCCAAATCCATTTACAATGCCATTTGTAATGGAATTTGCCTATTCAATTTGAGAATAGCGCAATTTAATGAGAATACTTTCAAGAAATGATTTTGTGAGCATAGCGGGTAGACATAATTGAAGATAGCAACATAATCATAGCAATTAGTTAACTTGGCATAGACAATACTTTTGCAAGAGAGAGAGTTTAGAGAACATGACAACAATTGAGGACCGGATTTATGTGGAGCCGGTCCCCCCTCCAATAGGCATTTGTATTATGATTTCTCCCATAAAGAGAGACTTGTTACAATACAGTCTTTGTGTTCCTTGTGACCTAGGTGATGCCATGAAGATGGAAGGCTTCATGCACCACAAACATAACATAAACTTGAAGAAAGCTTTAACTATCCCAAGCCTCAGTCCCAAGACCTCAAACACCTTCGAAGGTGGAGAGAGCTAGCAGGGAATGAGGGTAGGGAAGAGGAAGAAGAAACATTTCGTAAGAGAAAGAATTAGTTCCTCACTTATCATACTCTTGTTGCTAGCATACATAATAGCATAGTAATGAAGAAGAAGGAGATGGCAAGCTTAAGCATTGAAGCATGGCTCTTGGTTGGATTTGCACTCCATAGCCAAGAGTGTTGGTGTAGGCTCTCAACCTCTACTTGCTTGGAGAGGGAGCTCTTGCACTTTGCATAGCACACAATGAGAGTGATTGTGAGTGTGTGTGGGTGAGTATACCCCCTAGGCACCCCCCTAGCTTGCTTGGGTCGACCCCCCCTTGTAGCTCATGCCTGAAGCTCATTGGACCCCTCCAGGCCTAGCCAATCACAAGCAGGAGCCATTACAAGCAACATGGGTAGCCTGGGGACAAATGTCCCCCTTTCCCCTTTGAGAGAGAGGACTTGATAAATGCTAAAACAATTAGATAATTCATGTAATTTATCATTGGACCCCTTTGAAGCCTAGCCAATAGGCTTCAAGCAACACATGAAGGTAACATGGGTAGGGGCCTGACATGTGTCCTTGCTGCCTCTTCAAGTTGGGGCTTCCCTTGTGTGTGTGAGTGGGTGTTCTCTCTCTAGCTCTTAGGAAAAGGGCTCGCCCCCCCTCTTGTAGGAATGATTTTGACTTTAGGTGATCAAGCACCTTACTCATCAAGCATGACAAAGCACTTGAACTAGGGGGTGTTCCCACAAGCATCTCAGGCAAGCTTCTCAAGGCACCTCAAGTACTTTAATCATGCAGCAAGTCAAGCACCTCAAGCATGGAGCCAGTCAAGCACCTCAAGCATCTTAATCAAGCACCTCAAGCATGACAAGCACCTCAAGCAGGACAAGCACCTCGAGCTTGGGCCGGGTTCCCACCTCAAGCTCAGCCCTAGCTTACTTAAGGTCAAAAGGACTTTTACACACATTTATTGGAGGTCTTCAATGAAGCTAACCCTAAGGTCTTATGCTCCATTGGTTAGCCTTGCTCTTTGATAGACCATCTCCCTTTTGGGCCCCTTTACATTGGCCCCGTGTTGAGATAGATCTAAAAGCACATACCTATATCTTAACACTTGTTCCCGATTATTCTCCCACATTAAGTGATCAATTTAATATGAGAAAATCATTTGGGTTAGTTAGATATTAGATTTTATGACATTACCTCTCTCTTGAAATCATAGTCGTCCTCGACTATGAGGTAGAAGAGATAAAGTCTTAGTCATTAGTCAATCATACTTAGCGGGTAAAGGATCCCTTTTTATCCTACGACATCTTTCCAAGATGGATGACTAATCCATTTGGTGCTTGGGAGACATAGCTGCTGCAAGCATGTCTGCTCTTTAGTCCATTTCATTCTCCCAAAGTAGAGTGACAAATTCTACTTGGTGTTTGAGAGACGTCGTCATCACAAACATGATTCTAAGCATGCATACTAGTTAAATTTGTGCACAATTAAAAAGAGGACTAGTCATATAAGACAAAAACATGAGTTATTTAAAAAAAATTTGTACATTTGCTTACTCTAATGTAGCATTGTAAGCATTGACAAGGTTCATACTATCCTTAAGTTGTACTCCTTGCATCCATTTAGCATCTTCAAAAGGATAATTTTTGAACTTAATAAGATACCGTCGAATAATCTTACCATGTCGTAGTACCTTGTCTTCATGCCGAAGGATAGCTTCGGGTTGTAGCATCTCTTCTTGGTCTTCAACTTCGGGAGGGTCTTCAATAATTGGTTCAATTGGTGGCTCTCCTTTGTAGGACTTAAGTAAGCTTACATGAAAGGCATTGTGTATAAGCCAATGGTTGGGCAACTTGAGTTGATAAGCCGTCTCATTGATAGGCTTCAAGATTTGGAAAGGACCATAGTGTCTTTTTGCTAGTTTAGCATAATACTTTTGATGGCCCGTAGGATTTTTGCCCGTCGTTTGCCTTAATCGAGCCTTAGGAAACTTGAGTAAGACCCAATCATTTTCTTTGAACATTAAGGCTCTTCTGTGCTTATCAGCAGCAGCTTTTTGCCTTTGTTGAGAGATGGCTATAGCCTCCCTAATCTTTTGAAAAGATTCTTGTAGGTCACGGCTATACTCATCGGCGGCGAAGATCTTCCCATGTACTTTCAGTAGCAAGGGACTTTTAGGTCTTCCCTCTATGATCTCGAAAGGTGCTTTGCCCGTAGAAGTATGTACAGTATTATTGTAGGCATACTCTATTAGCGGTAAATACTTTTCTCATTGTGAGCGTTGATCTACTTCGGTAACATAAGTCTTGAGTAGATCGAGTATCGTAAGATTGGCTATCTCACTTTGGCCATCCGTTTGTGGGTGATAGGCCGAAGAGAAATTCAATCTTGTTCCTAGATTTTCAAAGAGACCTTTCCAGAAATTACTTGTCATTCTAGGATCTCTATCTGACACGATGGATGTGGGTAATCCATGGTGTTTGAAAATCTGAGATATGAAGAGAGTTGCCATTTGATGTGCCTTAATAGTCTTTTTGACAGGAATAAAATGTGCTTGCTTGCTAAACCTGTCGACTATTGTCCATATTCCTGTATTCCCATGGATAGACTTGGGTAATCCAAAGATGAAATCCATGGATATACTCTCCCATGGTGAATTTGGAATAGGCAATGGCTGGAGTAATCCAGGTTGCTTCCCTCTATCATACTTGGTCTTTTGGCATACTACACATTTTGAAACATACTCTTGTATGTCCACTTTCATGGTAGGCCAATAGAAATACGTCTCTACTCCTCGGAGAGTAGGTTGAATACCTCTATGCCCTGCATATGGAGGAGCATGGGATTCATACATAACCTTCTCGCGAAGGGAATGGGTAACACATAGCCTATTGCCGTGGAGAAGATAACCATCCTGCAAGGTGAATGGTTCCTCTTTCTTCCCCAAAGCAAGGGCTGACATTATGTCTCTAAAGTCAGGGTCAGTAGCATACTCATGTATCATATAGGATAGATCATTGTGAGTAGCTATAGACACCGCATTAACTTTTGGTCGTCGTGAAAGTGCATCGGCAACTTGATTGTGCTTACCAGCTATGTGAGCAATATGGAAATTAAATTGCGAAAGAAAATTTGCCCACCTCATTTGTTTGTCGGAAAGCTTGGTTTGCGTCATGAAATACTTGAGACTTTGGTGGTCGGTTCGTAGGATAAATGGAGTCCCCAATAGGTAGTGCTTCCATGTGTCTAGGGCATGTAGAACAGCTAAAAGCTCTTTCTCATAAATGCCCAAGACTCGTTCATCACCATTGAGCCTTCGGCTCTCATATGCTATGGCATGCCCTTCTTGAAGCATAACTGCTCCAAGGCAATCACCACAAGCATCACATTGGACCTCAAATGGCTTTGAGAGATCCGGAAGCACGAGGACTGGTTGGGAAGTAAGCTTCTCTTTGAGTTTTTCAAAAGCATTTTGCTCCTTAGCAGACCATACAAACTTAACGTTCTTCTTGGTTAAGTCGTGTAGTGGTCCTGCTACTTGAGAGAATTTTGCTATGAAGCGTTTATAGTATGCACACATACCAATAAAGCTTCTTAGCTCATGTAGATTCCTTGGGTTAGGCCATGATTTTATTACCTCTAACTTTGATGGATCCATACGAATACCATGGTGAGAGATAATATGGCCTAAATATTGAATCTCTTGAAGGAAGAATTCACTTTTCTTTTGGTTGAGAAAAAGTTTGTTCTCCCTCAAGGCTTGAAAAATCACTTGGAGATGTTGCTTATGTTCCTCCAAAGACTTGGAGTAGATGATGATATCATCGAAGAACACTCCAGTGAATTTTCGATATGGTCTAAAAATTTTCTCCATCAAACGATTGAACGTAGCTGGTGCATTAGTCAAGCCAAAAGGCATGACTAGATATTCATAAAGACCAAATGTTGTGCAAAACGCGGTCTTTAAGATATCCTCATCCACTATCCTTATTTGATGATAGCCACTCTTAAGGTCAATCCTACTGAAGTAGGTAGAGCCTTGTAGCTTATCAAACAGATCTTCTACCCGAGGTACGGGAAATCTGTTTTTGATAGTGATATGGTTTAGTGCTCGATAGTCCACACACATACGGTATGTACCATCTTTCTTTTGCACTAAAAGGACTGGAGAACAAAAGGGAGAGGAACTAGGCCTCACCATCCCTTTGTCTACCAGCTCTTGTACTTGCCTCATGATCTCCTCTTGTTGAGCTTGTGAGACTCGATAAGGAGGTTTGTTAGGCGGTGAGTTTCCTGGAAGGAGCTCAATACGATGGTCATCATCCCCTCGTTTTGGAGGTAGGTCCATAGGGATATCATCGATGAACACATCTTGGAATCCTTTTAGAAAAGTAGACAAGTCTAACTCTTCTTGATTCCTATCATTTTCATTTGATGAAACATTATTAGCTTTTAGAGACTCTTTGACATAAATCATGTACGCAGAAACTGAGCTCTTCATTGATTTATCAAAAGAAAGAGGATTTACAAGTGGAATAGTGCGACCACGCTCACTAGCATCTATATATATGTTCTTTCCCCTGTAGGTGAAGTAAATTCTCCTTTCAGGGAAATTCATGTTGGCAGCCATGCGATCAAACCATGGTGCCCCTAGGATAACATCCTGATGTTGGAGGGGAGAGATGAAGAAGTCTTCTTTGTCGACATAGCTTTGGACATGAAGCCTCAACTTCCCAATCAAGGGAGTAACGGAGGCTTGTTGTCCCTTGAAAGCTGCATCAACTGTTACTATATCTCCCATCTCAAAAGCTTGAATGCCCAACTTGGTGGCCAACTCTATTGATATGAAGTTGAGAGTAGAGCCAGGATCAAACAAGATGAAGGCATCATGCTCTCTTACCTTTCCCCAAGCATAGGAGAGTGATGATCCTTTGCAATGAGCATCCACTTTTGGAGCTTTGATGGTGGAAGCCCTAGGAGTCTCATTGCGAATATTCTTCTTGGGGCAAGAACGATAGCCATGTCCTTGCTCCCCACACTTGAAACACTTATGGTCCTTGCGAAAAGCTTCAAGCTCTTCAGGAGAGAGTTTGTTTTTACCTTTGTAAACTCCCTTCTCCGTGGACCGATTGTTGTTGTTGTTGTTGTTGTTGGAAGTGCCTTGGGAATTATTTTGAGCATTGGATTTCCCCTTTGCATCATTTTTATCTTTGTTTTCCATGGGCTTGACATTACGTCTAGCCCCTTGATGGAAATTGATGCGTGAAGCAACCATGGTGTGGTGGATTACTTCGGTAATAGTACCGGGCCGTTGAGAGTTGATATATTCGGCCATCTCTTCAGGTAATCCCGCACAGAATTGTTGTCTTTGCTCGGCAAAGTCTATCTTTTGAAAGACAGTAGCTTTGAGATGTAAATCCCAAAACTTATCTACATACTTGTTGATAGACTCATGAGAGAGGAGCTTCAAGCCGCGCCATTCGGTAAGAACTTTATCTTTAGTATCGCTTGGAAGAAATTGCTTCATGATGGAAACTCGTAGAGTTTTCCATGTCTTTGGGGCTTCTCCATTGCCACGAAGGCTAGCCCACCATTGACGAGCTGATTTTTGGAAGTGCATAGCTACATGGCGTAGCTTGGAGGACTCTGTGAAGCCCTCGTCGCCAAAGGCCGCATCAAATTGCTGGATGAAGGCCAACACTTTATCGGTAGCACCAAAGGTGCCATCGTAGGTGAGAAAAGAGATACTCTTTCCTCCCTCCTTGAACTTCTTTAGCTTTTGTGACCTTCGCCATGCAGGAAATGATTTGCGATGCCCTCCCCTCTTGTATTCTCTAGGAGAATAGCCATAACTTTCATCGGAAGAGAAGGAAGGTGAAGAAGAAGGAGAAGAGGGTGACCTCTTCCTAGCCCTTTTCTTCCTTTGTTTCCTCTCTTGCCTTTGAGAGTGATGAGGAGAAGGACTATGGGTTGCTCTTTTCCTCTTGAGAGGAGTAGGCGATCGTTTAGACCGCCTTCTTCGTGGAGCCACATCTTCAGAAGAACTTAGACTTTCATTGCTTTCTTTCTCTTTGGATTCCTCCTCTCGAATGGGAGAGAGTCTTCTTTTGCGGGTCTCTTCAAGAGGCCTCCTAAGCTCTCTCTCCTCTTGGAGAGGAAGGGAAATTCCATAGGCACGAAGTTGTTGAGTAACTTCGGCTTGCAAGGTAGGGTTGCCCATAGCTTGTTGCAACCTAGTCACAAGATAATTCACAAACATGGGAGCATCATCATTAGCACCTTCATGTGCAAAATCAAAGCTATCAATGTTCATTCTACTCTCTTGATTATTGTCAGCCATGTTAACAAAATTTTATGTATGTACTTAGTGTATGCTTTGGCAATTCAAAACCTTAGTTGCCACTCCTCTTAGCCTTTGAAAATCGGCTCTTAAGTATCTACACCCACGGCTCAAAGTGGTTAATTATAGAGAATAGAGGAGTAGGTCTAACATAGCAGAGTTGCCAAGGGCTAGCTCCTTTCGGACTTCTTATGGCTCAATAATGGTAAAGCCGTAGGCAAGTCTAAAAAGATTCCATTATTAAGTCCAAAGCTCCCGAGGTGTGCACCATCCCCCACATAGTGGGCTTAACAAAACCGGTATTAGATCCCAGTTCCACTTACTCTATTATAATTAACAACATCAACCATTTATAAGCTACTTAAGGACCTCTCTTCTTAAGCAAGAAAAGAGAAACCAAATGCTCTGATACCAATGTACAGGAATTTGCCTATTCAATTTGAGAATAGCGGAATTTAATGAGAATACTTTCAAGAAATGATTTTGTGAGCATAGCGGGTAGACATAATTGAAGATAGCAACATAATCATAGCAATTAGTTAACTTGGCATAGACAATACTTTTGCAAGAGAGAGAGTTTAGAGAACATGACAACAATTGAGGACCGGATTTATGTGGAGCCGGTCCCCCCTCCAATAGGCATTTGTATTATGATTTCTCCCATAAAGAGAGACTTGTTACAATACAGTCTTTGTGTTCCTTGTGACCTAGGTGATGCCATGAAGATGGAAGGATTCATGCACCACAAACATAACATAAACTTGAAGAAAGCTTTAACTATCCCAAGCCTCAGTCCCAAGACCTCAAACACCTTCGAAGGTGGAGAGAGCTAGCAGGGAATGAGGGTAGGGAAGAGGAAGAAGAAACATTTCGTAAGAGAAAGAATTAGTTCCTCACTTATCATACTCTTGTTGCTAGCATACATAATAGCATAGTAATGAAGAAGAAGGAGATGGCAAGCTTAAGCATTGAAGCATGGCTCTTGGTTGGATTTGCACTCCATAGCCAAGAGTGTTGGTGTAGGCTCTCAACCTCTACTTGCTTGGAGAGGGAGCTCTTGCACTTTGCATAGCACACAATGAGAGTGATTGTGAGTGTGTGTGGGTGAGTATACCCCCTAGGCACCCCCCTAGCTTGCTTGGGTCGACCCCCCCTTGTAGCTCATGCCTGAAGCTCATTGGACCCCTCCAGGCCTAGCCAATCACAAGCAGGAGCCATTACAAGCAACATGGGTAGCCTTGGGACAAGTGTCCCCCTTTCCCCTTTGAGAGAGAGGACTTGATAAATGCTAAAACAATTAGATAATTCATGTAATTTATCATTGGACCCCTTTGAAGCCTAGCCAATAGGCTTCAAGCAACACATGAAGGTAACATGGGTAGGGGCCTGACATGTGTCCTTGCTGCCTCTTCAAGTTGGGGCTTCCCTTGTGTGTGTGAGTGGGTGTTCTCTCTCTAGCTCCTAGGAAAAGGGCTCGCCCCCCCTCTTGTAGGAATGATTTTGACTTTAGGTGATCAAGCACCTTACTCATCAAGCATGACAAAGCACTTGAACTAGGGGGTGTTCCCACAAGCATCTCAGGCAAGCTTCTCAAGGCACCTCAAGTACTTTAATCATGCAGCAAGTCAAGCACCTCAAGCATGGAGCCAGTCAAGCACCTCAAGCATCTTAATCAAGCACCTCAAGCATGAAAAACACCTCAAGCATGACAAGCACCTCAAGCAGGACAAGCACCTCGAGCTTGGGCCGGGTTCCCACCTCAAGCTCAGCCCTAGCTTACTTAAGGTCAAAAGGACTTTTACACACATTTATTGGAGGTCTTCAATGAAGCTAACCCTAAGGTCTTATGCTCCATTGGTTAGCCTTGCTCTTTGATAGACCATCTCCCTTTTGGGCCCCTTTACATTGGCCCCGTGTTGAGATAGATGTAAAAGCACATACCTATATCTTAACACTTGTTCCCGATTATTCTCCCACATTAAGTGATCAATTTAATATGAGAAAATCATTTGGGTTAGTTAGATATTAGATTTTATGACACCATTTACAAGGAATTTGATTGTTTTTACTTCATAGAGGGCGTGAGGTCAGAAGCTAGAAGCTATGGGCTTCGAATTGTGCAAGAGCGTATGCTTGGTGCCCTGCTAAAGAGCAAAGAGACAATCCCTGTTTCCAGTACTTCACATGGGAAGCAAATGTTGAGAGAACGCCTCTTGAACTTGAAGATCTTGCTAATTCTCGACGATGTTGATGACCGGGAGCAGCTTGAGGCGCTCTTAACACCCTTTGATTCATGTTGCCTCAAGGATGGTAGCCAGATTGTGATTACAACACGAGGAAGGGGAGGAATGGGGTGTAAAGTCTTTTGCTGGCATGGATTTTCTACGGTTTCTAGTGCTATCTGGGAATGGCCACATCACAGGGAATTTCAGCTTGTTTCCCAAGGAGCTCAGATGGTTTCAGTGGCACATGTGTCCCCTTGAGTTTCTTCCTTCTCAGCTTACACTCAGTAAGGTTGTTGTCATGGACTTGAGCAAGAGTCAGATATCAAGCCTTTCTCAAGGTGGTCACAGGTTTGAGGTAATAGCAAAGCATGTGCCTTTCTCGTACTCGTTTTCCGAGAGGTTTCTTGTGGGATTGTTGAATGATAGCTTATTTTGTTTGCTATTGGTTGCTTTGCAGAATTTGCGGGAACTGATACTCACTGAATGCAAATTTATTTACAAAGAACTTCCTGATTTCGGTGTCTCTTGCAAAAACTTAGAGAAGTTGGATCTATCTCATTGCGAAGACCTAAAGAGTATACCGGAGAGTATCGGTTGTCTCATAAGCCTCACACACCTCAACCTCTGTTGGTGTGAGCAGCTAACGGTGCTTCCGGAGTCTATTGGCAGCCTCAGAAGCCTCACACGCCTCGACCTCGTTGGGTGCGGGCAGCTAACGGTGCTTGCGGAGTCTATCGGCAGCCTGAGAAGCCTCACACGTCTCGACCTCACTGTGTGCGGACAGCTAACGGCGCTTCCGGAGTCTATCGGCAGCATGAGAAGCCTCACGCGCCTCGACCTCGATGGGTGCGGGCAGCTAACGGTGCTTCCGGAGTCTATCGGCAGCCTGAGAAGCCTCACACGCCTCAACCTTGGTAGTTCTTCTCGGGGGCTAACGGTGCTTCCGGAGTCTATCGGTAGGTTGAGAAGCCTGACACGCCTCGACCTCTCTGAGTGCAACGAGCTAACGGTGCTTCCGGAGTTTATTGGCAACCTCACAAACCTCACACGCCTCGAGCTCCGTGTGTGCAGCGGGATAACGATGCTTCCGAACTCTATCGGCAGGCTCACAAGTCTCACACGCCTCCACCTCAGATGGTGCGGGCTAACGGTGCTTCCGGAGTCTATCGACAGCCTCAAAAGCCTCACACGCCTACACATTGAGGAGTGTTGGGAGCTAACAATGCTTCCAGAGTTTATTGGCAGGCTCACAAGTCTCACACGCCTTTGCCTCCTTGGATGCTCGAAGCTAACAGTGCTGCCGGAGTCTATCGGCAACCTCACAAACCTCGCGCTCCTTCACCTTGATGAGTGCAGGGAGCTAACGATGCTTCCGGAGTCTATCGGTAGCCTCACTAGCCTCACACTCCTCAACCTCTCTGAGTGCTCGAGTTTAACAGTGCTTCCGGAGTCTATCGGCAGCCTCACAAGCCTCACACGTCTCGACCTCGATCGGTGTTGGGAGCTAACGGTACTTCCTGAGTCTATCGGTAGCCTCACAAGCCTCACACTCCTCTTCCTTCATGAGTGTGAGACGCTAACGGTGCTTCCGGAGTCTATCGGCAGTCTCACAAGCCTCACACTCCTCGACCTCGCTAGGTGTTGGGGGCTAACGATGCTTCCCGAGTCTATCGGCAGCCTCATAAGTCTCACACACCTCGATCTCGGTGGGTGTTGGGGGCTAATGGGGCTTCCTGAGTCTATCGGTAGCCTCACAAGCCTCACACGCCTCGACCTCGGTGTGTGCTCAGGGCTAATGGTGCTTTCGGAGTCTATCGGCAACCTCAGAAGCCTCACACACCTTGACCTCTGTGGGTGCTCGGGACTAATGGTGCTTCCCGAGTCTATCGGCAGCCTCACAAGCCTCACACACCTCGATCTCGATGGATGCTCGCGGCTAACGGTGCTTCCGGAGTCTATCGGCAACCTCATAAGCCTCACACGCATCGACACCGACTTCCAGATGCTTCTCTATGATAGTTCTGATGAGTGATTCAACAACTATTATTGACACTAGTACGGCCGGCCGCCTTCGGCGGCCTCTCTCTCTCTCCCTCTCTCCCTCTTTATCGCGTGCAAAAGGGCTTGTCTTTGTTTTGGACTTTAGCTTTCAGGTCGCAGATTGTAACATGTGTAAAGGGCTCCCCCTTCCGCCATATTATGTTAGTAGATATTTGCATTCTTTAATTTAAAATGTTCAAAAAGATACACTACCCACACTAATACCTAGGGATGAATCTCATTCGAATTCTAGCTAATTCACACCCTTTTCTTGAAATCGACCAGACATACATATAATATGTGCCTACAATTGTTAAAAAAATAAAGTATTAGCGGAAATTGATTATGGTGAGTTCAAAACTAAAAGAAAGGGAGGAGGGAAGGCATGGGCTGTGTCACTTTGTGTGAGCATTGAGCAATACGACATTGAGGCCAGTTGGGAAGCCAAGTATTGAGGGCGATTGGGCAGCACCATGGGGGCGACTTGTCTGGATGATAAGACAGCTTAGGATAGGGCAAGTCAAGCCTGAAGGTTTCTTTTTGGCCTGCTCAAGAAAGGCCTTAGTGTTGGGCTGGGTTGGGCGTCCTTTGACGGATGGCGTCCACGTGGACGGCCAGTGGGCTTTGTGTGAAGGCGGGGGCTGCAGGACGACATGACTCGATGCGATAGAGGAGGAAACAACGGCAATCTGCTGAGGAGTGCATTAACGCTGTGGAGAAGGCGTGCGAGTTTACATCATTGTCACCTAAGGGCATCACAGATGAGAAAAGAGTTGCATCTTGCCACCACATCGACATGGATCCACATGGTTGTGGCGATGCTTCTTTTGAGCTGTGATAGTGGTACCCAAGTGAGTGCCATCACAGACCCTAACGACATTGAAGCCCTCAAAGAAGTGAAAGCCAGCACTGATACGGCGACAATCGATGCAACATCGTGTGTTGGCAGTTGGGGATTTCAATGTAGACCCATGTACAAGCAGGTTTGGAGAGCAATTCACATGTGGGATAGACTTCACAAGTGGGGGACATACATCATTATTGCCTAATGCATCGATGGATGCTTATGAAAGAGTCACAAGCTTGCAGTTGGACGATGCTGGCTATGCAGGGGTACTCTCCCCTTGGCTCGGCAACCTCATTGGTCTGCGCTTCTTGTGCATGTCTGGGACAACCTCATTGGTCTGCGCTTCTTGTGCATGTCTGGGAACACACTCGGGGCTCAAATCCCTGCTTCTATCGGCATGCTTTCCCAACTCATGATGTTTGACCTTTCGTTCAACAATTTGAGTGGATCCATACCTGACAGCATTTTGATGCTTCACAACTTACAAAGTCTTAACCTTGCGCATAACAAGCTGGTGGGCTCAATACCCCCCTTTCTGAACAAGCTCTCCTACCTCACAGAGCTGCGGCTCGAAAGCAACCAGCTAAGTGGGCCCTTCCCTGATCTTCGGAAGTTGGGTCTCTTACAAACGCTAGATGCGTCCGACAACCGGTTGTCAGGCCCGTTCCCAAGGCAGCTACCACCCTCCTTATGTTCAGTGTGTTTGAGAAACAATGAATTTTTTGGCAAGCTACCCAAAAGCATAGCAACCCTCAACCAGCTTAATCTGCTCGATGTAAGCAACAATGCATTCATCGGGTGTGTCGGTGATGCTGTGTTGGCTCATCCAACATTGCAACAGCTAAATCTGTCAATGAATAAGCTGAGCCAGCTGAGGGCACATCCAAAGCATGTTGCGAAGAGCCCGATAGTGGCGTTAGACCTAAGCTACAACATGTTATCATGCCCTCTCCCCAACATTTTTGCAGGGATGAGAGAGCTGGCCTCACTCTCTTTGCGGTATAACTTCTTTCATGGGCTATCCCACCAAGTTATGGGGTGAAGGCAATAGCCAATGCAGAGGACATGAAGCTGCTTGAGACTCATGCTGGATGGAAATTACTTGACAGGGCCACTTCCAGCACCTTTTATGCACGTGGATTCGGATCACTCCATGTCCGCAAGCTTTGTGGACAACTGCTTTGTGAATTGCCCACAAAAGTTCACGTTTTGCTAAGGTAAGAACCAGAAGGCGCAGACATTATGCCGGCTCTTCAATTCATCACCGTGATGAAGGTCTTGTCCAGAAGCTTGTGCTTGCACTGTTGGGGGGACAAACAAGAGCTAAAAAGCTTTGCTTTTAAGGGGAAGATGGGATTTTCCAAATGGCATCAATGAGATTCCCTATGCAGGCAGAGAACCTTTAGTCCTATCATCTATGTCATCACTTCTTCCAAGCACGTAGTGGATGCTGAGAAGCTCTAACGAGCCACATTATCAGCCTTGGATTGAAGACATGCTTGAGTTTGGGTTTTTGGCAGGAGGCTGGCATGTGCATTGAGCTTTACTACCATCAGTGTGAAGCTTTGCTAGGTTTTGTGCCTTCCTTAAACAAATGTTTTTTTCATCTTTGATTGTTCCTTAAATTGTTGATTAAGTCTGCTTTGAGCAAATGGGGCATGGCAAAGATAGAAGGATATTTGTCTGGATGGGTTTCTCTAGAAATAAAATTTTGTAGTATTCCTCGCGGAATCTTTGATCAAATTTTCCACACAAACACTCAAGTTGTTAGCAAGGACTCCATTGGCATCATTCAGACTATTTTGCCATCCGGAGCAGGCATCTCTGATGCGTCATAGGATGGGAGAAAGTGGATCATTAAGGAGCTATAAGTTTGGAAGTTGTGAAACATTGAAAGTGTCTAAACCTTGTGTGATCTCTCTTCACACACCATGCCTTTTCTTAATGCAAGCAAAGATTGCGAATTGGCGTTGAAAATAAGTGCTTCATCTCTGTAGGCCATCGTGACTCCTCACCTTGTTTTCTTTTAATTGGAGTTAATTCACTCTTTTCCTAAAATCGGCCAAACATACATACATATAATATGTGCCTCCAATTGTTAAAAAATGAAGTATTAACGGAGGATGCTTGGATTGATTGTGGTAGCTCAAAACTAAAATAAAGGGAGGAGGGAAGGCATGGGCTGTGTGTGAGCATTGAGCAGTACCACACCGAGGGCAGTTAGGAAGCCAAGTATTAAGGGTGGTTGGGCTGCATCGTGGGAGCGACGTGTCTGGACAACAAGACAACTTAGGAAAGGGAAAGTCGAGGTTTCTTTTTGTTCTTTTAGTCGGAGAGTTTTCTGTGTTGACAGTTCATTGACACAGAGACTTGTTGCTGACGAGGTTGCAAGTTTTGGATCTTGCGATGAATGATGCAGGGGGATTTTTAATCCAAACATGATCGAGCTTTGAGTTGTACATAGTGGTTACATCATGAATTTGTTGTGTGTAGCCATGTGCCTGGAGCTTCTCCTCCAAGTAACGATATTGATTGTTTGTGGGCTCATTGTCTACATTAAATTTTCTCATGATGACACTCATTTGGGTAGGATGGGATTGTTGCAGCAAGGTATAGAGTTGTGTGACCAACGCGGTTGAAGATGTGTTTGGTGATTTGTAGACGCATATGATTTACCAATCAAGGTGTTCATGAATGGCTAATATAACTTGAATGATTTCTATCCTGGAGCTAATAATGTTTTTGCAGAGTGGAGCTTGATTCTAGGCTTGTAGTAGATTGAAACACCTATTTTGTTGTGGTGATGGACATGATGAAACTTTGGTGCAAGATAATTGGAAGGATTTTTAGAACTTGTAAAATTCAGATCGTCTTTCATATGTTTGAAATATTGTTGGATCAAAAGCTACTATGTTCATTGTCAAGCCTTGTGACCTATGGATAGTGCGTGCATTCGCTGCTTGTATTGGAAATTGAGTTCGGGAGACAGTGTTCAATGTATTTTTACAAATTGGAAATTCTTTTGTTGTTTGAAAAATTGATGTCCACTGAGGGCCAATGGGAATCGTATTAAGGTGTTGGTTCACATGTTGTTGTTTGGAGCCTGTTGAGGAATCAAAAAACTCTATCCATGCAATAGGACAATTAGCTCTACTTTCCACAAGTTTCAGAATTCCATCTGCGCCATTCACAAAACCATCGAAAATATCGATAGTGCCACCGCAAATCACAACAATCATTCCTGCTTTAAGATCCAAGGTTGAGGACAAGCCTGTTGTGTTTTGTGGGTTGTTTGGAACAACAAGGTTTTTTGAACAAGTTTTATCGTGGTTGTCTCTCGCATGGATTATGTATGCATGAGTAGGCAATTCCTACTCTCGCATGGATTATGTATGCGTGAGTAGACAATTCCTAAAAAACAAGTCGATTATGTGAGTCCTTCAAGTTATTGGTGAAGTATAAATGGGGTGTTGTCAATTTGTTAAAGACTTTTTTGGTATGGTTGGTATTCAAGAGCAACAAATCCTCGGTTGTGTGTTTTGCTTTGCATATTCTATTGAGAACTAGTATGTGACCCGCGTGTTGCTGCGGCCAAGAAAAGCATGGCAATTGGATCTCTCTCTCTCTCACACACACACACACACACACACACACACACACACACTAGAAACGTAGTCCTTGGAATCACTATAGAAAGATAACAATGCATATGTACGCTTTCTCTCTATATTTCTATCTCTCTAAAAAAGCCTGATAATTGGATCTCTCTCTCTCTCTCTCTCTCTCTCTCTCTCATATATACACACACACACACAAAGGAATAGTAGTCCTCGGAATCACTCTAGAAAGATAACAATACATCTAAATGCCTTCTCTCTATCTTTCTCTCTCTCGTATTAGATCTTGAGATCAAGACTCATCAAGTAGGTCTTTGATATCTCTTTTATCACCTTCTTTCCTCCATTTCTCAATTCTTTTTAGTTGAAGACTTGCTCAATAGCTCTCTCTCTCTCTCTCTCTCTCTCTCTCTCTCTCTCTCTCATAATAAACACATGGAATGCTTTTGGAGTGTTTTAGCCAGCACTCACTCAACGATACTGAATTAGAAACATAAAAAATACAACATTGCCATGCTCCAACTTTGCCATGGATGCAAAAAGAATGACACTTAACATCACAACCTTAACTTTTAAATTGAAAGACCACCTCCAAAGTTCAAACAAACCACAAAGTTTAGAAAACCTAAGTCAAAGTTAAGAGAATCTAAAAAGTGCAAAGAAGTTTAGTGCAAAAACCTTTAAATTTTATAGTAGATTTGTCTCTAATTTTTTTTTGGAAAAAATCATAGTATAGATAAATGCTCGAAAAAACCTAAATCTAGTGTAATCTCACCCTACAAATTTAGAAAATTATCTCTATACGTACAAAGTATTAAAAAATTGAGTGTAAAAGCATTCAAATATAATAAAGTTATCCCTAAAATTTCTCATATCTAAGTATTTCATGTTTTTGAGAAAAAACATTGCGCCTTAATTCGATTTAATGTAACCCCTTTTACAAATTTTTATGATTTGTCTCAAAAATTCTAATTTGCCTTTAAGCGGTTGAAGAAATCTAGGCTATGTGTAATCCACCTAAAAATTTTGAGATTTACTTTTAAATTCTACCCGAAGGAAACCAAAAAGCTCACAAAAATGTAGCGTAAAAACCTTCAAAAATATCGAAGAGTTGTTGGAGTTGCCTCCCATTGTCTGTCTTTGCCATCTGTTGAGGTGCGCTCTTACCTTGGGTATGCACGCTTTCTGCCTTGGATTGATTGGATGGAAATTTTTTATTACGTCGATTCTCGATTCTGTAGATGTCAATTGTCAATTTTCGATTCTCGATTGCAAATTTCATCGATTGTTGATGTAAGACCAACGTTTATTCTCCCTCCACTCTTACTCTAGTTCCGGTGTGAGAGCCCTCTCTCTCTCTGTCTCTCTCTCTCTCTCACACACACACACATACACACACACACACACACACACATACATAGAGCATGATTGGCATGGACCATTCTCTATTTCTCAGCACACTCATCCACACATAAAAGTATAGAATGGTTCTCTCTCTCTCTGTCTCTCTCTCTCACACACACACACACACACACGTACGCACGCGTGCACACGCACATGTACACACACAACGTGTCTAAGAGATCCACAACAAATTATTAGACTCCCATGGATGAATTGTCGAGCTCATTGCACTTCATTAATGCAATCAAATGTGGAAGACCTCCGCAATGCTCCAATACCACAACAAATGGCATGCCAACTCTATCTCTCATACACACACCTGCAACGGGTCTCTCTCTCTCTCTCTCTCTCTCTCTCTCTCTCTCTCTCACACACACACACACACACACACACCCACTAACACGGATGTGCCGAGATCGAAGATCATTTACCGCATAGAAGGTTCATTGTGAAAGCGTGTTGAGAGAGGTTCATTGTCCAAGCGTGTTGAGAGAGGTTAATTGGGCGACATGTTGTCGTGCAGCTCCGCTCCCATGTAAAGAAAGATGCCAAAAAAATGCACATTAATTTTGTTTGAAGCTTATATGTTTATTGAACAGTGATTAAGGGCTGGTTGCACGCCGAGTTCAATGCTGAATGTATGTCAAATGCGGCTGAAAGGGCCAAAACAGTGATTAAGGGCTGGTTGCAGGCCGAGTTCAATGCTGAATGTATGTCAAATGCGACTGAAAGGGCCAAAACACGCCTTAATGATGCTAAAAAGTGTTATTCTTGAAGTGAACACAGATGGGGTATTGTGCCCTAAAAATGCAGTGCTCGATGTGCTCTATCGGCCTGTCTTTACGGCTCGTTGATTGGAGCTACGATGAAGAAGTTATGGCAGTTATGGCAGCTGAGGGGATAAAAATGAAACGAATGCATCAGGCTGAAGTGCTCACTTTGTGGAGCATGTCGGTCTTTTCAGGACAGAGATCGGGTTTACGGTTGCCAATTTATTGATTGTTTAAGATTTACCGGGGACCGGTTCCATACCAGTCTGGTCGGCTCGGTTGGAGTGCCAACATTGCAAAATGTGGTGTTGTTATGAAAGCACAAAAATTTCTTGTCAAAAATGTCGTCTTTTGGAATGCAATGGTTGCGGGATGAGCCTAACAGAAGCAGGGCCAGGAAGCTGGTTATTTTCAACAAATGCAAAGGCGACGGCTGCAGAAAGATGTTGTTAACCGCAATGCTTTAATCAGTATGTATGCCAAATGGGGAGGTGCCAAGGTTGCCGAGTGTTTGGAATTGCCTTGGCCGATTTGTATGCCAAATGTGATGCCTTTACAAAGGCCGACCGCCCAATGGATAAGCTTGGGGATGCTTTAGTCGAAATGTATTCCAAAAATGGTGCCCTCAAAAGGCCTCTCATAAGCCATAACGGCCGGCCGCCCAAAGGCCTTAGCAAGGGCCACAATTATGTTGCCCGATAGCCGCCTAAGCAATGCCTCCAAGTTCGCCCGATGGCCACCCAAGGCAATAAGGAG
This sequence comes from Adiantum capillus-veneris, assembly GCF_014529385.1. Classification (NCBI taxonomy): domain Eukaryota; kingdom Viridiplantae; phylum Streptophyta; class Polypodiopsida; order Polypodiales; family Pteridaceae; genus Adiantum; species Adiantum capillus-veneris. The sequence goes on from NC_140935.1 coordinate 97,821,775, forward strand.
CCGCCCACCCAATTGGGTAAAGGCCGGCCAAAGCACATAACCTAAAAGGCCACCCGGCCATTGGCCAAAGAGGGCACCCAATTAACTTAAGTGGGAAGCCAAGGTAATAGAGGCATGGCGTAGCAAGGCGTGTCGAACAGCACAGCACAGAGAAGAACAACGGTCATCGCGCGCGCTACGGCGCTGGGACGGGGTTGTCGCAGAAACGGGAAAGGATGACAGGGCCGTCGTGCACATATTCGGACCATCCGTGTCGGATTCCGCGCAAGTCGCCACGTCAGCAAGAGGCCGGACCCATTAGCAACATCGCTAATGGGTGCCTTGCTTTTGTTAGCAAGAGGAGGCCCATGCAAAAAAAGGAGTAATCTTCTCCTCATATTTGGGCAGAAGCTCTTCTTCTCCTCCTCCTCCTAAACTGAATACTTTTAAGCTCCATCTTCAAAACTCCATAGCTTTAAGCTCTTAAGCTTAATCCACGCTCTTAAGCTCTATCTTCTTAAGCTCCATCTTCGAATCTCCATAGCTTTAAGCTCTTAAGCTTAATCCGAGCTCTTAAGCTCTATCTTCTTAAGCTCCATCTTCGAAGCTCCATAGCTTTAAGCTCTTAAGCTTAATCCGGGCTCTTAAGCTCTATCTTCTTAAGCTCCATCTCCAAAGCTCCATAGCCTTAATCTCTTAAGCTTAATCCGGATTCTAAAACTCCTTATGCTTCTCCTCTAAATCTTCAAACTTGCTTAATCCTCGTAAGCTTAAACCCCTTCATAAGCCATAATCGAAAGCTCTTAAGCTATCAAGAGCGGAGTTAACCCTCAAGCTGAAATTTTTTAACCTCTTTTAATCTAATCTATCACCATAAGCTAAGCCTAATCGAGTTCTATCGCCTAAACTAGCCTAATTCTTCTAAGCTTTCAATACCC
>NC_140935.1:97822891-97870415 GCF_014529385.1 Adiantum capillus-veneris
TATGACGCGACCTTACATTCTACCCGACAACAGACGTTCAACTACCAGAACCAACCAGCAACCCAACCATCATTGCAAGCATGGCTTCGACTGAGTGCAACATTAGAACAAGACCAAATCGAGATGGTTATCCAGCCGCACGAGGCCTAAGCGATTTACAAGAACCACCACTCTATTTACGGTATCAAGGCGAGAATAAGCCAAAAATTCAAGGGTCAAAGAGCCTGGAAGGACCCACCCATGAGTCAAAGAGATGAACCATCCCTTGCAAGAACCGTCAGAAATTACAGCCTGGGAGCACCACTAGGGAGGAACCCGCCCACTATCGAAGGCCAGAGGAGATCCAATGATGAGATTTGTAGACATCATAGAATTAGACCTTCTCAAGTGCAAAAATGGGTAAACAAGAAATACACGAGAAACAAAGATCCTATGGATCATGTAGCAGCCTTTGTGCGTGTAATTAGTGCTGAAGAGGTGTTACACTTCCCTACCCAATTTGCAGGGTTTGGACTGACCCTAGAGGAGGATGCTGCTACTTGGTTTTGACTCCATTGAGCATAGAGACTTTGAGTCTATGGAGGAGGTGTTTGACGAGTTTATCAAGGATTCTCACAAAGGGGAATAGCTCCGTGGCTTAAGAGGTTTTACACATGTAGTGGCTTGGTAATGAATACGAGAGCCAAAAATATCAAGGACTCGCATGCAAAAGAAAGCGACCAAAAATAGGGGTGGCCTTGCATACCCTATATGAAAGCCTTTTTGGACAGTTTTGGAGGGAAGAGAGCTCGCGGAGGAGCTTTGCAAAGAGGGCTCAAAGAATCTTGGAGAAGGAGATTGGAGCCATTGAGAGCACCAATGACAAGGGTTTTTCTCTTGCTTCTCTCAACGAGGAGAGCCCAATGGAGGTGAAGCCAAGGATTGCCAAGGTTTTTATGCACCTTCAAAAGTACCAACGGATCCATGTTGTAGCATCAACTTTCATGGTGTCTATAGTGGTGTTTTTTTGCAAGATTAAAGAAAACCATAGTTGATTTTTGCACTATTTCTTCCTTCTTTTCCCCCATTTTTGTCTTTGTTCTACTTTATTGTCTGCTGCCGGCTGTGTGAGATGCATGTGCCTCCGCGGGCCTCTATGTGTGTGAGAGAGGAACAGAGACTGGTGTGCACGCTGTGTGAAGGTTATAGAGGGGAAATATTAGGGTGATGTGTTGTCAATTGCTGGGGTGAATCACATGTGTGTTGGTATGCCTGCATATAGTGATCTGTTTGCGGATTGTGTGAGTTTTGAAGGTGAAATCTAGTGGATTGGGTGCAGTGAGTATCATGGGCTATATAAAGACAAATGTTTGTGCGTCGGGTGTGTTCTCCTTTCCAACGACATCAACAAATCTCTACGATGGATATCAATACTCCCTCCTAATATCATGTTTAGAGGTTTTAAACCTACACACCAATGATGGTTGGAGCAATGAAAATTTGACAAGCCTCTTAAAGTACCTAGCGGATATTGACAATTTTCTTGCAATTTTGGCACGATACCTATGTTGCTTGCCAGGATTATGGACAAGCTATTACCGAGTGGAAATTTACTTCCCTCCTCAAGGCAACATGCAATGAGTCCTATCACATTTGATTATCAATGCACCTATGCATGAATAAATGGTTGCATTTTATGTTGCAATGACCATGTGGAGGAATCACAATTTTCAAAATGTGGAGAAGAAAGGTATACAAAAAAGAGACAGTTGGGTACCATGAAAATTATTGATGGCATTCTTATCATCCCCTGCATCTAGCACATGTTTCAAAGGAAGGAGATTTCTACACTCATCTCATTACACCAAATGCACAAATTGTTGAATGGAAAGGTGTGCTAGCCCCATCAGATGTTTTCAGGTTTAAAACTTTAAGGTAGAGCCCATGTAGATATTCTTTCAAATTTTAATTTAATATGGATTGAGGGCTAAGAGACTCTCTATACCTTGAACAAGTACAAGGGTCATTATATAGGCCTAAGAGTTGAGATAATGTTGGTGTGCAAGCATCAAATGTAGCATAGGATCTCTAGCCTAGGTGCAAAGTATCTAATCAAGAATTGCTAGTGGAAGTACTCCATGGTGTGAGCTAGGCACAAATTCTATCTATATATCTATCCATCTCTCTCTCTCTCCTCTCTCTCTCTCTTCTCTCTCTCTCTCTCTCTCTCTCTCTCTCTCTCTCTCTCTCTTTCTCTTTTATATATTATATATATATACACACACACGCACACACTTATATATAGATAGTCATTTGTGAAGGCCGCTATCACTTTTGTACATATTATCTGCACATAATGTGTGTGTGTGTATACATACAAATGCACGCGCACACACACACACACACACATACATATATATATATATGTATATATGTATGTATACATATATATATATATATATATATATATGTATATATATATATATATATGTATACATACATATATACATATATATATGTGTGTGTGTGTGTGTGTGTGTGTGTGTGTAGAGAGTGAGAGAGAGAGAGCAATCCAAATAAATAGGTAGAGACTATATAGGAGTGGATATTATAAAGCTCAAGCGGACTTTAAAAAATGGTTTCCAAATTTTGGTAATTTTCTAGAGGTGTTTTTTTTCTCATAGCTTTTGGGTTGATGATAAAACCATATGGTTTTTTAGCTTCATGTTCTGTTTTAGGATACCAAAAAAGTTACATTTGTCACATCATTCAAGTTTATATAGCCATGCCCATTATTAGCATTAGAAATTTTATTCTAGTTATACTCAAATATTTCAAGGAAACTTGTCACTTAACAGAACGTAGAAGTGTCTTAGAACATAAAAGTGTTGCATCACCAGTCTAGCATTGATCACTTTACTAAGATTGTAGCACTTCACGATTAACATGAGTAGATGTGGACTTCCATGAAATGAAATTAGTAGATGTAAACTTAATGCTCCATGGAAATCTAGCCAATGCAAAGGTGAATGGTGAAAAATTGGCTTGTATTTAGTCAGTTCATGATATATTGTACATGATGTAAGGGATCGATATGACTTGCATCATTCTTTAAAAAATCCTTGTAAAAACTACCTAGATTGCCACAATAGGAGCATGCACCTACCAAATGACCCCAATTTAGGTATATAGTATGTCCACCAAAAGAATCATGATAAATTTTCATATGGAAGATTTTGGTCCTTTTGCCAAAGTATACAAACCTCATCTCTATAGGGTGCCACATATAGCTCAAGAGAAAGAAAATTCCCTAAGGTATGTGCCAATTCTTCTATGGAACACTAGAGAAAGCAGGAAACATCCAAAAGGGACATTCAACCAAATATTCATATTTGATTGACGTAATTGGTAGCCCAGGGAATGATGCACACATGACAATGGTAGAGACACACAAAAAAGTGCAAGTTTATCTTCCTTCTTGAAGGATTGCATCCTAAATATGAAATAGGTCCCTTGAAAGAGATACAAGAAAGATGTGGATACAAAGGATTTCAAGAGCATTATGTGCTCCCTTTGACTGTAGAATTGAGATTAAGGTCTTTTTAAGAACAATATCCCAACATAAAATCATAATGGACAATATTGTATTTACGCAAGCAAAGCCCAATTAGTAGCATCCTCACGATGTACCCAAACAACAAGAGGAGGAGCTGCTCGAGAACATTTTAAGGGTTGAGGGATTTCTCATGGAATGCCTTTGAAAGTGGGGTACACCTATTAGGAAACGCTACAGAATGTATGATTCTATATAACAATAAAAGAAATAAAGACGATTATATACATGGCCTTAATGGGAGGCCATAGAATACATCTCTATAGAACAATTCTTGTAATGGTTATAGCAGGAAAAAAAATCAAGAATTGGGAAAAAGAAACTCGTGACAAACATGGTAATTGGACACATCAAGGAGAGAGAGAGAGAGGGGGGGGGGGGGGGGGGGGGGGGGCGATATTTTTGTGGGGAAGAATATTCACCATGCACTCAAAGAGGGTCACTTTTGTAAACACTATACATCATGTGTGTTCAGTTCTATTTGTAGAACCACTTACCTGAAAATGTGAGAAAATATAGAATAATACAATCGCTATTGTTGACTCCACGTGATAGGTAATTTTAAATTATAGTGACCCCCCTCGAGACCATGCATGGAGGACTAGAGCCAATGACGTATGTAGCAATGGAAATTATAGTGCTTTGGACACACCCACATTGTTGTTGTGGTGGTGTGTGTGTGTTGTGTGTGAGTGAGAGAGAGAGAGAGAGAGAGGGGGGGGGGGGGGGGGGGGGGGGGGGGCATTTGACTCTGTAAGTAAGTGCAAGAATGGTACAAGCCCCGAGAGAAGTGGAAAACAAGAAGTTTTGACAGGAGCTAGCTAATCACATTTTTGTTTGTTTATGTAAAATCTAGTATGCCTTTTTGATAGAAGCATCATAAAGACCCTCGTTACCCGGATAGAAGTTGCACCACATCCAAAACGTCAGCATACAAGTAGCTGCAAATAAGCTAAGACTTGAATAGCATATCTGATATATTGGGATAAAATTCCTTACAGAAATAGAGAGAGAGAGAGAGAGAGAGAGAGAGAGCTGCTAATAGGGTATCGACTTAACGTTCTAGGTAGAAACCCACTTACGTGATTCCAAACCATCCCATCATAAAAATCGCACAAGGAGCTAAGGTGTCAGATCAAATGATAGCAATGCTTTGGTGGGAATCAACCCTTAGTTAAAAAAGCAATCCCAAATGGTTTTTCTGAAGCCGCATGTAGTGATTGGAAGCATGTCATGCATGCAAATCTCATTTCTATAGGGTGGCACATATAGCTCTAGAGAAAAGAAATTTCCCTAAGGTGTGTGCAAATTCTTATATGGAAGGCTAGAGAAAGGAGAAAATATCCAAACAGGACATTCAAGCAAAAATTCATTTCTGATTGACCTAATTAGTAGCCCAAGGAATGATGCGGACCACTTCTCCAAACAGGATAATAATAGAGACACACCAAAAAATGCAAGTTATCTTCCTTCTTGAAGATTTGGATCTTAAATAGGCCGAAATCATAGTGAAAATTATGTCCATAGCATTGGGGGGCAGCATGAGATTAAAGAACACAATTACCACTACTATTTCTTGAAATAGGCCCCTTGAAAAGGATACAAGTAATATGAGGATACAAAGGATTTCAAGAGAGATATATGCTCCGTTTGACTGCAGAGTATGAACAATATCTCAACATAAAGAAATCATGCACAATTAGTATTTAAGCAAGCAAAGCCCAATTACGAGCATCTCCACGATGTAAACAAACAACAAGAGGAGGAGCCACTCTAGAACATTTTAAGGGTTGAGGGATTTCTCATAAAATGCCTTTGGAAGTGGGGTACATCTATTAGGAAAGGCTATAGACTGTATGATTCTCTATAGAACATTAAGAGGAATGGAGAGGATTATACACATGGCCTTAATGGGAGGCCATAGAATGATTCTTTAGGAAAAAAATCCCTCATATTGGTTATAGCAAGAAAAATAAATCAAGAATTAAAAAAAAGAAACTTGTGAAAACATTGTAATTGGACACATCAAGGATAGAGAGAGAGAGAGAGAGAGAGAGAGAGAGAGAGAGAGAGAGACAGAGGGGGAAGAGGATTCACCATGCACTCGGAGAGGGGCACTTTATGTAAACGCTTGACATTGTGTGTGTTCCTTTAATTATATTTGTAAAGCCAATTACCTGAAAATGTGAGAAAATATAGAATAATAAATCCCTATTGTTAAAACTACGTGATAATTATTTTTTAAATATAGTGACCCCCCTCGACATCATGCATGGAGAACTAGAGCCAATGGCATAGCAATGGAGATTATAGCCCTTTGGATACACTACAAGAGGTCACTTGAATTCCGGTGCCACATTACCGGCGTCACTAGCGGGCGTCGATATGTGTGTGTATTTATAGAGGGAGCCAAGGTTTTTTTTTAAAAAATCATTTTCAAAATTCCGACGCCTATTTCGGAAGGTGTTCCGACGCCAACGCGAATGCGCATAGCGACGCCCCTTCCATTGGCTGTTACGACGCCTCTATCGACAGCTGTACCGTCGGTACATGCAAAAATCGAAACCATTTCTACTAATTCTTGCGCCACATCTCAAGCTCTCCTCTTCACCCTCTCTCACAAATCTGCTACAATACACGCCGTCGGAGGTGCTAATCTTGCTTGTGGGTTACCGCATAACACTAAGGTAAGATTATTTCAATGTTTTCTTCTAGATTTAGGGTTTAAGGTTTAACTTTGGGTTTGTGTTTGTGTTTGCATTTTTCCAGGTTCTACGACTTAGGCGACAACTTTTATTGCTCAAATAGGACTAATGTGAGTGCTCAAACCTTTAAATGCATATTAGGTTTATTTAAATTACTTTGTATATTAAAAAAATAAAATTTCATGCTTTAAACTTTGAATGCTTTCAACTTTCAATGCCTTAAAAGAAATTAGGATTTGTTATGTGAAATTTCATTTTAAATTATGAAAAAGAATTGTTTAAATTTTTGAAAAAATCTTGTTTTGAAGAAAATTTTTATTGAATTATGTCGTTTTTCAAATTATGTAGTTGATGGGGTTTATGTTTTAGGTTAAGTTTAAGTTAGAAGTTAATTTAGATTAGGTTAGGTTATATTAAGTTAAGCTACGTTGTTATGTTAAGTTATAGGTTAGGTTAGGTTATCTTATACGTTAGGTTAGATTAAGTTAAGTTACGTTAGGTTAAGCTATATTATGTTACGTTAGGTTAAGCTACGTTAAGTTAAGTTAGGTTATCTTATATGTTAGGTTAGGTTAAGTCACATTAGGCTATGTTACGATAGGTTAGGTAAAGCTACATTAGGTTAGGTTAGGTTAAGCTACGTTCGACCAATACGGTTGGCTATAGAGCTTACCCACAACGCATATTAAAAACAACACAATGGCGTTCCGTTCGTCAATACGGAAATCCATAAAGCTTACCCACAACACATATGCATTGTGTGCAAGCTCTATGGCTTTCCATATTGCCAACGGCTTGCCATTGTGTTGTTTATATGTCTGCGAGCGGATTTCAAGTCCTAGAATAGCACCATGGCGAGCGGTTTGGCAATACGCCAAGCCATAGATCTTGCTTACAATGTCCGCGAGCGAATTTCAAGTCCTAGAATAGCACCATGGCTTGCCGTATTGCCAAACGGCTCGCCATGGTGTTGTCTATATGTTTGCGAGCGATTTTCAAGCGCTAAAATTACCTTGTGTCCCTAAAAACAACACAATGGCGATCCGTTTGGCAATACAGCAATCCATAAAGCTTGCCCACAAGGTGTATGCATTGTGGACAAGCTCTATGGCTTGCCATATTGCCAACGGCTCACCATGGTGTTGTCTATATGTCTGCGAGCGATTTTCAGGTCATAAAATCGCTTTGCAACTCTAAAGACAACACAATGGTGAGCCGTTTGCCAAATTGGTAAGCCATAGAGCTTGCCCACATCGCATATGCATTGTGGGCAAGATCTACGGCTTGCCGGTTTGCTTAATGCCTCACCATTGTGTTGTTTTTATGTTAGGTTAGGTTATGTTAGGTCTAAGTTCTATGTTAGGTTAGGTTTGAGCTATCGACGGCATAATAGTCGAGAAAATACAAACGGCCTTCGAATGCAATCGGACTTTAAAATGACTCGTGCACTTCTAAAAACGCAAACGGACTTCGGTTAGACTAGGTTATAGGTTAGGTAGATGTTATAAGATAGGTTACATTAAGTTAGGTTAGGTATAGGTTTTACGTTAGGTTAGGTTATATTGTAGGTTAGGCATAATGATTATAGGTTAGGTAAGAGCTAGCGTCAAATTAATAGTAGTAAAACCGCAATCGGACTTCGAAGATGACTCATGTACTTCTAAAAATGCAAATGGACTTAGGTTAGGTAGATGTTATAAGTTAGGTTATATACATTAAGTTAAGTTAGGTATAGGTTTTACATTAGGCTAGATAATAGGTTAGACATTATGATTTTAGGTTAGGCCAAGTTTAAGTTATAAGTTAAGTTAGATTACGTTAGGTTATGTTAAGTTAAGCTACATTGTTTTGTTAAGTTATACGTTAGGTTATCTTATATGTTAGGTTAGATTAAGTTAAGCTACGTTAGGTTAAGTTATATTAGGTTAGGTTAAGTTAAGTTAAGTTATCTTATATGTTAGGTTAGGTTAAGTTACACTAGGTTATGTTACGTTAGGTTAGGTAAAGCTACATTAGGTTAAGTTAGGTTAAGCTACATTCGACAATACGGCAAGCTATAGAGCTTACCTAAACGCATATTAAAAACAACACAATGGCGTTCCGTTCGTCAATACGGCAATCCATAAAGCTCACCCATAACACATATGCATTGTGGGCAAGCTCTATGGCTTTCTGTATTGCCAACGGCTCACCATTGTGTTGTTTATATGTCCGCGAGCGGATTTCAAGTCCTAGAATAGCACCATGGCGAGCCGTTTGGCAATACAGCAAGCCATAGATCTTGCTTACAATGTCCGCGAGCGTATTTTAAGTCCTAGAATTGCCCCATGTCTTGTCGTACTGCCAAACGGCTCACCATGGTGTTGTCTATATGTTTGCGAGTGATTTTCAAGCGCTATAATTACCTCGTATCCGTTTGGCAATACGGCAAGCCATAAAGCTTGCCCACAAGGCATATTCATTATGGGTAAGCTCTATGGCTTGCCATATTGCCAATGGCTCACCAAGGTGTTGTCTATATGTCTGCCAGCGGTTTTCAGGTCATAAAATCGCTTCGCAACTTTAAAAACAACACAATGGTGAGCCGTTTGCCAAAGTTGCAATCCATAGAGATTTCCCACATCGCATATGCATTGTGGACAAGATATACGGCTTGTTGGTTTGCTAACGCCTCACCATTGTTGCTGTTTTATGTTAGGTTTAGGTTATATGTTAGGTTAGGTTAGAGCTATCGATGGCATAATAGTCGAGAAAATACAAACGGACTTCGAATATGATGCGTGTACTTCAAAAAACGCACTTCGGTTAGGTTAGGTTTTATGTTAGGTAGATGTTAGAAGATAGGTTACATTAAGTTAGGTTAGGTATAGGTTTTACATTAGGTTAAATTATATTATAGGTTAAACATAATGATTAGGTTAGGTTAGAGCTAGCATCAAATTAATAGTAGTAAAAACGCAATCGGACTTCGGGTAGGTTAGGTTATAGGTTAGGTAGATGTTATAAGCTAGATTATATACATTAGGTTAAGTTAGGTATAGATTTTATGTTAGGTTAGATAATAGGTTAGGCGTAATGATTATAGGTTAGGTGAAGTTTAAGTTAAAAGTTAAGTTAGATTAGGTTAGGTTATGTTAAGTTAAGCTACGTTGTTATGTTACGTTATATGTTAGGTTAGGTTAGGTTATCTTATACGTTAGGTTAGATTAAGTTAAGCTACATTAGGTTAAGTTATATTAGGTTAGGTTAGATTAAGTTACATTAGGTTATGTTACGTTAGGTTAGCTAAAGCTACATTTTGTCAAGTTAGGTTAAGCTACGTTCGAAATACGGCAAGCTATAGAGGTTACCCACAGCGTATATTAAAAACAACACAGTGGCATTCCGTTCGTCATTACGGAAATCCATAAAGCTTACCCACAACACATATGCATTTTGGGCAAGCTCTATGGTTTTCTGTATTGGCAACGGCTTGCCATTTTGTTGTTTATATGTCCGTGAGCGGATTTCAAGTCCTAAAATAGCACCATGGCGAGTTGTTTGGCAATACGGCAAGCCATAGATCTTGATTACAATGCATATGCATTGTGGGAAAGATTTATGTCTTACCCTGTTGCCAAACGACTCGCCATGGTGTTGTATATGTTTGGGAGTGATTTTCAAGCGCTAAAATTACCTCGTGCCCCTAAAAACAACACAATGACGATCCATTTGGCAATACGGTAAGCTCTATGGCTTGCCATATTACCAACGGCTCGCCATGGTGTTGTCTATATGTCTGTGACCGATTTTCAGGCCATAAAATTGCTTCGCAACTCTAAAAACAATACAATGGTGAGCTGTTTGCCAAATTGGCAAGCCATAGAGCTTTCCCACATCGCATATGTAGTGTGGGCAAGATCTATGGCTTGTCGTTTTGCTAAACGCCTCACCATTCTGTTGTTTCTTTGTTTGGTTAGGTTATGTTAGGTTTAGGTTCTATGTTAGGTTAGGTTAGAGCTATCAACGGCATAATAGTCGAGAAAATACAAACGGACTTCGAATATGATGTATGTACTTGAAAAAACACAATCGGACTTTGAAGTGACTTGTGTACTTCTAAAAACGCAAACGGACATCAGTTAGGCTAGGTTAGGTTAGGTAGATGTTATAAGATAGGTTACATTAAGTTAAGTTAGGTTAGATTATACGTTAGATTAGAGCTAGCGTCAAATTAATAGTAGAGAAAACGCAATCGAATTGCAAAAGTGCACACAGACTGAAAGAACCTTAATATATAGTTATTGACCAATAACGATGAGATTCTTACCCTGTGTTGCTAATCTCTGTGTACCTCTAGACCGAGGTGTGTGGGGATCAGGCCTGGCTAGAGAATGTGAGTTTGTTAGAGCTAGCAGAAAATAATTGAAACAATGCAATCGGACTTCAAAAGTGCACACAGAGTTCAAGAAATTTAATATATATTCATTGACCAATAGAGACGAGATTATTACCCTGTGGTCCTAATCTCCGTGCACCTCTAGACCGAGGTCTGCGGGGATCTGGCCTGGCTAGAGAATGTGAGGTTGTTAAAGCTTGTAGTTATAACAAGTAGAGTGTTTGAATTATTTGTTGCATCATTGGTAGATAAATTATGGACGATAGGATGGCATGTCCTTGTGCGCATTGCAAGCAGCAGATCTTTTGAAAGTGAAAAATGTGCAACCAACACATACGCAATCACGATCTCTTTCCGATAGAGCAAGTACAAGACCTGCGTTATCGATCTCATGGTCTAGAGATTGAATGTCAAACTCCGCAAGTAGATATTGCTCCAACTTCATCCCAGAGAAGACGATTTTCAAATGAGCAGTCATCGACTGATTTCTCCCAACCAATACTTGAAGCGGCATTTCAAGAAGTAGAGATGGAGAAGATGTTGGACGCGTTCTTTGACATGGATTCCAACATAGAAGGCGACAATAGTGAACGTAGTACTATGGACCAACCAACCTCAGCCATTCCGTTCATATCAACGGTATCACAGCAACGATAAGGACGGGGAGATGATGCAAAGTCTTGCATGCATGCCGCTCTTCACTGGTGCAAAAATCTCAGTTCTCCGTACCGCATTGGCAATGCTTAATTTGTAGTCTGCTACGGCTGGTCTGACACCTCAGTCACAGAGCTTTTCAGGTAAACATATGTACCCTATGCATGGTAAAGTGCAAAGGACTGACTTGTTCATGTAACGTCAGGTTACTGAATGAGAAAATCTTGCCAAAAGGGAATCACATGCCCCCTACCCATCCAACTGCTAAAAAGCTTCTTACTAATTTGGGCTTGGATTATCAAAAAATGCATGCATGTCCTAATGATTGTATACTTTTCGCAATGAGTATGCAAACCTGGAATAGTGTCCCAATTGTGGATCAAAAAGGTACAGGGAGGACACACAGGGAAAATGTATTCCAGCAAAGGTCCTTCGACACTTTCCTATCATTCCAAGAATAAAGAGCATGTTCAGGTACAAGTCCATAGCCGCCTTGATGACATGGCACGCAAATACTAGGTTGACAAATGATGTTATGCGGGTACCTATTGACTCTCCTGCATGGAAGCACATAGAGAAAAGTTGGCCCACATTTAAGAACGAGCCTCAATGTATCCAATTTGGTTTGGCAATGGACACAGTAAACCCATTCAAATTACGAAGTTTGTCGTGGAGCACGTGGCCTATTTTTCTGGTTAATTATAATCTTCCACCATGGCTCGTTATCAAGAAGGGCCATCTGTTGTTGTCATTGATCATCCCAGGAAAGTACAAAGCAAAGAACATGGACGTCTATATGGCACCACTTATAGAAGAGCTCCAAATCTTGTGGACAGGAATCGATGTGGTTGATATGTCCCAACCAATCGGATGATGGAATGTACATGTGCAAGGCATTCTCATGTGGACCATGCACGATTGGCCAGGGTTCAGTAAGTGCTCAGGTAAGTGCCTTTAAAACCCTCACACGCATGTGATTCATGGCTATGTCAACGCTTTTAAACATTAATATGTGATGTTTCAGGCTTGAGTTACTTGGGCAATCATGCATGTCTGAAATGTGGTCCTTGACTTGTCTTTCGCCGCTCTGGGCCCAATGCACATCTTCAATAATGTGGGGGAGATCATCTAGAAGACCATCACTGGAAAAAGGGAGAGCAAGGCCCAAAGAGATGACCTGCAAGCTCTGGGTCAAATGCCAAAGATGTGGCCTCGACTTAAACCCAATGGAAAGTGGTCTATACCAAAAGGTCCATCCGTTCTGAGTCGCACAGAAGAGCAACAAGTGAAGAAAACTATATCTTCATTCAAGACTCCCACAGGGTGCATGCGATGTTTGGAAACGGCTTTTACGAGAGATGACAATCTCAGTGGTCTTAAGTCCCATGATTGGCACAAATTTTTACAGTTCATCTTACCAATTGCCATAAAGGGTTGTTTGACAGATGACACTAGAAGAACAATGCACAAAATCAGTGAGTTGGTACACTAGATTAGTTCAAAAGAGATAAGAGAAGACAACATCGATGTAGCATGCTTAAATGCTATTGAAGCAGTGTGCATGGTGGAGACGTACTTTCCAACAAACATTCTTACCATCCAAATACATGTACTTGTGCATGTGGTCGATGAAGTTGCAGTGGTCCATAGCAGGTGGATGTTCTTCTTGGAGAGATTTATGAAGACTTTAAAGAGGTTTGTTCGTCAATGGGCTCGCCCCGAGGGTAGCATGGCCGAAGGATGGCCTGTACAAGAGTCTCTTGTCCTCATCAGTGAATGTTTGGTCTCAATTGATCCAGAGATTCCCCGAATGTGGACTACTGAGGTCAACGTCAAGGTGATAGGGGACGAGCCGCAGGGACAAGGCATCATTAGGAAGATGGACATCACAATGCGAGAAAAGGTTATGAGATTTTGCCTTCTCAACTCAGACATCATGCAAAAGTGTCTAGAGAGGTACGAAGGGGAAAAGCAACAACGTTTGAGAGCTCGCCTTCAATTCAAGCGCAACCGTGCAACTAGAAACCTTCCTTTTCTATACCATCCTCAGAAATTGCTTGATTTTCCAATTGGGCGGTGGTTAGATGCGACACTCTCAGAGGCAAAGAGGAGTGGAGTGTTGATTACTAAAGAGGAAGAGGAGATGTACATGAAAATTAGTTTGCTTTAATAACTTTTAGTCTGTTTCAATTTTGTGGCTGCAGTATCACAAATATGGAGCTTTGTGGTCGCATGGGAAGCACTTCAGAGTGCAACAGATAGACGAACAAAGGGTCACTTTCGACAGTGGTGTTAGGGCAAGATTTGTCCAAGAAACTAGGAGTAGTGCTAGGGATGAGAATACAGAGACTGGCCAGCTTGAATACTTTGGCTACATCCAAGACATCTTGAAGATTAGCTTTAGAAAGTTTGATATGTTTATCTTTGATGTCAAGTGGTTCAAAGTTATTACCAGTGGCCCTAATGCAACTGTGCGCAAAGACAAGAGTGGATTGATTTGAGTGAACTCTAGGCGGGAGTGGACAGATGTGCGGGATACATTCGTACTTCCGCAGCATTGTGAACAAGTTGTGTTCAGACACGATCCACTATGGACAGAAGATGATGAGAATGATCTGTCTAAACCCTACTGGCTCTATGTCGTTCAAGTTGCTCCAAGTAGCAAGAAAGTGTGTGAAGAATTGGATGTTGAGCTCGAAGAGGTGATTCATGAACAAAGCGCAGGACCGACTCCAACTTTAAGTGTATATTTTGAGGTGAATGTCAGCATTGAGTAATTGTCTGAACCTAGAGATGAGGTGTCAAATAATGAAACTAATGCGCAGAGCGACAAAGAAGTAGAGCTCGACGACAAAGATGCAGAAGTACAGATTGAGATAGACATCTTTGGTGCATCAGATCTCATAGAGGATGCACTACAAGAGGCTATTCATATTAGCGACGCTCACACAGCGATGCTCAAAAAAAAAATTCCCGGCGTCGCTATGAGCGTCGCTATAAGCGTCGCAACTTTCTTTGTAAATTTGCGACGCTCATAGCAACGCTCATAGCGACGCCGGCTGGGCTAAAAAAATAATTGAGCGCGCCCAAAAACTCAGATCTCAGATCTGAGTTTTTCGGCGCCCTCAAGCAAGGAGCAGGTAACGCTCTCCCTCTCCCTCTCTCTCTCTCTCTCTCTCTCTCTCTCTCTCTCTCTTTTTCTTCTCCACACACACACACACACACAAACACACGAGGAGAGGAAGGAGATCCAGGTATGCTCCTTCCCTCTCCTCATTCTCATGTTCCCTTCCCCTCTTTCTCTCTCCCTCTCTCTCTCTCTCACACACACACATGCACACACACACATAGTGTTTTTGAGAGAGAGAGAGAGAGAGAGAGAGAGAGAGTACAAACAAAATCAAAAACGCACACACACATACATAAACAAAGAATGCACACACACATTAAGAGAGGAAAAGAGAGAGAGAGCATGCATAAACAAAAAACGCACGCATTGAGAGAAGAAAAGAGAGAGAGAACATGCATAAATAAAAAACGCACACATTGAGAGAGGAAAAGGGAGAGAAAACATGCATACGATCCAAAAAAGGGCACACACATTGAGAGAGAAAGAGAGAGAAACTAATTTAACGTCGTAGGAAACTAATTAAAATTAAAAGACCTAAAGATCTAGTCGACGAGGAGTTGAACTCAAGACCTATTATTCAAGAGGGAAATGGCATAATCAATCTATCATACTTGGCATGGGTGATAGAAAGGTTATACCATTTATCTCTTTTTATTGGCACACACATCCACACACGCGCACACACACAAGAAGAAGAGAGTTATAATGTCGTAGGAAACTATCTTAAAAGACGTTAAAGATTAGGTTATATGTAGACTTAAATTAAATTAGATTTAGGTTTATTTTTAACTAGATTTACGTTTATTTATGCTAGATTTAGATTTACGTTATATTAGATTAGATTTAGGTCTCCATAGACTGCGATGCCTGCATGAAGCGGGTGAAGAAAGCCCTCAATGGAATATATGGTATTGCTGCCTTCACTCATGGTGGGCTCCGTCGATCCAAAAGTACTGGTGAAATATCTTCAGAAGATAGGGAAGAAGGTGGATCTTCAGGGCGGAAAGAGTCACTACATCCCCGACACAATGACCATCTAGACAACCTCTAGTCATTCAACAGCAACTTCAAAGCTAGTAACAAGAGCAAGAACGGTCTAAAGGGCCAATTGCTGTCGTCAGATGTGGATGGAGATGAGGCAGCGTCACCGCCAGAAGTTAACTCTCACATCTTTAGTGATGAGAATGCCAACTCTTGCCGAGTTATGTGAAAAATTATGTGTTAAATCAGTTTTAAGGTTCTTATAACCCCTGTTAGTTTATTTCTTTGTTTTTAATATAACATAATTTACGTTCGATTTAGATTTATGTTATATTAGATTAGACTTAGGTTTATTTAGGTTTACCACACACACACACACACACACACACACACACACAAGAAGAAGAGAGTTTTAACGTCGTAGGAAACTATCCCAAAAGACGTTAAAGATTAGGTTAGATGTAGACTTACGTTAAATTAGATTTAGGTTTATTTTTTGTTAGATTTACGTTTATTTAGATTTATGCTTATTTATGTTAGATCGAGTCCACGCAAGAATTACTTACGGTTTAGGGTTTAGAGTTACACGAACAGTGAAAAGATCACTGTGAAAAGATGTTAAGATGCTGTGAAGTGCTACAGCTAGAGAAGAGGCAAAGGGGTTTTGTCCACTACATGCAGTATCATGTAGACGTGGGTGTGTAGATTTCTTGTACCCACAAATATAGGTGTTGACCAATAAAGACGAGATTATAACCCGGTGGTTCTGATCTCCGTGCACCTCTAGACCGAGGTGTGCGGGGATTGGACATGACTAGAGAATGTGAGGTAAAGAGAGTTAGAGAGAGAGAGAGAGAGAGAGAGAAGACAAAGAATGCCAATAGAATATTAAATTTGTTGTCCAGGTTATAAGTTTTTTGTCCTCATTATGAGTGGCGACGAGGATGTGGGACCGTCCAACCGAAACACCTATCTCTCAACGAGGGTCTTATGTCCTTGTAATCAATGCAAGCATGCTGTGCGACGGACAAGATGTGTTTCTTTGCAGCACGTTCGCGAATTTGGCGAGTTCGATCCATCTATTATAGATCGAGTTGTTGCCAATTATAACTCATCGGACTCTGACGCTGGCCAACAAGCAGCAATCTTGCAACCCAATAGACGTGTTCGCAGGCCCTTTGGTCAAGCAGCATATGTGAGGCCACAAGATGTAGCCTCTGACAGCTCGGGGGATGATCATGCAGAGCACATTCCCAACAAGGCAATGTTTGAGCCCAAGATTGATGAAATGATCGAGACGATCATGGATTCAGAAAGGCTTATCTATGATGATATGAAAAGTGAAGCCGATACGCCATTGTATAATGGAGCACGTATGTCTAGATTGAAAGCACTCCTGGTTCTTCTCAACATGCAGGCAAAGTTTGGATGGAGTGACACTAGCGTCACAGCGCTTTTTAGGTGATCTATTACAATTAGTTTACTTTAATAAAACACTAAATGTATAATGATCTGATAGATTTTTACACGACTGTATCATATTTTTATGCTGTGTAGATTGCTGAAAGAGCACATACTACCAGCTGACAATGTGATGCCAGATTCCCGAAATGAAGCAAGAAAGATTTTGCGAAACTTGGGGGGATGGATTACAATTCTATCCACGCTTGTCCTAATGACTGCATTCTTTTCAAAGGGGAATACATAGACATGGAGAAGTGTCCGAAATGTGATTCCGAAAGATATCGAGTAGATCTCCACGGGACAAAAATTCCACAAAAGGTTTTGCGACATTTCCCTCTGCTTCCTTGCATCAAGCATTTCTTCGAATGTAAGTCCATGGCCGCCCTAGCATCATGGCATGAGGAGAATAAATCTTCGGATGGTGTGCTACGAATTCCTGCAGATTGCGTAGCGTGGAAACATATAGATGGAACATGGTCAGATTTTGCCAGGGAAGCTCGAAATTTGCGCTTAGGCCTGGCTATGGATGGCGTAAATCCATTTGGTGAAAGATCAACATCTTACAGTGTATGGCCCGTTGTCATCGTCAACTACAACATTCCCCGTGGTTGACTACGAAGAAGGGGCACCTATGGCTAAGCTTGATTGTGCCAGGGCGATATAAAGTGGGGAATATGGATGTGTATCTTCGTCCACTATTGGAAGAGCTACAACAATTGTGGATTGGCATAGAGGTGGTGGATATGAGCTGACACACAGGACGACGGAATGCTTTGATCAGAGGCATTCTAATGTGGACCATGCATGACTATCCCGGGCTAACAGAATGCTCAGGTGATCTATTGACACTCCTCACTCAGACATTGTAAATCTTGTTTTTTCCCATAGTTGATCTATTATCATGTGTATACATGCAGGGCTTCAAACAAGCGGATACAGAGCATGTGTCACATGTGCACCTAGACTGAATGCACGTAGGGCACCCTCACTGAAGAAGAAAATCTACGAAGGTCATCAAGCGTATCTTCCAGAGAATCATGTGTTACGCGACGGCTTTTTGGGAAGAGAGCCACCAAGGATGTCTGCACAAGCATGGTTAGAGCAGAAGGAGATGTGTGATGACGGATTGCCTCCAGGGATGAAGAGACTTTAATGGTCTTTGCGTCATTGTCTACTCTATTCATTCGATATTAAGTTTAAATATTCGTGTGTTTAATGCAGGTATGGATGATGAGGAGTTTCTTTCTTCTTTGTCACCGCAGCGGAGACAGTGGTACGTGGAGTGTCATCGCTCCGGCGCATCATCGCGCGTTCCTACTCCATCCGCAACTCCCTCTCTTTCGGAGCATTTGGCGCGCTCCGAAGCTTCGGCGTCGACAAGACGAGCTTCACACTCGTCTAGACACCGGCGCTCTAGTGGTGGCGGTGGCGGTTGTTGTGGGGATTCCGCCACCGATGCCTCCACACCGCCTCGTGTTCGACGAGGCTCTTTACCCTCCCCTTCTTTGCCCGCCCCCACACCAGCCACAGCATCACCATCTACGCCAGGTTTTGCACGGCTAACTGTTCCTAGAAGCTACACACCTCTACCTACTCCGCCAGGAGCCACCCCACTCGACACTCCTCGCTTCGGGGCCCAGACGCCGGTGGAGACACCTGACGTCCGTACCCCCATCGACACGCCGCTAGAGACCCCTGCTGAGACACCCAGGTTCACGCGTCACCGGCCAGAGGGCTTGTCTTACTCCATCGACTTCAGCGGCGGCATCATCATGGATGATGACGGCAAGAAGGTGATCTCGTACATGCGTGGTCTTTGCTCTCAGCTGTTTAGACACTACATACTAAACAAATGGAGTGAAGTACCAAGTGATTTAAAAAACAGAGTCATCAGCATACTTCATGATGAGTTTCCCGTTCCAACACGGGATCAGCGCTTCAATGAAGACCTGATGAAGATTCGAATGCGCGAATACTGCAAACACAAGCGTTCCGAAGTGCAAAAAGCAATCAAGAATGGGTGGAACAGGCCAGATTGGCTGGCCAAAGAAGATTGGAAGAATGCGAAGAAAGCAGCGCGCGAGAATCTCGACAAGTGGAAGCAACAAAAGGATGCAGCCAGAGCGCGAGTAGAGGCAGGGAGCTCGCACCACTTGGGGAGCGGTGGATGGGCATCGTTTGAGGCCGATTTTGTAAGTGTTTTCACATTGCTCTTTATGTTCGATAGTTTAGGGTTTATGAGTTTTTTAATTCTAACATAATGAAATCTTTGTATGTTTTGACAGTGGTCAATGACGGGACGTGATCCCACACCGTACGAGCGCGAGTACGCAGGCAGGAAGGGCTTAAACGCCCTGATGGACATTCTCAGTTCTCGCGGCGGCATGGTTAGTATTAGGGTTTACTCTTTTTTATTTTTTGTATTGTTTTATAAATGTCGTTATATGTTTATACTTACTGAAAGCTGTCTTATTGTCTTTTTTTGCAGAATCCGACATATACACCGCTTGGACGCGATGAGACGTCTGACTAGACGACGTCAGTTTAGCCGTAGCTAGATAGCATTAGTTTAGGGTTTCTCATAGCTTATGTATCATGAGACGGATTTTATACGTCTTTTTGAACCATGTATATTATTACATTTGTCACCGCAGTTCCTTTTCCCAATCAATTCTTTATGCCTATGATGTTGTACAATTGTCATTATTACATTTGCCAATCAATTCATTTTGCCTATGATGTGTACAATTGTCAATTTTGCAAACAATGCGTCTTGTGGGTGACTATTTTGGGTCTATTATCGACCCTTGCACTTTTTTTAAAAAGTGAATCAAGTACAATATGGTTGATGGGTGGGTGCCCTGCCACCAAAAGAAAATTCTCTCGGGCGTCGCTATTTATGGCTCTGTAGCGTCGCTATGAGCGTCGCTATAATCTGCAGTGTAATCGTCGCTATGAGCGTCTCTATATAGCGACGCATATAGCGACGGTTATAGCGACGCTCTCGTAGCGACGCTATTAGCGACGCCCGGGGTTATAAAAACCCAATGTATTTCCGTCGCTAAAAGCGTCACAAGAGCACACAACCTCTTGTAGTGATGAGAGATTTACTAATGACTTTTGCTAGGAAACCTTTTGCATGGCTCTTTTTATTAGTCTACAATACACTTTAGATTTTTGTCATTTATGTAGCAGTTTTATTGATTTGTTTCATTTGTGTAGCAATTTCGTTGATTTGTTGTTTGTATTGATTAAGCATTTCTTACGTAAACAAACGTATTTTGTGTGTTTTGTTTGTGTATGATTAGCCATGGCCGATGACGATGAGCCCTACTCTCCTAGTTTTAGTTTTCTAATCACTCTAGTCGGCATGTCACCCGAGAAGATGGGCTCGTTTTTGTCTCAGTTCACACCTGAGCAGATCGCCATGGCACAGCAC
Organism: Adiantum capillus-veneris; assembly: GCF_014529385.1. Lineage (NCBI taxonomy): Eukaryota > Viridiplantae > Streptophyta > Polypodiopsida > Polypodiales > Pteridaceae > Adiantum > Adiantum capillus-veneris. Next base: position 97,843,235 of record NC_140935.1, read on the forward strand.
CTTTGGGATGCAGGTGCAGGTACCTCTAGACCTACTACGGCCGACCCTATGCCCGGGACTAGTGTGGTCCCAACACTGAGGGGCCTCACACCTCAGCCTAATGTGCCCCCTGCGCCTAGGACTCGTGTGTCCTCTACACCGATGGGTGGTTAATCCTCGAGACGACATCGCCGTCGTTCTAGAGGCGGTGGTTGCTATGGTAGCGGTTCTACCGATGCGTCCACACCACCGAGAGAGCGTCCACTACTCTATTCAGTAGATAGTTCATCGATGGGTACACCATGTCCACCTTGGGGATCACACGAGCATAATCCTAGCAAGGTGTACAGGAGCAGGGATGGGGCTGTTGTGGCAGATAAGGTGGGAAAGAAAATGCGACAGAGGATTCAACAGCTCTGTACGATTTAGTTTGGTCCTACTGTGATAGAGATTTAGGAAATTCTCGATCTTGAGAGAAAGAATTACATTGTTGATACCATTCAGAGAGAGTACAGACCGTGGAAGAGGGGTACGATAAGGTCTCGAACAGCTGGATTTCGAGTGTGGCGCCACAATGTGACACGTCGGTCAGAGGCCAGAGACAGATTCAATGATGGTGATCTCAAGCCAGCATGGTTGGACGTAGTGGATTGGGATTGCACTAGAGACACAAGACAATCCCAATAGATTTCAGTAGCAGAGAGATGCAGCTAGAGCACGTTTAGAGTCTGCTAGAGCGTCACATCTTGGGAGTGGAGGCTACGATACGCTTCGACATGATCTGTAAGTATTATATGTACGCTTAAAATTATTGATAGTATATATGTTATTTGAAGATTTATCTAATGATTAAACCATAATTTTGCAGGAAGTTGCCGTGAAGCGCCTCCTGACACGCCAAGAGGAGAAGTATGGGTACAAGCATGGACTTATGACCCTTTTGACCCAGCTAGAGGAGGAAGGAGAGGATGAATTGGGAGGTATTACCATGAGGGATTCTCACTCAGTGACCTCTTGCATATGTACAGTTTTGTAGTACTTATGTTTATGGTTTATGGTTATGTTTATGGTATGGTTAAGGTTTGACAGTCAACTTATATTTATGGTTTATGGTTATGGTTATAGTTATGGTTGTGCAAGGTTATGGTTTTGGCAATCGTGTTATGATTATGGTTTTGCTATGGTTATGATTATGGTTATGCTTGTGTAAGGTTATGGTTGGGCAAGGTTATGATTATGGTTTTGGTTTTGGTTCAGGTGATTGGTATGGTTTTGCTATGATGGTATAGCAATCGTGCTATGGTTATGGTTATGGTTATGGTTATGATTATGCAAGGTTATGGTTATGGTTTTGGTTCAGGTGATGGTTATGGTTTTGCTATGATGGTATAGCAATTGTGTGATGGTTATGGTTATGATATGGCACACAGGTTATGTTTATGGTTTTATAGTTCTCCACTCATGTTAACAAGTTATGTTATTCTTACAATTTTGCTAATTGCCATACACTCGCTCTTTAGCGGCAGCTTGTAGGTGGAGTGCGGTTGCTTGTGCACTCTTCCTTTGGGCGGAGAGGGCTGTTTTCTTTTGTTGCAGTACATGATGTAGCATTAGTTCCCATCCCTCTTTGCCCAAAAAAAATTCGCAGGTTTTGGTCATCGGTATAGGTTATGGTCTCATTGCCGGTATGGATCACGGAATAGGCATTGGGATTTAATTTATTAATACCAAGGCTTATACCGTTGATTATTCCGACGCTTGTTTATAGGCCTACTCCGACGCCTGCTACACTGATACTTATACCGACGCTACAATACCGGCGCCTCTTTCCAACCTTATTTCAACGCTTATAAGTTTAAAATTTAGCGCTATTTCGTCGGTACTTGTACCGGATTCTGCTTGACCTCTTGTAGTGATAGACCCACATTGTTGTTGTTGTTGTCATTGTGGTAAAGGTGTGTGTGTGTGTATTGTGTATGTGTGTGTGTGTGTGTGAGAGAGAGAGAGAGAGTGAGAGAGAGAGAGAGAGAGAGAGGGGGGGGGGGATAGGGGAGGGAAGACTGTTTAGTCACAAAATCCATTCTATTTTTCAACTGCATTCACAAAATTATTTTTGTGCTTTGACTCTATAAATGAGTGCAAAAATGCTACAAGCCCCAAGAGAAGTGGAAAACAAGAAGTTTTGACATGAGCTAGATAATAACATTTTTGCTTGTCCTTGTAACATCTAGCACGCCTTGTTGATGGGAGCCCCACCGCAAAGACCCTCGTTACCTGGATGGAAGCTGCACCACATTCAAAACATCAACGTACTAGTAGAGGCAAATAAGCTAAGACTTGAATAGCATATCTGATACATTGGGACACAATGAGAGAGAGAGAGAGAGAGAGAGAGAGAGAGAGAAAAGAGAGAGAGAGAGACCTGCTCATAGGGTATCGACTGAACGTTGTAGGCAGAAATCCACTTAGGTGATTCCAAGACACATTGCTATTTATAACCATACCATCACAAAAATCAAACAATTAGTTCTTTGGAATGCAATGATAGACAATTACTCCCAATGTATTTGACTGGCTAGGCTTCATGAGGCAAGATTGATGGTAATGAATGTTGGAAGAGTGCAGGAGAAGACTTACAAGCGTGAGAGGTCAATGAGACCCAACAATGCCAAAAGTTCCCCTGTCAGTTTATTGTTGTCCAAGCGCCTGCCATATGTATCATCCTCATTCAACGTTTCATGCACAAGAGCATGACAAAATGCAATTCACACTTATTGAAAAATTTGGGAGTCTGTATGTATTATTTAGCTAGTGTGCATGTGCAGCATTACAATCATACCCCACACAGTATTGCCCATAACTGCAGCCTCACTAATGACATCGAGAAAAAGACTCACAGAAACTTAAGGTTGTGGGCGAACTCAAAGTGATCAAACTCTTGAGGTATAGGCCCCATGAGTAGGTTGGCGAACAAATCCAAGCTATAGGGTTGGCTAGAAAATTATTTCATCAAGACGACATTGAAATCGTTGAGCAGAAGAAGAAAACCCACAGAACAAGAAAATTCATTGAAACGCAGAACAAGAAAACCCACAGTCTGATGACACGACGTTTGCCATCGCAAATGACGTTAAAAAATGTGCAAGCGTCTACTAGGTTTGGGTCCCAGATATCGAGTGCATTGCTGGGATCGCGGTGGACTCGATTCTTGAAGGCAATAAGTGCCGCAACTGCAACAACAACAAATAAAGTAACCAGACGACAGATGCAATCACACATACATGGGCTTGTGCAGATGCAAGCTGTGATATTGTGAATGTCATGTGTATGTATTAGGGTATAAGCAGTCAAGCTGAAGAGGCCTTTAGAAATGGATCCTTTAGAGCTCTCATTCGGCATCATCCCCAATGCCCAGTTCCCCAATTCCTCTCCGTAAAGCAAGTAATGTCAAAGATGAGAAGCCAAACATGGGTGGTGTCTCCTGATGAGGCATGGACACTACTTTCTTGGGCTTCGAATATTCCCACAAGAGTGACCCGCATGACATCCATCGTGTTCGAGATTGTCCCTTAAAAAGAGAGGCGGCCACTTCATCCTGTTATAGCAAAACTCCATTGTCAAAGCCCTCGTCTTTCCACACTTCCTACCATGAAGACGGTACGATGGATTGAAAAATGAAGAAAATGCGGATTGGATGACATTGGAGATGGCTTTTTGTCGTCAATATCTGTCAGATGTGCAACTGCATAAAGTAAAGCAGAAGCTAGTTGGTCTAATTCAAAGCTTCGATGGAGATTTTCAAAAATTTTGTGTGGGAATTCAAAGCCCTTTGGAGAGATCTAATGGAGGTAACTCTTACCTAGAGTGTTGATTTTCTAAAGTTGAGCAAGTTTTTTGATTGCTTGCATGAGGAGGTCAGAGATTAAGTGGAGACATGGGCCGGTGACATATGCAGAAGTGGTTAATTTGGAAGAGGACGAACCAAGAAGATCTTGAAGAAGCGGCAAGCAAAACAAAGATTGTCAAATGCGTTGTTGCCCAGGTCAGTCGAAGTGGCAAAAGTGAATCCAAGGGTGATGCAAAGGGAAGAGAGTACGATGCAAGAGGAACCAAGGGCTTTGGGGTTGCAAAGAGGTGGAGTGGTTCAGTGCTAGAAAAAAACCGGGGTACAATGTATTTTACCGACTAAAATCATAAAATCCCGGTTAGATTTTGACCTTGCATTGAAGAAAACCGACAAATTTACACAGTTTTAGAGTAAAAACCGGCAAAAGCTTGAAATTTTGACCTATAAACCTGTAGAATTTCAAGTTTGCCCTTATTTTCTTCGGTTAGGAAAAATGTATTTTTCTAGCCCTGGAGTGGTTTCAATGCCCAAGATGCCAATTAGGGAAGCTCCAACTACTATGGGAGAAGAGAAAAGGGTTACATAGTGGGTAGAAGAAGCAGACAAAAACTCAGATATGACTGAGGAAACTTCATTGATGAGTGAAAGGATAAGAAGTGAAAGTTGTGCTGGAGAAGCAGGATAAGTGCAGATCAATGTGGTAGATGAAGTCCAAGTGGAGGGATCCAGGCCTCTGGGAGTGGACATGTAGGTAAAGATGCTATGAGGTGTGATGTTGATGGGTATGCTTATGGAAGTTGTAGTGGAATGTGCTACAGTGGTGCAGAAGGTATAGAATTTTGTTGTGAAAGATAAACCAAGCTTGCTTTTGGAAGGAGACTAGGGTAGTGACATAGAGGATGATTCTCTATCCTCTTTGGCAAGGGATGAAGTAGAAAAGAAGGTAGGTGACATTGACGAGGTAGAGGTTCTGATTGACCTCTCAGAGCCGATCAATGAAGAAGGGCTTGATGATGTTGGCATTGAGTTTTAAGAAGAGATGAAGAAAAGCGTGGAGCCAACAAAAAATTGATGCAGCAAGTGTGCTCTATGGATGATGAAGAATACTTCCAGGATGTGTCCAAGCTTTCAAAAGAGGTTTGTGCTTCATGGTTGAGAAGTATGCTTGTGAGTGCAACACTGCAGTTTGCTATCTGTTAGATATGCAATTTAGAGTTTCTATCCTAGTTAAAATACCATATAGGTCAACGATAATCAATAAACTTATTAGCTTCATTGGTTAGAATCGCCCATTATGCCAATTTGAATTAAATATGTAGGTTACATAGTATAATCATATGCTTCATCTAATAAGTACAAGACAACATTAATGTAAGTAGAACAACAAGTTGAAGTACTTATCTAGTGTAAGTACACATAATTGGCTTATTGTAGTCAAGTGTCGCAATCATAGTGAAGTAAACCTTCCCATCAGCATGTATGTATTTATTTATTTGTAGAGAGACATATACCTAGATAGATAGTTGGAGAGTAGATAGATATTTAAAGATAGGTATACTGCACAGGTGTAATAGGATTAGTCTTTGAAGTTCTTAAAGTCGAAAAGAATGTAGCAGGGCATATCTTTCCTTAGCACGATTTGAAAGATTGTTGAATAGTCTATTAAATAGAGCTTATACGAATGAGTTAAGATATTAAGAGAGAACATATATTCTTTTTTTTAAATAATACACTAAAGACGGATTTGATAAAGATTAATGAATAACAGATAGTCTGTCTATGAATAGTAAAATTAAGATTTTTAGTAATATCAATGTTTTATATTTATGTGTTTTAGCTTAAAATGCATGGGTAGGCTTAAAATAAGTTGTAAAAGTAGTGGAGACCCAAAAATAGAGGTTTTATGAGTCGCGATCTAAAAGTTGCGTTTTTAGCCAAACAGAGATGTTTTTCGCAATTCTGTCCGCGTAGCCTTGTAGACCAGACCTATTCCCGTCGTTTTGAGTACCTGGATCGCTCTGTTCTGAGTTCGTTTGTAAAAGTTATGATGAAAACAAACAGAAGGCAGCAGCAGTGTAATGTACACAGGGACAGACAGACCTACAACATCATACAGTTCTCCCTGCTATCAACCAAGAAGTGGATTGTTTCTTCACGGTAGAGTATGGCAATTGAGATTATGAAGGTATATAATTATGTTTTTTACTTTGATTATCATGTTGAATTGGTTGCACGAGTATGTTCTTTTGGCTATTTTGTAGGTGATGCAGAAATCAATGTGTGAAACACGATCTGTGCAAAGTGTCATGATAGAAATCTAACCTTTACGGATCGCTTAGCGATCACGTTCTTATATTATTATCGCAGGTATATTTGGTACGAAAATCGTGCAGGCTTTTCGAGGAAAAGAAGGATAAAAGCACGACGGGTGGTGCGTTTGGGGATCATTCACCGATCTCTTCTTCTGCGAGTGCGAGTGCGAGTGCGAGTGAGAGTGAGAGTGAGAGTGAGAGTGCGAGTGCGAGTGCGAGTGCGAGTGAGACGCTGCATGCAAGCGAACTGAAGCTCGGGGGTGGTCGGGAGGTTCGAGCTCCGTACAACGGAGTGCGCCCATATATTTTGCTCCTCTGTTGTATCAAATCTCTACAAAGATTCATCAATACAAAGATCTCTTTCTTTATCTTTTGCTATCGATCTCTATTATTCGATTCCCGTGACAACAGGTGAAGTTCAAAAACCCATTCTATGTGTGTGTGTGTGTGTGTGTATAGAGAGAGTAAGTAGAGACAAATTTAGTCTATCAGATATTTTTATAAGAATAAACCATTAGAAACTTTATTCTAGCACTTAAATATTTCAAGGAAACTTGTCACTTAATAGAACATAGAAGTGTTGCATTGCCATCCTAGTGTTGATCACTTTGCCAAGATTGTATCATTGAACAAAATATGTTTCATAAGGATAGCTAGATTTTCTAGCTTTTTTATGTGGTCAAATTATAGTATGCCCATGCTTTCACGGTGAGAATTATAGTATGGCCATTATTTCATGGTTAACCTGAGTAGATATGGACTTCCATGCAATGAAACTAGTAGATGCAAACTTAATGCTCCATGTAAGTCTGGCCAATGCAAAGGTAAATATTGAAAGTTTGGCTTGTATTTAGTCAGTTCACAATATAACATACATGATGTAAGGGATCAATATGGCTTGCACTCACTATGAGAATCTCTAATTGTTTACCGTGGTCTTTTACCACATTTTGTAGAAAGAAGGTACAAAATTAGCTGGACAGGGAAGAGAGAGGAGGATGGGGGGTGCATTCTCATATATTACCGTGAATATTGCCGCGACCATTATCTTGAAAGTTACCTCTAATATTGCCGCTACTATTACTGCCTTTATTCCCGAAGCACTATTTAGTGCCTAAATGGTCAAATTTTGGCTTAAACATCCCTCCCCCCCACCCACGCACCGATCCACCAAATCAAATTTTGGTGTTTCCCTCCTCTTAAAAAACTTAATGAACATTATATGAAATTTTTAAATTTATAAAAAAGAGATATGAAAACATGGAACGATAGTTAGCTATGTAGGATTGCACTTGGTTACAGCTAAACTAATCACTATCACTTGATTAACATAATTTAGCATGTTTCCCAAAATTAGAGAGAGGAAGAGAGGGGGGAGAGAGATGAATGGATGACACGACCAAAATATTTATTTGTTGTTGAAGTACTTGTTTGCATTTAAAATCACAAAATAGTTTGATTTGAGGGTAAAAAAGCAATAAAGTGTTTTTGTTGACATATTTTCATGGAGTTTTCATGATTGACAAATGTTCTGTATATAAGAGGACATTTGCAAGAGTTTTGTGTAGAAATATTCAAATTCTGAAAACTTGAACTTCATATGCGTATGATGTCGAAAGAGGAATTTGGAGACCAAATTTGACTGCATGAGAATGTTCAAAAGGGGGATTCTATCCTAAGTACACCTTGAGACTAGGGTTTTGACCAGCCCTTTTTGACACCCAAAAGACAAAGGACGGAGTGTCAGAAACAGAAAAAAAACAAACTTGTTATTCTGAGCATATTTATTCTGAGAAAAAAAAGAAACTTGTTATTCTGAGAATTTATGTAATTTTGATTTCCAATTTTTTTGGTGAGCACATGTGCATGTAGTACATATCAAGGAGCACCTGGGATAGAAACAGAAGTCCACTATGACTAGATAGAAATCATACGTGTATGATGTCTTAGAAGCCATATTTGACGTTGAAAGATACATCTAAGTACACCCTTGTGATCGATCTAGATAATTTAGGAAGCATATAGGCAAAATTCCATTGAATTTGAAGCATTCTTGGGCTTATAAAGGCCAGGAGATGGATCTACTCAAAGTGAATGATTGTATTGACCATATCTAGCACAAAAGGTGTTAGAATGGAATTCTAAATGCTCGTGTCAGTTGCTTGTGAGGTGGGAGACCTCTGTAGTGAGTTTCATTTCAATTTGACCAGAAAGACATCATACACGTATCATGTCTAAAGGGCAATTTTAGGGACCAAAGCTGACATCAGAGCAAACCATGGTGTTTAGCACCAGAAAACAATCTTATTGACCAAATTTCATTGCATTTGAAGCACATAGACATTATACGCATATAATGTCTCTTGGGCCAATTTTTGAACAAAATTGACCATTTGTCATTATAGGGTGCTTTGCCACATTGTTTTGAGCTTCCTTACCAAGTAGAATCATTTTGGACATATGTCTTGAGAGAAGAGTGTGATTTTTCATGTCATGGAAGGTGACAGGTAAAATTTGTGTCTTGAGAGCAATTTTGAGATTTAAACTTTGTTGTGATCACATATTCTTGCTGCTTATGATAAGGGGAGGCCTAAGGCAAAGAAAGTTTCAAAATCTAATCACATAGACATCATACATGTATCATGTCTCAAGTCAAGATCTGACAGTTCAATTGAACTTCTGACCACACAGGAGGTTTCGAAATGATCTGTTAAGCTTGTTTGCAAAATTTCATCTCCTTTGGGCACAATCCTTTGAAGTGGTAAGTGAAGGATATCGAAAGGGCTGTTTTTTTAATTGGGTATGTAGAGCTTGAAGTGCTAACTCAATAGGTCATGAAGGCTCCTCAAATGGAGCTACAAGAGGGAAAAAGTGGTAGTTTACAATTAAAGCAGTTTGCAAACTCTCGATGGACAGGGCAAGTGCGGATGGAGCATCAGAGTCATGGATGTCAAGTTATTGCGAGATAAAGTTTTGCTAGTGGCTGATTTTGAGACAGGTTCACTATTCTGGAAAGCGTTCCATATGGAAGTTTTTGAAGCTCAATCAAGTTTAAGACTATGATATGCAGCACATGGAGCATACAAAAATAGCATTAGAAGACTGCATATTGATTGGAGCCTAGAGCACAAAGTTACGGCAGGGAAAGCTGGCAGTTAGGGGTGATCGTAAAGGATCTAATATTTTTGGTCATTTTGGTCCACTCGCTTTGAGACCTTAGAGGAGTAGGGATGCAGCATGGAGGAGGGGTATCATGGCGAGGGAGATAGAATTTCAAGTGGAATTTATAGTTTGTGCATTGCGTGAGCACCAAATGGTAGAGAAACCAAAGTGGGGAGAATAAAGGCATTTTATGGCATTTTTTTTGGTGGTTTTGAGAGGCCCCCCAAGGAGTGAGGCATCCCAAGATGACATATGGCACACAATGCTCCCACGTGTAGAGTCTCAACCTGTGATGGTGTGGTAAAGAGCTATAGTGGGGTGCATCCAAGGGAATCACAAGTGGAGTGAGGAGTTCCTTGAGAACTTGGACCTATGGCGACCCCTGAGGACGCTGCTCTAGTGGTGAATGTTGCATCTGCTGGCGGCGTGCTTGCAAAGTGGATGATGACATGTAAGTAAGCTTAGGTGATGTTCACGTATGCCTATAACAGCGTCAAACTTTTAAATGTGGAGGAGGTTCCCGTGGCGAATAGTCTTGCCGTGGTGAGTGTTCCTTGGGGCTTAAGAGGTTTTACACATGTAGTGGCTTGGTAATGAAGACAAGAGACAAAAATATCAAGGACTCACATTCAAAAGAGAGCGACCAAAAATAGAAAGCCACCAAAACTAGGGGTGGCCTTGCATATCCTATATGAAAGCCTTTTTGGACAGTTTTGCAGCAAAGAGAGCTCCCGGAGGAGCTTTGCAAAGAGGGCTCAAAGAAGCCTTGGAGAAGGAGATTGGAGCCATTGAGAGCACCAATGACAAGGTTTTTTTTCTTGCTTCTCTCAACGAGGAGAGCCCAATGGAGGTGAAGCCAAGGATTGCCCAAGGTTTTTATGCACCTTCAAAACGTACCAACGGATCCATGTTGTAGCATCAACTTTCATGGTGTCTGTAGTGGTGTTTTGTTCCAAAATTAAAGAAAAACCATAGTTGATTTTTGCACTATTTCTTCCCTCTTTTCCCCCATTTTTGTCTTTGTTTTACTTTATTGTCTAGTGCCCGTTTTGTGAGATGCATGTGCCTCCGCGGGCCTCTATGTGTGTGAGAGAGGAAGAGAGAGTGGTGCGCACGCTGTGTGAAGGTTATAGACGGGAAATATTACGGTGATGTATTGTCAATTGCTGGAGTGAATCACACTTGTGTTGGTATGCCTGCAGATAGTGATCTGTTTGCGTATTGTGTGAGTTTTGAAGGTGAAATCTAGTGGATTGGATGCCTCTTAAAGTACTAGCCGATATTGACAATTTTTTTGCAATTTTGTCACGATACCTATGTTGCTTGCCAGGATTATGGACAAGCTAATACTGAGTGGCAATTTACTTCCCTCCTCAAGGCAACATGCAATGAAGCCTATCACATCTGATTATCAATGCATCTATGCATGAATAAATGGTTGCATTTTATGTTGCAATCACCATGTGGAGGATCACAATTTTCAAAATGTGGAGAAGAAAGGTATACAAAAAAGAGGCAGTTAGGTACCATGAAAATTATTGATGGAATTCTTATCATACCCTGCATCTAGCACATGTTTCAAAGCAAGGAGATTTCTACACTCATCTCATTGCACCAAATGCACAAATTGTTTAATGGAAAGGTGTGCTAGCCCCATCAGATGTTTTCAGGTTTTAAAACTTTAAGGTAGAACCCATGTAGATATTCTTTCAAATTTTAATTTAATATGGATTGAGGGCTAAGAGACTCTCTATACCTTGAACAAGTACAAGGGTCATTATATAGGCCTAAGAGTTGAGATAATGTTGATGTGCAAGCATCAAATGTAGCATAGGATCTCTAGCCTAGGTGCAAAGTATCTAATCAAGAATTGCTAGTGGAAGTACACCATGGTGTGAGCTAGGCACAAATTCTATCTATATATATCTATCCATCTCTCTCTCTCTCTCTCTCTCTCTCTCTCTCTATATATATATATATATATATATATATATATATATATATATATATATATATGTAGAGAGAGAGAGAGAGATGCAAATAAATAGGTAGAGACTATATAGCAGTGGATATTATAAAGCGCAAGCGGACGTTATAAAATCGTTTCCAAATTTTGGTAATTTTCTAGAGGTGTTTTTTTTCTCATAGCTTTATTGGGTTGATCATAAACCATATGGTTTTTCAGCTTCATGTTCTATTTTAGGATACCAAAAAAGTTACATTTGTCACATCATTCAAGTTTATTTAGCCATGCCCATTATTAGCATTAGAAATTTTATTCTAGTTATACTCAAATATTTCAAGGAAACTTGTCACTTAGCAGAACGTAGAAGTGTCTTAGAACATAAAGGTGTTGCATCACCAGTCTAGCATTGATCACTTTACTAAGATTGTAGCACTTCACGATTAACATGAGTAGATGTGGACTTCCATGAAATGAAATTAGTAGATGTAAACTTAATGCTCCATGGAAATCTAGCCAATGCAAAGGTAAATGGTGAAAAATTGGCTTGTATTTAGTCAGCTCATGATATATTATACATGATGTAAGGGATCGATATGACTTGCATCATTCTTTAAAAAATCCTTGTAAAAACTACCTAGATTGCCACAATAGGAGCATGCACCTACCAAATGACCCCAATTTAGGTATATAGTATGTCCACCAAAAGAATCATGATAAATTTTCATATGGAAGATTTTGGTCCTTTTGCCAAAGTATACAAACCTCATCTCTATAGGGTGCCACATATAGCTCAAGAGAAAAAAAATTCCCTAAGGTATGTGCCAATTCTTCTATGGAACACTAGAGAAAGCAGGAAACATCCAAAAGGGACATTCAACCAAAAATTCATATTTGATTGACGTAATTGGTAGCCCAGGGAATGATGCACACATGACAATGGTAGAGACACACAAAAAAGTGCAAGTCTATCTTCCTTCTTGAAGGATTGCATCCTAAATATGAAATAGGTCCCTTGAAAGAGATACAAGAAAGATGTGGATACAAAGGATTTCAAGAGCATTATGTGCTCCCTTTGACTGTAGAATTGAGATTAAGGTCTTTTTAAGAACAATATCCCAACATAAAATCATAATGGACAATATTGTATTTACGCAAGCAAAGCCCAATTAGTAGCATCCTCACGATGTACCCAAACAACAAGAGGAGGAGCTGCTCGAGAACATTTTAAGGGTTGAGGGATTTCTCATGGAATGCCTTTGAAAGTGGGGTACACCTATTAGGAAACGCTACAGAATGTATGATTCTCTATAACAATAAAAGAAATAAAGACGATTATACACATGGCCTTAATGGGAGGCCATAGAATACATCTCTATAAAACAATTCTTGTAATGGTTATAGCAGGAACAAAAAATAAAGAATTGGGAAAAAGAAAATCGTGAGAAACATGGTAATTGCACACATCAAGGGGAGAGAGAGAGAGAGAGAGAGAGAGAGAGAGAGAGAGAGAGAGAGAGAGAGAGAGAGAGAGAGGGAGATGGGGGGGGGGGGGGGGGGGGGGGGGGATATTTTTGTGGGGAAGAATATTCACCATGCACTCAAAGAGGATCACTTTTGTAAACACTATACATCATGTGTGTTCAATTCTATTTGTAGAACCACTTACTTGAAAATGTGAGAAAATATAGAATAATACAATCGCTATTGTTGACTCCACGTGTTAGGTAATTTTTAATTATAGTGACCACCCTCAAGACCATGCATGGAGGACTAGAGCCAATGGCGTAGCAATGGAAATTATAGTGCTTTGGACACACCCACATTGTTGTTGATGTTGTTGTTGTGGTGGTGTGTGTGTGTGTGTGTGTGAGTGAGAGAGTGAGTGAGAGAGAGAGAGAGAGAGGGGGGGGGGGGGGGGGGGGGGGGGGGGGGGGGGGGGCGCATTTGACTCTGTAAGTAAGTGCAAGAATGGTACAAGCCCGGAGAGAAAAGGAAAACAAGAAGTTTTGACATGAGCTAGCTAATCACATTTTTGTTTGTCTATGTAAAATCTACTATGCCTTATTGATAAAAGCATCATAAAGACCCTCGTTACCCGGATAGAAATTGGACCACATCAAAAACGTCAGCATACAAGTAGCTGCAAATAAGTTAAGACTTGAATAGCATATCTGATATATTGGGATAAAATTCCTTACAGAAATAGAGAGAGAGAGAGAGAGAGAGAGAGAGAGAGAGCTGCTAATAGGGTATCGACTTAACGTTCTAGATAGAAACCCACTTACGTGATTCCAAACCATCCCATCATAAAAATCACACAAGGAGCTAAGGTGTCAGATCAAATGATAGCAATGCTTTGGTGGGAATCATGCCTGAGTTAAATAATTGAAAAAAGGAATCCCAAATGGTTTTTCTGAAGCCGCATGTAGTGATTGGAAGCACGTCATGCATGCAAATCTCATTTCTACAGGGTGGCACATATAGCTCTAGAAAAAAGAAATTTCCCTAAGGTGTGTGCAAATTCTTCTATGGAAGGCTAGATAAAGGAGGAAATATCCAAATAGGACATTCAAGCAAAAACTCATTTCTGATTGACCTAATTGGTAGCCCAAGGAATGATGCTGACCACTTCTCCAAACATGATAATAATAGAGACACACCAAAAAATGCAAGTTATCTTCCTTCTTGAAGATTTGGATCCTAAATAGGCCGAAATCATAGTAAAAAATTATGCATTGGGGGGCAGCCTGAGATTAAAGAACACGATTACCACTACTATTTCTTGAAATAGGCCCCTTGAAAAGGATACAACTAATATGAGGATACAAAAGGATTTCAAGAGAGATATATGCTCCCTTTGACTTCAGAGTATCAACAATATCTCAACATAAAGAAATCATGCACAATATAGTATTTAAGCAAGCAAAGCCCAATTACGAGCATCTCCACGATGTAAACAAACAACAAGAGGAGGAGCCACTCTAGAACATTTTAAGGGTTGAGGGATTTCTCATAAAATGCCTTTGGAAGTGGGGTACATCTATTAGGAAAGGCTATAGAGTGTATGATTCTCTATAGAACATTAAGAGAAATAGAGAGGATTATACACATGGTCTTAATGGGAGGCCATAGAATGATTCTTTAGGAAAAAATTCCCTCATATTGGTTATAGCAAGAATTAAAAAAAAGAAACTTGTGAAAACATGGTAATTGGACAAATCAAGGATAGAGAGAGAGAGAGAGAGAGGGGGAAGAGGATTCACCATGCACTCGGAGAGGGGCACTTTATGCAACGCTTGACATCGTGTGTGTTACTTTAATTATATTTCTTAAGCCAATTAGCTGAAAATGTGAGAAAAAATAGAATAATAAATCCCTATTGTTGAAACTACGTGATAAGTATTTTTTAAATATAGTGACCCCCCTCAACATAATGCATGGAGGACTAGAGCCAATGGCATAGCAATGGAGATTATAGCCCTTTGGATACACTACAAGAGGTCACTTGAATTCTGGCGCCACATTACCGGCGTCACTGGCGGGCGTCGATATATGTGTGTGTATTCATGGAGGGAGCCAAAGTGTTTTTTTTAAAATGATTTTCAAAATTCCAAAGCCTATTTGGGAAGGTGTTCCGATGCCAACGCGAATGCGCATATCGACGCCCCTTCCGTTGGCTATTACGACGCCTCTACTGATAGCTGTACCGTCGGTACCTGCAAAAATCAAAACCGCGGGCTTTCTCTACTCATTTCTACTAATTCTTGCGCCACATCTCAAGCTCTCCTCTTCTCCCTCTCTCACAGATCTGCTGCGATATACACCATCGGAGGTGCTAATCTTGCTTGTGGGTTAGCGCATAACACTAAGGTAAGATTATTTTCATGTTTTCTTCTAGATTTAGGGTTTAAGTTTTAACTTTGTGTTTGTGTTTGTGTTTGTGTGTGCATTTTTGCAGTTCTACGACTTAGGCGACAACTTTCATTGCTCAAAAAGGACTAATGCGAGTGCTCAAAACTTTAAATGCATATTAGGTTTATTTAAATTACTTTGTATATTAAAAAAATAAAATTTCATGCTTTAGACTTTGAATGCTTTCAACTTTCAATGCTTTAAAGGAAATTAGGATTTTTTATGTGAAATTTCATTTTAAATTATGGAAATTATTTGTTTAAGTTTTTGAAAAAAATCTTGTTTTGAAGAAAAATTTTATTGAATTATGTCATTTTTCAAATTATGTAGTTGATGGGATTTATGTTTTATGTTAAGTTTAAGTTAATTTAGATTAGGTTAGGTTATGTTAAGTTAAGCTACGTTGTTATGTTAGGTTATATGTTTGGTTAGGTTAGGTTATCTTATACGTTAGGTTAGATTAAGTTAAGCTATGTTAGGTTAAGTTATATTAGGTTAGGTTAAGTTAAGTTAGGTTATCTTATATGTTAGGTTAGGTTAAGTTACGTTAGGTTAGGTAAAGCTACATTAGGTTAAGCTACATTCGACAATACGTTAATTTATATTATGCTAGGTTAGGTTAAGTCATGTTAGGTTATGTTACATTAGGTTAGGTAAATCTACATTAGGTTAGGTTAGGTTAAGCTACGTTCAACAATACGGCTAGCTATAAAGCTTACCCACAGCGCATATTAAAAACAACACAATGGCATTCCGTTCGTCAATACGCCAATCCATAAAGCTTACCCACATCACATATGCATTGTGGGCAAGCTCTATGGATTTCTGTATTGCCAACGGCTCGCCATTGTGTTGTTTATATGTCCGTGAGAGGAATTCAAATCCTAGAATAGCACCATGCCGAGCCATTTGGCAATACGGCAAGCCTTAGATCTTGCTTACAATGTCCACGAGCGTATTTTAAGTCCTAGAAAAGCACCATGGCTTGCCATATTGCCAAACGGCTCACCATGGTGTTGTCTTAATGTTTGCGAGTGATTTTCAAGCGCTGAAATTACCTCGTGTCCCTAGAAACAACACAATGGAGATCCATTTGGCAATACGGCAAGCCATAAAGCTTGCCCACAAGGCATATGCATTGTGGGAAAGCTCTATGGCTTGCCATATTGCCAACGGCTCGCCAAGGTGTTGTCTATATGTCTACTAGTGGTTTTCAGGTCCTAAAATTGCTTCGCAACTCTAAAAACAACACAATGGTGAGCCGTTTGCCAAATTTGCAAGCCATAGAGCTTTCCCACATCGCATATGCATTGTGGGCAAGATCTACGGCTTGTCGCTTTGCTAAACGCCTCACCATTGTGTTGTTTTATGTTAGGTTAGGTTATGTTAGGTTTAGGTTATATGTAAGGTTAGGTTAGAGCTATCGACGGCATAATAGTCGCGAAAATACAAACGGACTTCAAATATGATACGTGTACTTCAAAAAATGCAATCGAACTTTGAGGTGACTCGTGTACTTCTAAAAACGTAAACGGACTTCGGTTAGGTTAGGTTATATGTTAGGTAGATGTGATAAGATAGGTTACATTAAGTTAGGTTAGGTATAGGTTTTACGTTAGGTTAGATTATATTATAGGTTAGGCATAATGATTATAGATTAGGTTAGAGCTAGCGTCAAATTTGTTGAGCCATATATAGTGTCTCTATATATAGCACCCTGGTCCCCTCTATATAAACTCATCTTGTGTAGTCATTGGACACACTTTGGGGTTCTACTTCTGTGCTCTCTCCTTCTCTCTCAACATGGTATCAGAGCAAGGGCACTAGTGCGCTCTGCACAAATTATTTTGAGAGAGAGAGAGAGAGAGAGAAAGTCTGAAAGAGCACTAGAGCAAGCTAAGCACTCTTGAAGTCAGGCCCAACGTTCAAAATGATACCGCCACAGGCTACGCCAGCATTAGGGCCAGATGTATGTGTGTGAGTGTGTGTGTGTGTGTGTGTGTGTGTGTGTGTGTGTGTGTGTGTGTGTGTGAGAGAGAGAGAGAGAGAGAGAGAGAGAAATCTATTGTGCTTACGATTCACACGTCCCCCGCTCCTCAACACTATATATGGCTCAACACTATATATGGTGTTGAGCCATATATAGTGTCTCTATATATAGCACCCTGGTCCCCTCTATATAAACTCATCTTGTGTAGTCATTGGACACACTTTGGGGTTCTACTTCTGTGCTCTCTCCTTCTCTCTCAACAAAATTAATAGTAGTAAAAACGCAATCGGACTTCACGGATGACTCATGTACTTCTAAAAATATAAATGGACTTCGGTTAGGTTAGGTTATAGGTTAGGTAGATGTTATAAGCTAGATTATATACATTAAGTTAAGTTAGGTATAGATTTTATGTTAGGTTAGATAATAGGTTAGTCATAATGATTATAGGTTAGGTTAAGTTTAAGTTATAAGTTAAGTTAGATTAGGTTAGGTTATGTTAAGTTAAGCTACGTTGTTATTTTACGTTATATGTTAGGTTAGGTTAAGTTATCTTATACGTTAGGTTAGGTTAAGTTATATTAGGTTAGGTTAGGTTAAGATTTGCTAAGTTAACTTAGGTTATCTTATATGTTAGTTTAGGTTAAGTTAAGTTAGGTTATGTTACTTTAGGTTAGCTAAAGCTAGGTTACGTTAAGTTAGGTTAAGCTACGTTCGACAATACGGCAAGCTATAGAGGTTACCCACAGCGCATATTAAAAACAACACAATGGCGTTCCGTTCGTCAATACGGCAATCCATAAAGCTTACCCACAACACATATGCATTGTGGGCAACCTCTATGGCTTTCCGTATTGGCAACGGCTTGCCATTCTGTTGTTTATATGTCCGCGAGCGGATTTCAAGTCCTAAAATAGCACCATGGCGAGCCGTTTGGCAATACAGCAAGCCATAGATCTTGCTTACAATGCATATGCATTGTGGGAAAAATTTATGGCTTGGCCTGTTGCCAAACAGCTTGCCATGGTGTTGTCTATATGTTTGGGAGTGATTTTCAAGCGCTAAAATTACCTTGTACCCCTAAAAACAACACAATGACGATCCATTTGGCAAAATGGTAAGCTCTATGGCTTGCCATATTACCAACGGCTCGCCATGGTGTTTTCTATATGTCTGTGACCGGTTTTCAAGCGATAAAATCACTTCGCAACTCTAAAAACAACACAATGGTGAGCCGTTTGCCAAATTGGCAAGCCTTAGAGCTTTCCCACATCGCATATGCATTGTGGGCAAGATCTATGGATTGTCGTTTTTCTAAACGCCTCACCATTGCGTTGTTTCTTTGTTAGGTTAGGGTATGTTAAGTTTAGGTTCTATGTTAGGTTAGGTTAGAGCTATCAACGGCATAATAGTCGAGAAAATACAAACGGAATTCAAATATGACGCGTGTACTTGAAAAAACACAATCGGACTTCGAAGTGACTTGTGTACTTCTAAAAACGCAAATGGACTTCAGTTAGGTTAGGTTAGGTTAGGTAGATGTTATAAGATAGGCTACATTAACTTACGTTATGTTAGATTATAGGTTAGGTTAGAGCTAGCGTCAAATTAATAGTAGAAAAAACGCAATCGAATTGCAAAAGTGCACCTCTAGACCGAGGTGTGCGGGGATCAGGCATGGTTGGAGAATGTGAGTTTGTTAGAGCTAGCAGAAAATAGTTGAAAAAATGCAATCAGACTTCAAAAGTGCACACAGAGTTCAAGAACTTTAATGTATAGTCATTGACCAATAGAGGTGAGATTATTACCCTGTGGTCCTAATCTTCGTGCACCTCTAGACCAAGGTCTGCGGGGATCGGGCCTGGCTAGAGAATGTGAGGTTGTTAAAGCTTGTAGTTATAACAACTAGAGTGTTTTAATTATTTGTTGCATCATTGGTAGATAAATTATGGACGATATCTTTCCGATAGAGCAAGTACAAGACCTGCGTTATCGATCTCATGGTCTAGACATTGAAGGTCAAAGTCCGAAAGTAGATATTTCTCCAACTTCATCCCAGAGAAGAAGATTTTCAAACGAGTAGTCATCGACTGAGTCCTCCCAACCAATACCTCAAGCTGCATTTCAGGAAGTACAGATGGAGCAGATGTTGCACGCGTTCTTTGACATGGATTTCAACATAGAAGGCAACAACATTGAACGTAGTACTATGGACCAACCTCAGCCGTCCCGTTCATATCAACGGCATGATAGCAATGATGAGGAGGGCGAGATGATGCAAAGTCTTTCACGCATGCCGCTCTTCACTGGTGCAAAAATCTCAGTTCTCCATACCGCATTGGCAATGCTTAATTTGTAGTTTGTCTATGGCTGGTCTGACGCCTCAGTCACAGAGCTTTTCAGGTAAACATATTTATCCTATGCATGGTAAAGTGCAAAGGACTGACTTATTCATGTAACGTCAGGTTACTGAATGAGAAAATCTTGCAAAAGGGAATCACATGCCCCCTACCCGTCCAGTTGCTAAAAAGCTTCTTACTAATTTGGGCTTGTATTATCAAAAGATGCATGCATGTCCTAATGATTGTATACTTTTTTGCAATGAGTATGCAAACGTGGAACAGTGTCCGAATTGTGGATCAAACAGGTACAGGGAGGACACACAGGGAAAATTTATCCCAGCAAAAGTCCTTTGACACTTTCCTATCATTCCAAGAATAAAGAGCATGTTCAAGTGCAAGTCCATAGCTGCCTTGATCACATGGCACGCAAATACTAGATTGACAGATGATGTTATGTGGGTACCTGCTGACTCCTGCATGGAAGCATATAGAGGAAAGTTGGCCTACATTTAAGATCGAGCCTTGATGTATCCGCTTTGGTTTGGCAATGAACCCAGTAAACCGATTCCAATTACGGAGTTCGTCATGGAGCACGTGGCCTATTTTTCTAGTTACTTATAATCTTTCACCATGGCTCGCTATCAAGAAGGGCCATTTGTTGTTGTCATTGAGCATCCCAGGAAAGTACAAAGCAAAGAACATGGACGTCTATCTGGCACCAATTATAGAAGAGTTCCAAATCTTATGGACAGGAATCGATGTGGTTGATATGTCCCAACCAATCGGATGATGGAATGTACATGTGCAAGGCATTCTCATGTGGACCATGCAAGATTGGCCACGGTTCAGTAAGTGCTCAGGTAAGTGCCTTTAAAACCCTCACACGCATGTGATTCATGGCTATGTCAATGCTTTTAAATATTAATATGTGATGTTTCAGGATTGAGTTACTCGGCAATCATGCATGTCTGAAATGTGGTCTTTGACTTGTCTTCCGCCACTCTGAGCATTTGAGCAAGACAATTTATGAGGAGCATGGTAGATTTTTGCAAGAAGGACATATGCTATGTGGACCAAACATATGCAAACATGATATGCATCCACTGAAGCGCGTGATTGGAAAAACATGTGGCTGGGAGTGGAGATTATATGCCATCTGGAATGAAAAGACTTTCTATTTTCCATGATCTCCCGTATTGGAGCGACCTGCTGATTAATCATTTGCTCGACCCAATGCAAATCTTCAAGAATGTGGGGAAGATCATCTAGAATACCATCACTGGAAAAAGGGAGAGCAAGGCCCAAAGAGATGACCTGCAGGATCTGGGTCGAATGCCAGAGATGTGGCCTCGACGTAAACCCAATGGAAAGTGGTCTATACCAAAAAGTCCATGCGTTCTGAGTGGCACAGAAGAGCAACAAGTGAAGAAAACTATATCTTCATTCAAGACTCTCACAGGCTGCATGCGATGTTTGACAACGGCTTTTACGAGAGATGACAATCTCAGTGGTCTTAAGTCCAATGATTGGCATAAATTTTTACAGTTCATCTTACCAATTGCCATAAAGGGTTGTTTGACAGATGACACTAGAAGAACAATGCACAAAATCAGTGAGTTGGTACACTGGATTAGTTCAAAAGAGATAAGAGAAGACAACATCGATGTAGCACGCTTAAATGCTATTGAAGAAGTGTGCATGGTGGAGATGTACTTTCCAACAAACATTCTTACCATCCAAATGCATATACTTGTGCATGTGGTCGATGAAGTTGAAGTGGTCCATAGCAGGTGGATGTTCTTCTTGGAGAGATTGATGAAGACTTTAAAGAGGTTTGTTCGTCAAAGGGCTCGCCCCGAGGGTAGTATGGCCGAAGAATGACTTGTACAAGAGTCTCTTGTCCTCATCAGTGAATGTTTGGTCTCAATTGATCCAGAGATGCCTCGAATGTGAACATCACAATGCAAGAAAAGGTTATGAGATTTTGCCTTCTCAACTCAGACATCATGCAAAAGTGTCTAGAGAGGTACGAAGGGAAAAGCAACAACGTTTGACAGATCGCCTTCAATTCAAGCGCAACCGTGCAACCAGAAACCTTCCTTTTCCAGACCATCTTCAAAAATTGCCTGACTTTCCAATTGGGCGGTGGTTAGAGGCGACACTCTTAGAGGCAAAGAGAAGTGGAGTGTTGTTTACTGAAGAGGAAGAGGAGATGTCAAGAGGTTGCGATTGGCATGTACATTTGACAACTTCCTTTTTGAGATGTACATGAAAATTAGTTTGCTTTAATAAATTTTAGTCTGTTTCAATTTTGTGGCTGCAGTATCACAAATATGGAGCTTTGTGGTCGCATGGGGAGCACTTCAAAGTGCAATTGATAGACGAACAAAGGGTCTCTTTCGACAGTGGTGTTAGGGCAAGCTTTGTCCAAGAAACTAGGAGTAGTGCTAGGGATGAGAATACAGAGACTGGCCAGCTTGAATACTTTGGCTACATCCAATACATCTTGAAGATTAGCTTTAGAAAGTTTGATATGTTTATCTTTGATGTCAAGTGGTTCAAAGTTATTACCAGCGACCCTAATGCAACTGTGCACAAAGACAAGACTGGATTGATTCGAGTGAACTCTAGGCGGGTGTGGATAGATGTGCGGGATACATTCGTACTTCCGCAGCATTGTGAACAAGTTGTGTTCATACACGATCCACTATGGACAGAAGCTGATGAGAATGATATGTCTAAACCCTGTTAAATCTATGTCGTTCAAGTTGCTCCAAGCAGCAAGCAAGTGTGTGAAGGATTCATGAACAAAGTGCAGGACCGACTCCAACTTTAAGTTTATATTTTGAGGTGAATGTCAGCATTGAGTAATTGTCTGAACGTAGAGATGAGGTGTCAAATAATGAAGCTGAAGTAGAGTTCGACGATGAAGATGCAGAAGTACAGATTGAGATAGACATCGTTGGTGCATCAGATCTCATAGAGGATGAGAGATTAACTAATGACTTTTGCTAGGAAACCTTTTGCATGGCTCTTTTTATTAGTCTACAATACACTTTAGATTTTGGTCATTTATGTAGCAATTTTCTTGATTTGTTTTCTTTCTGTAGCAGTTCCGTTGATTTGTTGTTTGTATTGATTAAGCATTTCTTACGTAAACTAAGATATTTTGTGTGTTTTGTTTGTGTATGATTAGCCATGTCCGATGACGATGAGCCCTACTCTCCTAGTTTTAGTTTTCCAGTCACTCCGGCCGGCATGTCACCCGAGAAGATGGGCTCGTTTTTGTCTCAGTTCACACCTGAGCAAATCGCCATGGCACAGCACCTTTGGGGTGCAGGTGGAAGTACCTCTAGACGTACTACGACGACGACCCTACGCCCGAGACTACTATGGTCTCTACACCAAGCGGCCCCACACCTCAGCCTAGTGTGGCCCCTATGCCTAGGACTCGTGTGTCCTCTACACCGACAGGTGGTTCATCCTCAAGACGACATTGTCGTCATTCTGGAGGCGGTGGTTGCTATGGTAGCGGTTCTACCGATGCTTCCACACCACCGAGAGAGCACTTACTACTCTGTTCGGTAGATAGTTCATCGATGGGTACACCATGTCCACCTTGGGGATCACACGAGCATAATCCTAGCAAGGTGTACAGGAGCAGGGATGGGGATGTTGTGGCAAATAAGGTGGGAAAGTGTTGAAACGGAGGGAGAGAGCATAGGTAGACGAGAAGAAGAGAGAGAGACGACTCCACAATCTGCAAGCCCGAAAGTGTGTCTACTTCACACGAGATGCGTTGATATAGAGGGGACCAGGGTGCTATATATGGAGATACCATATATAGCTCAACACCCCCACTCAGATGAAGGTCCCTAACTGTGGATGAAAGAACCCTTGGGGCTCAAGGGAAAAACCCACAGCTCTATATATACCCACTGCTATATTAAAGTATTTTAAATTTACATTTACAATGTTCAAAGGAGCTACATCACTCCTGTTTTACAATGTGCCCTTTCAAGGGTCTTTTACAACCCTATACATACATACAGTTGAATTGAAGCAAAATTTCTTCAATATCTTTGAAAACCTTCGATATCTTTGAGCAGCTTGAAAATCTTTGAGCCTCTATACACACTGCTTGATGTGACTTTCATCCTGTAAACAATATCAACTCAAGAAACATATCGAGACATGAAGGTTAGAAATAACCACATCACATTGTCCTTAGAGACGTTTCGCGACGCCGTTCTAAAGACGACATAGAAACAAACGTAATGACGATGCAATCACATATACAGACGACATAGAAACAAACGTAAAGACGATGCAATCACATGTGCAGACGACATAGAAACAAACATACTATCAATGTAATCACATGTGCACACATATATACAAAGCCGGCATATGAAAATATGATGGGGCCCTTTAGATTATTTGTATGCTTGTAAGCAGAGAAAATGCATTCCATAACATAAGGTTGACGAGACGATAGCTTTTCAGTGGCCGACGAGAAGATAGAGTTTCAGTAGCCAGACGCGACGATAGATGTTCAATTGCCAAACAAGACAATAGATTTTCAGCTATGCCGATCCGTTAGCATAAATCTTTTACAAGACGACAAAACTTCAATGTAGACGTCATTTTTCCATGTCGAAAGGCTCCATGTTAGCCATAACACATGGCTTTGACGAGACGAGAAGAAATCCCTTTAGCCATAAGAGAAGGCTTTGACGACATAATTTGAATGTGTTTCCATACCATACACATGGCATTCGACATACTTATGCATATCATTAACAATCCATAGCATGATCTTTAGACATATTTCATCTGCATCAAAGCCAATAGACGAAAGATCAATATCAGGAACACTTGTTGTGACGATGCCAATGAGATGAGCACAACATATTCATATCTCATTTTGACCAAACCAGTAATGAACTTGCCTATGAAGTAAGGTTGAAACTTGGAAAGAAAATACGTTGTCAAAAATAGAGTGACATATGCAACCACAAATGTATACACCCAAAATACGTTTTAAAGATGATAGTGTGGCCAAGAATAGAGAACCGCAAGCTATTTTTATCACGCACACTACAAACCAGTAATCCATGCACACTTTTGAAGCAAGCTGCAACGGCCTGAGAAGAAACCCTGGGCGCACGCGACCTGCCCGCAACACACAACCATGCCCTCTCTTGCACGCAATCTCGGTCTTGACCTTCCACAAACTCAGTTCCGCACTAGGGCTGCAGACAACCCGAAACACAACCGCGCATGCACGACTATGGCAGTGCAAAAACCAAACAAGCCACGAGCGCATACAGGTGAAACGCAGCATAATAAGCACTTGAAGGAGTGTAAAAAATACCCACAAAAACAGATCATCTGACCGACTTCGCAGCAACTACTATACTCTTCTGCAATAATATGGTGATGGCAGTTGAACCCTATTAAGGATATAAATATTTTGTGTCTCTCTGCGCTACCATGTGCGGCATAGAGAGCTCGTCACTTCCTGCACTTGGCAACGTAGCGAGGGAAGCTTGGCATACAACATGAATTGCAGCAAAACAAAAGGCATAAATCTTCCAAGTCTTGTAAACAGATAATAATAGACTTGTATGACTGGACGAACAGGCTTGCAGGTCTTGTAAACAATTAGAAAATAAATAAAAAATCCTGAAATTGACGTAATGGATGGAGCGTGGATAGTAGAGCGCAGTCGCAAGGACGCCCTCTTGACTTCTCCTTCTCCAAACGCATCTGCCAGCTGCCGCACTTCCCCAAGTGCTTCTATTCTTGTCGCGGTAGCACTGGCAGAATGTAGTCATGACGCTTGGTCAAAGCTCTGCAAGCACGAATTAGTTCAGACCTGGATGGAAGCGCATGAGAGAGACAGAGAATATTCTGCGACGCAGCAAATGACAAAAATATTCCCGGAACAACTCATGACGGCCATGCAAGTAGAGGTGTGTATGTGTGGTTTTCGGTGGAGGACAATAAACCAGTCGAGGAGACGAAAGCGCAACCAATAATTATAGCAATAGCTATAAATAAAGCTCTAGCATATTTAAAGTATGCAGTGCAAAGCAGCACCATTACAGACAAAAGCACGCAGCACCATCTACGCAAAAAAGCGATGTTTCTCCTCACCGCTGCAAAAAGGGATGCAATGTTTCTCCTTGGTGCTGAAATCTTTCACCGCCATGCACATAGTCCAGTTTACTGTAATACCTGCGATATGGTTGTGCTATCCGAAACCGAAAGCCACAGGAGCCTCTTTGCTTAACCATAAACAAGTTTCCATGGATCGTACATGTGTTTGCATGTGAGTCTTGAAGTTATCAAAACGCCAATTGTGTTTCTCTCATGTTGACGTTACACAAAAAACAAAGCTTATTTGACCAGCTTAAGAAAATCACGAGAAAACTTATCTTTCATGTCTATGCTCTCCATAGCTCTGATACCATGTTGCAACGGAGAAAGGAAATGAGACAGAGGATTTAACAGCTCTGTACGATTTAGTTTGGTCATACTGTGATAGAGATTTAGGAAATTCTCGATCTTTACAGAAAGAATTGCATTGTCGATACCATTCAGAGAGAGTACAGGCCACGGTAGAGGGGTACGACAAGGTCTCGAAACCTGGATTTTGAGTGTGGCACCACAATGTCACACCATCGGTCAGAGGCCAGAGAGAGATTCAATGATGGAAATCTCAAGCCGGCATGGTTGGATGCAGTGGATTGGGATTGCACTAGAGACAGAAGACAATCCCAATAGATTGCAGTAGTACAGAGATGCAACCAGAGCACGTTTAGAGTCTGCTGGAGCGGTCACATCTTGGGAGTGGAGGTTACGATACGCTTCGACATGAGTTTGTAAGTATTATAAGTATGGTTTAAATTATTGATAGTATATATGTTATTCGAATATTTATCTAATGATTAAACCATAATTTTGCAGGAAGTTGCCGTGAGACGTTTTCGGACACGCCAAGAGGAGAAGTATGGATACAAGCATGGACTTGCGACCCTTTTGACCCAGCTGGAGAAGGAGGAGAGGATGTCAATTGGGAGGTATTACCATGAGTGTTTTCTCACTCAGAGACCTTTTGTATATGTAGAGTTTTGTAGTACTTATGTTTATGGTTTATGGTTATGTTTATGGTATGGTAAGGTTTGACAGTACACTTATATTTATGGTTTATGGTTATGGTTATAGTTATGGTTGTGCAAGGTTATGGTTTATGATTATGGTTTTGGCAATCGTGTTATGATTATGGTTTTGCTATGGTTATGATTATGGTTATGGTTGTGCAGGTTATGGTTATGGTTATGGTTGTGCAAGGTTATGATTATGGTTTTGGTTTTGGTTCAGGTGATGGTTTATGGTTTTAACTATGATGGTATAGCAATCGTGCTATGGTTTATGGTTATGGTTATGCAAGGTTATGGTTATAGTTTTGGTTCAGGTGTTGGTTATGGTTTTGCTATGATGGTATAGCAATTGTGTGATGGTTATGGTTATGATATGGCACACATGTTATTGTTTAATGGTTTTACAGTTCTTTACTCATTTTAACAAGTTAGTTATTTTTAAAATTTTTGCTAATTTGCCATACACTCGCTCTTTACTCAAGCTTTTAGGTGGAGTTTAGGG